>NC_136903.1:62575697-63065072 GCF_949606895.1 Notothenia rossii | reverse complement strand
CCACGCCATGCATCCCCTGCAGAAAACACACACATTCTACAGTCACATAACAACAATAACAGCAAGAATATATTTGTTTAGAGCATTTTTCCAACTTAAACATAGAGTGCTGTCCAGGTTAAACTATTTACAGATTCAAATGTAAAAGAAAAGAAAAAATCAAGAAGAAAACATTTTAAGCAGCTCAGAGCCCATACATAAACAGATTGAAAAGTTTTAGTTTCATTTAAAAATCTTAAATCCCAAGCTCTGCCATCAGTGCAACATGCAATACACTTTAGACAAAACTAAATACAGAAATAAGGAAGTAAATGATGCAATAAAAATACTACAACTGATACAATGGTGCAAAACTGTGATGATATATAATAATGTGGAATAAACACATGTAAAGATGAACAGTGATTTCTAAACACATGTGAGTGGTGAGATGAAGATGGAGTTACGTGCAACATAAAAGTAACAGAAATACATAAGGAAAGGCCGTGGAGGTGAAATAGAAGCCCTGAGTCAGTCATCATTCTCTGTGTGAACGTGTGTGTTTGTGTGTGCCCAAAGAGGAGAGAAATTCCTCAGGTTTGTGAAAGAAATCCTGTGCTCACACTCACCATACTGTAAGCAGCCAGTGCACCAGTACTATGGCCTGCAGCAGAGAACAAGAAAGAAGTGTTAGAAAGACTAAAAAGGGTTGTGATTCAAAAGTTTCAACAGTCGTTTGATCTTCTAAAACTCAAAACATTTAGTTTCTCCAACTTCTCTACTGTGAGTTTTTCTCTGAAGTCATTGTTAACCACACTCCTTGGGTTTTGGAAATAGGTTCAACTTTGGAATTTATTTCACTATCTTCTTACAATTTAAGACCTTAGGAATTATTAAGGAAATGAAAGAGGAACATCAACATAGGATGTAGCCCTAATTCAGTCTAATTGAGCTCACTAACATAAAGTCAGAAAATATAGAACTAAACATAAAGCATGTGATCATTAAGTATTCAAAGCACAAGTGCTCCTTTACTTACATTTTCAAATCTTCTTTTCTGAGTTTTCACATCACATGTTTAAGTCCACATTTCTGACTACTTTTGAACTGTTTAACCTTTACAAAAATACAATACAGGCATAATTCAATTGAATGTTTCTCCCTTTTAAGGAGGGACAGGGACATATTATCCAGGCATCAGGTTACATATTATAGAACAGTGTTAAAACAGAACACATAGACAGCTTAGAAATAATTGACAAGGTAATATTTAGTTTGAGATAAATATTTGTAAATCATTCAGATCTCAACACTGAGCATATTCACTGATTTGTTTCTAACATCCAATGCCATTTATAATATGGTCTTTCAACAGGCCTGCTGCCCAGTGCCCATCAATGTAAACAGAACTGCATAAAAACAACTGATCTCCTGGGTAGGGTATTTCCTGATTAACTACTAAACTCTTCTACTCCTATTAAAAAACAACAATAAAGCACCAACAAAAGCACATGTCAGTAGTTTACTGTGGTGTGTCTCAGGCAGGTAGTTGCCACACTGAGGAATTACCAATGAGTATTGAGAAACACAGTTGACATCATCACGCAAGTTAACACCAGTCCTCGTTAAACACTGCACTCCTCCAGCAACACACACACCTCCAGCCTCACCTTTAGATTAATGGCAGGGATTTCCATCACATCAGCTCTTCCTGTACCGCTTCACCGCTGCCACTTGTTGATTGTGCTACATGAAAAACTGCGGAAGATTGTTTCCTCCACAAACTTCTCTCCAAAGCTCCTCCTCCCTTCAGATCAGCCTGCAAACACAAACCATGTGACAGCAGCCTGACTGCCTCCCATGTGACTCCCCCCTCCCTCTTCCCCCCTGCATCACCTCACTCTCTCGCTATAAAGAAACCACATGGGCACCAGCAACGTCCCAGTAGAGGTTTACTATGCATGATAAGGAATTAACCATGTCTGTTTAAACTTTAAAATGTTTAAAAAACAACAACAAAAACGTCTAGGTCTCTATAAAAGATAACAAACGTATATTTAAAATTGTAAAGGATTATATGTATCTTCCAATGTTATCTTACACTATTGTACTTTTTTTATGACCAAATATTTCAATGCCAAAACTTTGCTGTGGTTATAAAGAAATAGGGAAATAAAGTGACATCACACCCTCTGTGACTAGAGTCTTTTGATGCAAGCATAGTCATTTCATTGTATTATTATTATTAGGGCTGTCTAATTATTAGGGCTGTCTAATTAGTGTGTGATTGATTTAGGTTAATCAATCACAGAAAAAATTACCGAGACAGCCCGGCCACAGTAGCTTGTCAACATGATGGACGCGGAGGACAAAAAGTTACTTGGCCCAGTAAATGGAAAAATATGCTTGAAATGGAACCGTTGAAAGGAAATGTTGTCCAATTCCTGCAGCAAAATCTTTTGTACCATCGGAGTAAGGGCCGCCCCTTGCCAATTTGTGGCCCAATGCAAAGTTATGTGATGAGGCCCTCTGTGTCGCGAGCATCGACAGGGATGGGCAGCCGGAGCCTCGCAGTGGCGAAATTGTGGCGCGCGCCCTTGCCAATTTGTGGCCCAACGCAAAGTTATGTGATGAGGTCCTCTGTGTCGCGAGCATCGACAGGGATGGGCGCGCGCCGCTTGCGCCGCATAAGTGCATAAAATTGCGCCGCATTTGCGCTTCAGATGAGGCTCCCTCCGCAAGATGAGGCACCCTCTGCGAGATGAGGCGGCCTCAGGAAGATGAGGCCCCCTCCGCGACATGAGGCCCCACGCACTCTGCGTGATCTGAGTGTAGGGAGGGGCGGGCCTGATCGGAGTACTTCGAGCCTGAAATATCTCCTCAAAGCAAAGCACTTAGCAGCTAGCTGGGAGCTAGCTAGCTAGTGGCCAGTATCGTCAAGTCGCTCTCAATCAGGCATTCAGATGCAAAATGAGTAAGTCTACCTGTGACAGATTAACCAACTCAATCGCAAAATGGAAAGCTAGGGACTGCAGGCCAATTTCGGTGTTAGAGGAGCGGGGGTTAACGGAGGCCTTACAGATAGTGTAAAATGACAACCTTTAAGCCGACGTCGAGGTGTACAATTGTGTCCAAAATTCAACATATTTAGGATCTGAGATGATTGTAGCATACAAGATATTAAACAAATGGTATTCAAATTACAGACATGGTGACCTTTAAGTTTATAATGCCTACTCATTTATTCACCCATCTTCCAAACTCAATTTGAGTATTTTGAAATGCTTCTCACAGCAAATATTGCAATATGCGACTCATTTAGATTAATTAATCACAAAGCATGTAATTAATTAGATTCATTTTTGTAAATGCTTGACAGCCCTAATTATTTGTCAATGCCTTTAAATCCATGTCCATCAATACAATTTTATTTTAGCATGTTGCTTAAATCTTTAAAGCATGAGTCTAATTACGCAGCTCTCCGTCAATTTTAGAAATTGGTGAACGGCTCAATTAAAGAAATATTAACTTAGTAAATGAAAATATTATTCACCTATGTTTAGCCCTTCAACAGTGTTGACAAGAATTCACAGCCATGCTAGCAGAATTCTAACAATGCAATGCTAACATGCTAATGTTTAGAAAGTGTAATGTTTACCACATTCCACAAGAGGTCAGGGCTGCCAACATTTGAGTTCAGCTAGGACTGAGATTTTTTTTGGTGAACCGAAAAAATAAGCGTTGAAGTGTACAGTGTTACAAATGTATTGAACATTTACAAACTAGGGTTTCCCATTAATGTACCGGGCACTACAGTGGAATGCGCACATACACAGTGTACCCGCGACTCTTACAATGAAGGCTCGATAATCAGCTCACAGCATATCAAATGGCATATAGGTGTAAGCAGAGGTAAAGTGCTATTTTACAAGTGGGGGGGGGGGATTTTTTTTTTTAAATATTGAAGTTAAATGCATCAACCTGGTGCATTTTGAGAGCAAAATGAAGTTATGGATGCATCTCTCAACACCCATATGAAACAGCACTGTAAACAGATTTTCTTTTTCTTTATGGATATTTTACAAATCACTCACCTTTTAAACTGTATTCTTGTTTTACTGTAATATTATTTCATAACTCTTTTTCATGTATTCTCATAAATGGTGACCAAAACGTTTGAGACCCACTGAGATAACTAGACTAAACTTAACTATCTAAACACTCAGAGTCCCTTACATCACTGAGCTGTATTTATGTCTCAGTCTGACAGGACAGAGCTCTCCCTTTCCTTGTTTTAGAAACAGCTTATATCCGTTAAGCTAACCAGATGTTAACAAAAACAATGCAAATAGTGAGTTTGGTAGAAATATACTGTATAATAGCAAAGTTATTTAAGATGATGCCATATGTATTGAAGATTTTAAATTATAAATATTCCCCAAAATTATTCAAACGCATATTCTTCCAAACTCTCTGCTGTAGTACGACCACCAGGAGATATATTGATGTGTGTGGTGAGTTTGGTAGTAATAAGCTGTATAATAGTGATTGAATATTATTGTATTCTCTTTTTTGGGAGTTGCACTTTGCAGACGGTCGCTGAGCACTCGTTTCTTCTCCGGCTGCAGATATAGACCAATGTAATGTGTCCAGCTCGGAGGACGGCGCGTATTGGCTTTTTTAAAAATCAAAATGTGACTAGTTCGTTGTCAACCTTACCAAGGTACTTAGGAGACGTCATTTGTGTATGAATAACCTTTTGTTCATGAGTTATTGATCCGTAAAATCAGAATCTCCCAATATCGTTCCAACTTTACTGAACTAAGCCAGAAGACTCATTTCGTAGACCGCTCGGTTTGCTGTTCCTTCACGTTATTTTTATATTTATATACATTTATTTTGGACGAAAATTTAGCGTGAGGAAAGGCAAGTGTGGCGTGAGTGCGTGAGATATGGGTTAATTGCGTGACTCTCACGCTCAATGCGTGAGTGTTGGCAGCCCTGTGAGGTATTATTGTAGTGCATGGCTAACAGTTGCTAATTTAATAATAGACACAGTTCATGCTAACAAAACTCTCAGTTATTTGTCAGGTATGGACATAAAGTTGTGTATTAGACATGATACTAACATTATAACTTAAAGGAGAAGTCTGCAATTCTAATCCAAGGCACTTCAAATTCAGTGAAAATCTCCTCACGGTCTCCGTTCTGTGTTCACACTGATAGAAATCCAGTGTTTATACATAGCCCTGGCTCTGTTAATGGTGGACAATATGTAAAAAGAGAAAAGGCAATTGGAGCCAAAGGTAAGGTAAATCCTGCATGGGGTATTTGTTTGTGCGTTTATTTTAAATATCAACAATTCTTCTTCAAATGTCATAACTTCTCTTTCAATGGATCACTAAAGTCAAAAAGATTCCTCCTCTGGGGAACATGACAAAATGTCATGACAATCCATCCAGCAGTTTATTTGTTTTACTTTGGTGTTCTGTTCCATCACACGTTAATTAAGCAGATATAAAAATGTCTCAACAAATATAACCCTTATCCTAAAATTACCTGCAATATCAGGTGATACTGGTAAAGTTGTAATTAAAACAAATGTGAAATGAAAGATTAATGAAACTGTAACCAGGAAAAAATAAACGAACCAGAAATGTTTTTTTTTTTAAAACCAGCGGTCAAGTCTACAGAAAAATAAGGTTTGTTTAGGTCAGGGCTAGTAAAGATGTTGATAACACATACAATCGATCAAATAAATGTTGAGGAAGCCATTTCCAGATGGCAGTCCTAGCAGCTAGTGACATTTAGAAAAGTTATTTGATTTTTACCCATTCACCCTTCAAACGCTTTGTTCCATGAAAAGTTTCTGTATCTACTGTTCAATTTACCGTGAAATTTAGTATGGATTCATTATCCCCAGAGGATATCCTCTATTGATTTTGATTGACCTCTGATTTGGTGCCTTGTTCCATATCAGTCAACTAAAAAAAATAACAGTCAGTTTCTTGCTTTCACTTACAACTGCAGAAGAAGGAAGATAAAATGTGATTAGATGCAAATGAAATAATAAGGCGTAAGTTCAATTGATTAGGATTACATTTCACGCATTGCCGAAAATGCTAAAGGATGGATATACAGCAATGTCCCAATAATAGGCAAAACAAATATATACATACTGACATATTATTACCAACATATCAAAAGAAAGCAAAAAAACACCAAAATTGTAGTAATCACATACCCTTAAAAAACAGAGCAGTTGTATGGTGCCATATAGGATAATCCCTTCACTTATTGCATTGTTCCGTCTCCTTTCAAATCGCATTTATACAGAAAGAAAATACTTAATATCAAAACTAATTTAGTGCTTTAGAAATATAATATTCCTACATCTTCTCCTCAACTCTAACTCATAGTCTCTTATCTGTTCCCAACTGTTATTAATCAACTAAAGTTCCAGCATTATGTAAGATAATAGCAAGCAAATCCATCCACTTGCGATCTGTTTAAATGCAATGAAGCTCAGCACAAGTTCTTTCAGGAAGACTGGGTATATATATATATATATATACATTCACTCTGCAGCTGCATATAATCAGCTCATAACGGGCGTTCTCTTTATTTCACCTCATTCTCCAGTAGCCAATCACCGTGCTGCAGACAAACTTTAAAATGGTTCTCCTCTCTCCTGCCGTCCGCCTCCTCCCCATCCACATCCTTTCATCACATCCAGTTCCAGGAGAGTTAATCCAAAGACCTCATCACACCTCCTCTTCATCCCATCTCCTCATCAAATCCAGATCTTCAGCATCATCATCACCAGTGTCTAGACCCCGGGGGGTTCCCTATATGCTCACGGCTGCATTTCCCCCTTTAGATATACGATTTCAGGATCAGGGTCTAATCGCCAAAGACTTAATATTTATCATATGGCATGTGCCAATAACTGTTATTTAAACAAAATGAAGTCTCTCCTGATTGAACTGGAAAAAGTGGACCTTGAGTTATCTCCAAGGTCAAGAATAAAGTTGCACGCTATTGTTTATGCACCCATGAATAAAAGATAATACGATAAACATTCTCCTTACTTTTGTCTCTTCATCTTTCACTTTTCCAAATCTAAAATATTTCTCTCTTCTGGGTTCTGCCACAGAACTTTCCCTCTGACCTCCTCGTCTGAAATGTCATCGGTCTCTGGATTTTCATTTGACCCTTAAACTCAAGATGACCAAGGGCAGCAACCAAATCTTTAAAATGCTAATGTGTGCTGATTATTTTTGAAGTCTGACTCACTCCTTTCGCCCATCTCCTACCTTAGAGGAGATGATTCATTGTTCCTGGCTCAGCAGATGGCCCCTGTGCTCTCATTTACCAGCGTGAACCCTGACCTCCTGATGACCTCTGACCCGTCCATCCCTCTGATTAAAGTTGTTGTGCTTTCAAACACTTCAGAGACAGATTCAGCAGTCCCAACATGCTGTTTGCATGCATTTGTGTGTGGAAATGAGATTGCAGAGTGACAAATGTGGGACTTATTATTTCATTTTCAGGTGGAATGTCTTTTATCATTAGGGAAAATGCAATTATTGGATTCAATTGAGAATTATTGATCCATTTTACATCCTAACCTGCTGTGAGTATTCTTTTTCAAAATACATTTGCATCTATTTTCATTACAGCTCATCAAACGGTTTATAGTCTTTTTTATTGTCTCTGTAAAAAAGGAACATCTTTTTTTACTTTTTTTACCTTTAATTATGATTAATTTGGGAGCATGCCTTGAGCATTGCACATGGAAAGTAACCATTATTTGTATTATTCATTATTTGTATATCCTTTTATATATATATTATTACTTCTTTAAAAAACGTTTTATTTCTTTTACTTTAAGTATTTTGTATGTATCTTTTTTATAAATGTAAATCATTTGTTATATTTACATTTATGTGTAGCCTATTATTATTTGGGCCAACCAGTGCCTTTATTGTAGAGACACAGTTATCATGTCAGTTATCTTTTGCATATAATTATTTATTTTGAGCATTGTTGTGGCTTTTTTTGTTGCTGTTTTGTCTTGTTTCAATGTGGAACAATAATGTTGTTATTCTTGTTCCTGTGATCTTCTGGTATAGAAAGTTAAAATAACTAATCACTCCAAGAGCTCCTCAGGTCAGAGTGCTGCAGCTCTTTCAGGATGTGGCTGTGTGTAATTCATCACTTGTCTGGCTCTTGGCTCTGTCGGAGGTAACTATTAAAAATACATCAGCACTGCTTTTATTCTGTAGCTGTAAATCAGGATGGCACAATCACAGCCCGACAGAGCTGGTGGTTAGAAAAGAAATACGAGTGTTACTTTCTCCGTATAATCAAATATTGATAGATTCTCACAGAGCTTGTGAGTTGGGATCACGCTGAGTGTTATTGCTTGCACTTGCTCTAATGTGTCGTAAGCTTCCCGTTAAAAGGTTTTGACACAGAGAAGTGTGGAGATAATGAGCTTCAAAGATTGCTGCATTCACTTTATCACATGGAGACTGAAGGCGCCTCAGAAGTGACTGGAAAATCCTCATTTTCAAGAAAATATGTGTGTGGGTTATTTGACACATTTATCCTGATATATATTGATCTGAAGTATTTCAAAGAACATTTTTTCTTTTTCTCAAAGGAAATGATACATTTACAAAAATCCTGATGGCTATAACCTTCCGATTAAGAGTAACTGATTACATTCCAGTGCTGTACTTAAGTACATGTTGAGATAATTTCACTTAACATGAGCATTTAGAATTTCAGCCCATATGTATTCAAACTATAATGTCTTAAACATATTTATCTTACTTTTAGTTTATTCATATTTATAATAATAGTTCTGGACTATATATATATATAATATTCATATTTTAGCATATGTTATGTCTTATTATTTATTATTTATATTTATTGCACTTAACTTAACTTCTGGTTACATGCTCGACTGCATTTTGTTGTCCCTAAGTATCTGATGTATGTACGATTACAAAGGAAGGTTGAAATCTTAATTAATCCTCACTTTCAGAGGATAATATTAAACCTTATACTACAGTATTTGACAGATATTGTTACTTTTCAGATAAAGATTTTATGAAAACTCCTCCTTTTAATTTGAAAAATAGTTTCAAGCCTAAATGGTAACATGATCAAATATTTCACAACTGAAGCTAAGATTAGATAAAAGTCAGAAAAATAGCAGAACATGTATTTGTTTTTTCCTTCCTCATTATTAAACTCAGGACCTCCCTGATTCATCCTGTGACCTTTAGAGAGTCCTGACCCGCGGTTTGGAACCACTTGATTATTTCAAGTAGTTCAAACCAGTTTCTCTTGAGCTGCTGCAGCAGTGAAATGCTTCTCCACATGAAGCATCATTATTAATAATTGCACAACGTTTTATAAAAAATATCAGGAACAGACATTTTTCTGCAGAACACTTTTACCTACAGTATATACAAATTAGAATGTAAAGGACATTTTGTTTATTGTGCTACGATACTTTAATTTTCAAATGCTGGACTTCCGCTGTTAATTGTGTATTTCACATTGATTGATTTGTAATTTCACATACTTTTAAGTGCAAGATCTCGACTTAAACGGTAATAGAGAATCTAAAAACATGCATTAAGTAAAGCGTAAGTGTAAGTGAATATGACTATATGTGTGTATTTCAATAGTGACATTTGTTTATACGTGCCATTTGTTTTGTTAAAACTATTAATATTTCATTTTGAGTCTTCTGACACAAAGCTCGGAAAGTAACAATTTTTAAAACCTAAAATAGCTTTTAGCACAAAGCCAAAGACATTAGCAATACATGTGAGTGCCTGATAAAGATGAAAGTCAATGGTGCAAATAAAACAAAGTTTACACCACAAAATGTTTATCCTAGTAATTGTTTAATCATGAAAACCAAAAAAGACGGACAAACACAACATCTGGACAAACATGTGTTTAAGTACAGTATAAATAAAACATATATTAAGACATGTAAAAGGAAGTTCAAACCAGGGTCTTTGTTTATCGTTCTACCGTTACGTACATTTGAAGAGAAGTGGTATCAAGTTAACAAAGAAAGTTGTTCAAACACTTTCTTATTTACAAAACAGGACAGCAGACTGGGTTCAAATAGCGTTTGCAAATCATTTTCAGCATGTGTGACAAGAAAGAAACCAAATGTAGCAGAGAGTTCACACAGGAACCCAAACGGTGATTCAAGCATAATTTGTTTGAGTGACAGCTTACTTGACTGAATTTGAATCATCCTGAAGTAATAAAAGCCATCTGTTTAGGACTCCGAGCACAGAAATGTAGTAATAAAAAAGGATTTGTAAACATTGTTTGACTCAGATCAGAAGGACAGAGACAAGCAGCCGCAGGAGAAGAACTCATCAAATATGTGAGGTGAATATCCACGCATACACTATGAGATGTTGACAGATTTCACTCAGTGGTGTGTTTCCAGCAGAGTTGAACTTTTCCACTAGATTTGAACAAATACAAAAATGTATCATCGTGAAAAACAAATCTTTGAAAAGAAAGTAGTGATTTTTGAGTAAGGGCTGGGCAATATGAATAATTGTTTTGTAAATGTAGGACAATATCAATATTTATACTGCACAGCCCTAAGAATAACTAACACTGAAACTTAAAAAATGCTTAAAGGTGGGGGATTGCTGGATAAAAGATGTGGCCCAACCAAAATGCAATATTTTTCCAGTTAAGTCCCTTGTTTTTTTGTATAAAATGACCAAGTGTTGTAATTTCTGCTGTGGAATCAATTTTAAAAAACAGCGACCCATCACCTTTCAGCACTTGTCTTAGCTCCTGCGTCAGAGTGTTTATGGGAAACAAAAATCTGGATCTTCCTCCCTCAATTCCCTCCATCTCGTCGTCGTCGTCCTCCTCCTCCTCCTCCTCCTCCTCCTCCTCCTCCTCCTCCTCCTCCTCCTCCTCCTCCTCCTCCTCCACCTCAGATGGTGATGAAGCCACCCTGGTCGCTGCTTACGGACTCCGGCACCACGCAGCGCCCCTTTCTTCGAGTCACACGCCGCTTCCGGTGGAATTTAGCATAACAGCGAAACCCTGAAAGATGATGAATAATCTGTTGGCTAAATATCTTAAACAGATAAATGTGGACGTGGTAAAATACAGAAATTAAAGGGGCCCTAATCTGCACATTTTCAGTTAGATTTTTTAATTTTTTGCTTAGACTGTGACCTGTTTACATGGTTTAATGTTCAAAAAGCTCTTTATTGTTCTCATACTCATGCTGCAGCACCGCTTTTCACCCTCTGTCTGACACCAGAGCCCAGTCTGCTCTGATTGGTTTGCTGTCCGTCTCTGTTGTGATTGGTCAACTTCTTAGTAAGAACTGCCCCGCCCCTTAGCCGATCACATACAACAGTTTGTAGTGTTAGCCAATAGAAGCCTGAGTTACGTTGTGATGTCACCATGTTCCGGAAGTAAACAAAGGAGTCTAATGGAGGCGTTTCAGGCAGGGGGTGTGGGAGAGAAACTCCCTCTTGAGGAAACTTTGGGATTTTAGCTTTTACGTGCACAAAAACCTATATAACACAGTACAGGAAAGGCACAACAGAGCCTCTTAAGGCATTTGATTTAATAATTGCTGTTGGGTTGCTAAGAATGTTTCGACCAATTTAACATGACATGCCTTAAAAACTAATTGCCCATCTGCTTTTTTCCCTACTGTGAAAGCGCTGTGAAAAGGGTCTGTAGTCCAGTAGAACCATTTTACCATGTCAGGTTTTGCTTTTTGACAAACATATTCTTAAAGGTCCCATGTCATGGCCATTTCATAATTCCATTGTTTGGAAGACTACTAGAATAGATTTACATTGTTCAATGTTCCAAAATCACATCTGTGAGCCCACTGTGCTCTGATTGGTCAGCTCGCCCACTCTGTTCTGATGAGTCCACCACCGTTACAGCAGAACATCAGTGATTATGTGTTACAATGGTGTTAGCAACCAGAAAATGACACCAGTAAGGACAAACAGATGAGAATGCTGCGTGGGGTCTGGGTGCCGTGTTGGCGGGACGTTGCGCGGCTCGCTGCTGTGATTAGGGGACAGTGTGAGCTCTATTACTGGTGTTGTTTCCTGGTTGCTGCGTGGGGTCTGCGAGACAGCGAGACATCGCAAAACTCAGCCTGATAGACGCGGGAAGGCGGGGTGCTGAGGGGGCTGCAACACCCCCCATCTGCGAGGCTCCACTAGCACCAGCATCCCCCCTGCACCCCCAAACGCGCCGTACCTACAGTGTAAGCGCGCCACAGTTTCGCCGCTGCGAGGCTCCACTAGAACCCACCCCCAGCGCATCACAGTTTTGCCACTGAGAGAGTGTGTGTGAGGAGCTCCACGGATTGGTCCATTTGGGTATGGTCACGTCACTGTACCCAGCAAGAAAAATTGAAATCTCCAACGAGGCGTTCTGGGGTAGCATAGACAGGTATTTTCTGTGTTAGAATTTTACTCGCTACAGGGTGTACTCTGAGGGTTTGTGACTCTGCAGACCGTTTACATGCAGGAAAACCTTCATAACACACAAGGGGACGGTTAATAACCAGAAAAGCACTTTGACTGATTAATAACTTTTTGACCTTGTTCCTCACTCACCATCCTCACACATGCAGTCATCGTAGCATTTGTTGTTGAGGCCTCTGTTGTGAGGTTGGCACTCATGTTGTCTCAAGTCACAACACGAACCTTTAAAGAAACAAACACATTATATAATCAACAATCAAACTTGGACACACTGCCAAGAACATGATTCAAATACAATATAGAAAAAGAGAGAGTTAGTTTTATGGGTAATAGCCACTTCAAGAAATTGCATTTTCTTCTTCAACCACTTTATCAAATCCTAGACATCAGATTCTTACTATCAGAGACGATGTCCTGCATGAAAAGTAAATAATAGAATAATAAGAAATGTTTTGGTTATTTCACTTTTAAAATGTTCCTTTTTTTTGTGTTTTTTTCTCAATTATTTGAAAAGGGTGGAGTTTGATTGCATTTTTTGACCAATCAGGATTTAGCCATGTTTGATTTAAGGTGTGATGTTATATTGTTTTACATCGGTATGAAGAAACATTTAGTGATGTCTCTATAAAGCATTTCTGTACGTCGAATTTTGCAAGTAAAGTTATAGTCAGGGGTGCACATAACTGGTACGCAGGTACGCATGCGCGGCAACAATCCGAAATGCGTACCGTCTCTTGCGTCACAAAGCGCGGTTAGAACACCGGACGACGGAGTCGGTCTCCGTGTGCACAGACAGGGCTGCCGTTAACGTCGGTCTGTACAACGGAATTGTGCCAAAACTACACCAACCGGCTGCGGAGGGAGACTCCCCCCGTTCACTGGAGAACTGCGCTAAAACAGCTGATCACAATGGTCACGCGCTGTGGTCAAAGAGTACTCCACTAGCGACCCCCCCCCCGTTGACGTTCACGATACAGAGGGCTTCATCAAATAACTTTGAGTGGAGCCAGAAGTTGGAGTACCAAACACTGACTCCAGGTACTCATCTGAGTACATCACTGAGAAAGTTATGTGCACCCCTGGTTATAGTTTAGTAAATGATGTGTAGAATTTGATGTATTGTGCTGATTCTTTGCAGGATGTTATTGTGTTCATGCGGAGACTTTGAATGTTGTGTTGTGTTGCCTCCTCTGGCTGTGATGTAGGCACTGACCTGGCAGACAGTCCAGATGATGATCACACGGCTCGATGGTGTCAGCGTCCACAGTCACATTCCCACTGCTGAGGTTCTTACTCCGCCTCTTGTCTGAAGCAGAAAAATAAATGTATTAAAGTTTCATCGTGAATGCTGGAGGTCTGATCAATACACAGCCCCAAACAAACAAACAGATTATACTGCCTGTGCTGCAGCGCCTCTTTTCACCCTCTGTCTGAAACCTTAGATATGTCCCGCCCTTAGCCTATCACGTACAATGTGTTGGAGCGCTAGCCAATAGAAGCGCAATTATTATTTAGTGATATCATTATGTTATGGGGCGTTTCATTAAGAAAAATAAGGCACTTTTTGAACATTAAAGCATGTAGACATGTCACAGTAGTGGCACAAAACACAAATAACAACCTGAAAATTAGCATAATATGTACTCTTCAAAGTAGCAACTGATATAATAAGGATTTAATATGGACATTTTTCACAAAACCTGTTTTCAAATCAGAGCTTTTTAATTAAATAAAGCCAACCTTTCTTCCTGGAGGCGGGCCAGGTGTCCACAGGCTTCATGTCCTCATAGTCTGTCCAATCAAAGAGCGACATGTCCAGCGTTGGCATCACATCTCCCTCTCCTTTACCCTTTCCAGACCGCTGAAAAAGGAAAGAGAACTTTAAGTCACACTTCTAGGGGTGTCACGAAATTAACCATGGCATTTTGGCATTTTTAGGTTTTTTAGGTAATGTATGTGATAAATTGTTTATATAATTATTGCGCTTCTCCTTCCTCCACCAACCATCTCTCTAAACTTGATGTTCGCTAGTTGCCACAAAAAATTGGAAACAAGGACATATGGCAAAAAACTCACAACTTTCAATTGGCTGCCTTAGTCATGTGATTCAACAAGCAATTCCGATGTGGCTCCTCTTCCTGTGTCACATTTGAGCTCATTCGAATAAACCTCCCTTTTCGGACGTGTAATTAGCAAAAACGTTATTGTTTATTGATATCAGACAATGATACTACAGATTATTCAATTATTAATTAAATATTTCGTTTTTTTATTGCATTCATTTGTATATTACTGTATCATGTCTGTATCGTCTTTTGTTTCATTTGTATTTTCTTTGGTTTTACACGCTCGAAAAAAATAAATAAAATAAAAAATAAACTAAACTAAACTCCCCACAACTTAGTTCAACCACCCACGTCTTGAGAACCTAATTAGCCTTTTTCTTTTCTCAAGTCAATCACAGCTGATTGGGCTTTTTTGAAGAAAGACATTATGAGAAGAATCCATGATACTTTGTAAATCACAGCATGTTATCTAAAAATAACCCGCAATACAAGTGTGAACAAAAGATGAGAATAATATGTCATCTTTAAAGACAAATTTGACAGATTGCATTAATATTATATTTTACATTTTACATTGTCTTAAGACAACATCTCCCTGAATTATTTTGGCCGCAATGTTGCGTAATGAAATGTGATATTTGACAACCCTAGGGGATTTTATAATTGATTATCTACTTCGTATTTCAGTGAGAACATTTGCATACCGAGCTAACTCACAATCTGTATCCAAACATGCTGATGCAGATCTGTAAACACCTAATCCCACCTTCCATTAGTTCCAGCATGCTGTGTAAACTCTGCCTCCATTGTAACAAATACATCTTATGTCATATATTTATTTACATATTCAAAGACAAATGTGATCAGAATATGAAAATATGTATTAAAAACACGAATGCCAAATGTGATGCTTTTCACCATACTTTAGAAGAGATTGAATGAGATCAATTGTGTCTCCTCAGATGATTGTGCAGTAGCAGCAGAGGTGTGGTTTGATTTGTTGTGTGTTTTCCATCACTGCAGTGTGTTTTTAATGAAACACATTTGATGTGTTGAGGCAAGCTACAGTAATGCCTCATTGATTCATAAAACGCCCCCACAGAGTCAGCAAAGAGGAGCTTAAAAAAATGATTGATCGGTTACAGAGGACTGCCCACAACCTTAATACAAATATATATCGCATCATTTATATTGTTAATACTTATACAATAAACAGATTGAAGCGTACGGTTCATTACACACAACATCAGTGTTTATTTCTCTCCTGTGAGGGCAGCAGGCAACTGAATTGACTTTATTAATGAAATGTTAAAGCCCTTAACAATGCGTAGACTATGATTTCCTTACGTTGTAAGGATAAGGTACTCTATAAAATATAGTTTTAAGTCTTTAATTACACTAATATAACTGAAGATTGTTATTATTGGAATTAAAGAGGACATATGTGCCTCTACTGTGACATGTTTCCATGCTTTAATGTTCAAAAAGCTCTTTATTGTTCTCATACTGCCTGTGCTGCTGCACCTCTTTTCACCCTCTGTCTGAAACCAGAGCCCAGTCTGCTCTGATTGGTTAGCTGGCTAGCTGTGTTGTGTTTGGTCAACTGATTAGAGATGTCCCGCCCCTTAGCGTACAATGTGTTGGAGCGCTAGCTAATAGAAGCATGAGTGTTACAAAGTGATGTCATTATGTTACAGAGGTAAACACAGGAGTCCAATGGAGGAGTTTCAGGACGGGGGGGAATGTGTTTGAGAAAAATATCATGACTTTAGTAATTACCATTGAAAGAAAGTAGTTCAAGTTAAAGTTTCTGAGAGTATTTTTACATTTATTTCAGCCAAGCAGTACTCTTTACCGGTTATGACTTATCAAACCAACACGTCCTAAAATATCTATTTTCCTTCCAAATATCCCAGAAAGCTCATTTTTCTAAACGTCTACTTATTTGGTTAAAGTTTAAGGCAAATCAAAGTTATTGATTGAGATAGATTAAAGAGTCAGGATCACATCTGAAAGAAACAAACTGCTGTCTGTGATGTTGAAGCCTCTCCGTACCTTTGTCTAGAGCCACGAACAATGTGAACAAAACAAAAGGTTATTCTAAGACATCTAAATCTAATGAAGACGTTTTTTGTCCCTAGAGAAAACTCAATTGACCTTCCTCTCACCAAACCACCGTCCAAAATGTCAGCACATTGGATATCCCATCATCAACAACATGAAAAAAAGCCTCTTGGCTAACTCTCATTTCCAGCAGTGTTAGGTGCCGTTTACACGAGGAAAAAACGGGTTGTATCTGCTACTTTTCTCTCGTGTATAGCCCGTTCATTCACACGAGGCGGACACGTAAACGCGTAAACGGACCCCGCAAACGATAATGGGTCCCAGGCATGGTCCCAAGGTGGATAGATCTGCAAACGGAACACTCTGGGGGGTCAAACGGCTCAGTGTGTACAGGGCTATACCAGTGGTTCCCAACCTGGGGGGCGCCAAAGATCGCAGGGGGGGCGCCAGGCCTCAGATGATTTGAGGCCAGATATCATATTTAGACTTTTTTTCTTTTTCTGACTATTATAACATTAGCGTTAAGAAAGCTTACTTAAATATCTGCCCCAACATAAGTAACGGGATCAGAGTAACATTAAGCACAGTCCGACGCATATCACATCATAATGTATCATATATTTCCTTATCTGAGTCAGCTGAGCCGTATCTGGCCGTGCAACACTTACAGTGTCACATACTGTAGCCTATGCAGAAGTATTATTTTAAGCAACACATTAAGTTGACGAAACACTTGAGTCAAATGTAATTAAAGTCAGATGCACTCGTGTCTTAGACGGGGCAGTGATATCATAAACCTGTTAATGTACGCTGTTAATTCAAAAACTTTTTCTTTTACCAGCTGTATTCACCTTGCAACTATGTGTCACACTCCTAGGTTTATGTCACGGTTTTAGTGTTGTCTGTCTGGTTATGGGTTTTGTAAGTCTGTTCATTCGGTTTTTTGTCTTCCTCCTTAGAGGTTTCTCAATACTCAAATTTCCCCTCCTCAACTCCTCGGTCCTCCGGTAGTGACCCGGAAATGAATTTCAGCGTGCCATTTTGAAGGACATCTCATTTCTCTAAATGCACTTCGAGGACCGAGCATCGAGCATCGAGGAGGCTCTCTGGAGGAGCTATAACCGAGGAGACACTGATGCATGCATCCTCCACGGCTCCTCCACGGATGCATTTACGGGAACGGTGGAGGCGTGACGCAAGGCCGGACTTATCTCAGCCAATGACAGCTCTGCATGCATTCCTTGGATATTATTTTAGTAACTGCTTTCCTCGCAACGCGATGTTTACAGTGAGAACAGCTGTGAGGTCCGTGCAAAAAGCAGAGCAGTGTGTAAAATATATATCACTCAGTATAACAGGCCTACATTACTTTCTGTATTTGTATGCTGTAGTTTAGTAGATATCTAAAAACAAAGAGTCCATATTTTTCTAAGACCATTTAGTGCTTCACATAATAAAATACACAACGGCTGTAGCCTGATTATGCTTTAGGAGCTGTAGGTGTGTGTGGTACAGTGTGTAGGTGTGTGTGTGTTGTACAGTGCGTAGATGCGGCGGACAGACGGGTCTCAGTTGGTTTGGTGTCCTATGCTTACTTTTAATACTTGTTCAACTTTTGGCCCGTAATTTAAATTCCCCATTTCAGCGACCAGAGAGAGGGGGGGGGGGGGATATATCCAGTCTCTGATTGTGTCACGTTATTATGAGAGTGGTCTCATACTTGTTTGATTCTGAAATTGTATATATTATTTATATAAATATATGTGTGTGTGTATATGTCCGCATCTGTAGCCTGTTATTGTCTCATTATACCGCACTGTCAATGAATTAAAAGTAAATATATACAAGTCGTCATGAACACATGTCCATCAGAGGGCTGCTGTGCCTCCTGTCATCATTAATGGACATCTCTTTAAAATGACTGCTCAGAGGAGAGGAGTTCTCATTTCTCTAACCGCCTGCTGCTTGCACTCCTCTCTCCTCGGTTCCCCTCCTCAGTCCTCCGCTCGCATCTCCTGTGGGCGGTACCACGTCTCGAGGAGAGGAGTCGAGGAGAGGAGTCAAGGATAGGAGTCGAAGAGGGGAAATTTGAGTATTGAGAAACCTCTCTTGTGTTTTGTCTGGTCCTCCTCCCTGTCATTAGTTTCCCTGGTGTTTTTGATTGTCTCATTGTGTTCACCTGTTGCCCTTGTGTTTCTCCCTCCCCTGCCCAGCTGTGTCTTGTCCTGTGATTACCCTTCTATGTATTTAGTCTAGTCTTCCCCTGTGTTCTATGTCGGTTCATTGTTTCCCCTCCATGTTATTCCACGGTCTGTGTTCTGTCTACTCCTCGTCTGTTTTGTTAGCCTTATTGACTGATCTCCCGTGTACCGAACCTTGGATATAAAGACCTTTTTTGCATCCTAAAAAAAAAAAAAACTCCAGCGGCTCCGGCTCCAGTGCCGGTCCCAGCAGCTATGGTTCCGGCCCCAGCAGCCATGGTCCCGACTTCAGCTTCGGCTCCAGTGCTGGCTCTCCGGCCGACGCCACCTCCCTGTGTCCAATCGGCGTACCGGCCGACTCCAGCACCTCGTGTCCTGTCGGCGTACCGACCGTCTCAAGTCACCTCTCCAGTCTCCTCTCGAGTTCCCTGTCGAGTCCCCTCTCAAGTCACCCCTCCAGTTCCCTCTCGAGTCCCCTTTCAAGACACTTCTCAAGTCCCCTCTCCAGTTCCCTCTCGAGTCCCCTTTCAAGACACTTCTCAAGTCCCCTCTCGAGTTCCCTCTCGAGTCCCCTTTCAAGACACTTCTCGAGTTCCCTCTCAAGTCACCTATCAAGTCCCCTCTCAAGACTCCTCTCGAGTTCCCTCTCAAGCCACCTCTCAGTTTCCCCTTCGAGTTCCCTCTCGAGGGCCCTTTCAAGTCACCTCTCGAGTTCCCTCTCGAGTAACCTCTCAAGTCCAGTTGCGTGGCGTGGGGAAAACATTAGGGGAAGCCAATAATACGTCCTTTCTTTTGGGGTGTGGTGGTCAATGTAATAACGTAACCAGATGAGTGATTACAGCGCCCGGTATCATTTTACACACATTTGTATCATACAGATGCAGGACTTACACATGCCTGTTATCTGACCGACAGGTCCGCACGCACTCTCTAGCCGAAACTCTAATAAGCATTAATTCACAAACTAAATCAGGAGACCTTTAACGTTTTACGTCCGGTTCGCTCCTTTGTTCCTCGCTGTACACAGCTAGAGTTTGGGCATTGGCCTGTCATCAGATTGTATTTGTTGTTGCTGCTGCAGCAAAAGTTTAGTACAATTATTTTTGATTAAATCCTCCAAATCTCCACCCTCCATAATTGCACTTGCTTCAGTTGCTTGCTACTTTCTAACGGCGGTGAGAGTGGTGCAGTGACGCTATCTATCTTCTATCGATTAGATTTATGATTCGAAAATTATAAAAGTAATTAGACATGTGGATATTATCCGACTGAACAAAAGGTGCATTTACCGGTTCGTTTTCCACTGACCTTTTTTCGAGCTATTTTCCAAAATCCTATGGAGAAATCCCATTGCTATTTTGTCGAGGGAAACCGAGCGCAGCTTACTTCCGCTTTTTGGGACGCGTCACTGCACCACTAAATTGATGCGATTTGATTGGATTGTGAGGCAAGGGAAGCCAGCCGTCTCTGGCTTCCCTTGGCATGGCCCCGACCAATCATAGGTTGGCAGGGGCATGACGTGAGCCTCAGCTGATTGGTCAATCTCTCCATTCTTTTTCACCAAGGGAAGCACATTTCGGCTGGCCTCCTCTCGCAACAGAGAGTGCAATCTACTGTTTTACCATAACATCTAGAGGGGCGCTGTTTCACTCTTTGTAAAATACTCAATGAGAATGGGGGAGAGACGGGCCGGCAGCAACTCACAACAAAGAATTTCCGAAACTAAATAAAGTGTTTTTATCTATTTATTAAAATTATAACTACAATCCGAAAAAACAGGGGAAGCCTGGCTTCCCTTGACCTCCAGGAGAAAACGCCACTGCTCAAGTCACCTCTCAAGTCACCTCTCCAGTCCCTGCTCGAGTCCCTTCTCTTGTCCCTACTCGAGTCCCCACTCAAGTGTCGTTGGAGGTTCCGCTGGGGGTCCTGCCAACTCCATGTCCTGTCCCGTTGGGGGTCCCGCCGACTACTCTTCTGCCGGGGGTCCTGCCAACCCTATGTCCTGTGCCATTGGAGGCCCCGCCGACGACTCTCCTGCCAGGGGTCCTGCCAACCCTGTGTCCTGTGCCGTTGGAGGTCCCGCCGACTGCTCTCCTGCCGGGGGTCCTGCCAACTCCATGTCCTGTCCCGTTGGGGGTCCCGCCGAGTACTCTTCTGCCGGGGGTCCTGCCAACCCTATGTCCTGTGCCGTTGGAGTTCCCGCCGACTACTCTCCTGCCGGGGGTCCTGCCAACCCTATGTCCTGTCCCGTTGGGGGTCCCGCCGACTACTCTTCTGCCGGGGGTCCTGCCAACCCTATGTCCTGTGCCATTGGAGGCCCCGCCGACGACTCTCCTGCCAGGGGTCCTGCCAACCCTGTGTCCTGTGCCGTTGGAGGTCCCACCGACTGCTCTCCTGCCGGGAGGCCTGCGAACTCCGTGTCCTGTCCCGTTGGAGGTCCCGCCGACTACTCTCCTGCCGGGGGTCCTGCCAACCCTGTGTCCTGTGCCGTTAGAGGTCCCGCCGACTGCTCTCCTGCCGGGGGTCCTGCCAACTCCATGTCCTGTCCCGTTGGGGGTCCCGCCGAGTACTCTTCTGCCGGGGGTCCTGCCAACGCTATGTCCTGTGCCGTTGGAGGTTCCGCTGGGGGTCCTGCCAGCTCCATTTCCAGTCCCGTTGGAGGTCCCGCCGACTACTCTCCTGCCGGGGGTCCTGCCAATCCTATGTCCTGTTCCTCTGGGGGTCGCGCCGACTACTTTCCTGCCGGGGGTCCTGCCAATCCTATGTCCTGTTCCTCTGGGGGTCCCGTCAACAACTCTTCTGCCGGGGGTCCTGCCAACCCCTTGTCCTGTTCCGTTGGAGGCCCCGCAACCACTTGTCTCGCCGGGGGTCCTGCCAACTCCTGGTCCTCTTCCGTGGGGGATCCTGCCGAAGCCTGTCCCACTGACTCCGGTTCCTGTTCGGCCGACACCGGGTCCTGCCCGGCCTCCGGAGCTGTCTGGTCTTCACCCTCGAGCCCGGCCACCTGAGAGCCGCGGTCTTCGGCCTCGAGCCCGGCCCCCTGAGAGCCCGGCCCCCTGAGAGCCGCGGTCTTGGCCCTCGAGCCTGGCCCCCTGAGTGCCGCGGTCTTCGTCCTCGGGCCCGGCCCCCTGACTCTTCCTGCCGCTAACTTCGCCCTCATGCTCGGCCCCCTGAGTTCGTCCGTTGTGGTCTTCGCCCCTCCATGGACTCTGCCTTGCCCCCGGGCCGTTCGCCCGAGACCCCCACCATGGACTCTGCCTTGCCCCCGGGCCGACCGCCCAAGACCCCCTCCTTGCTCTCTGCATTGCCCCCGGGCCTTCCGCCCGAGACCCCCTCCTTGGTCTCTGCCTTGCCCCCGGGCCGTCCGCCCAAGACCCGTCCTCCAGACCTCCTCCACCCACCCTTTCTTGGCCCTAGTTATGTGTTTTGTCTGGTCCTCCTCCCTGTCGTTAGTTTCCCTGCTGTGTCTGATTGTCTCATTGTGTTCACCTGTTGCCCTTGTGTTTCTCCCTCCCCTGCCCAGCTGTGTCTTGTCCTGTGATTACCCTTCTGTGTATTTAGTCTAGTCTTCCCCTGTGTTCCATGTCGGTTCATTGTTTCCCCTCCATGTTATTCCACGGTGTGTGTTCCTTGTGCTGCTCGTTTGTTTTGGATATTTTGGATACTGCCTTTTTTTTGCTACAGCTTTTATTATTTAATAAAGCTCGCTTTTCGTTAAATTCTGCATTTGAGTCCTACCTGCTTCACCCAATCGTAACACTATGTGGCTTTTATCCTGGATAAAGTGTTTAAGTCATGGATGTTTAAAGTTTAACGTCTTCATATTTGTCTAGTTATAGTTCACTTTTCATTCAGAAAGTATGACGCGCTGCGCTGTCAGTACGCTTGTACATGTTTGTGATTCGTCGAATGCTCCAAATACCACCCCTTTCATGTGAACGCGCACCTAACTAAATAGGACACGGCTGGCTTGAGTTAACAAGTTGATAGGTAAACCGTTTAACTCAAACATATCAAGGTTATGTTGAACCGGCTTCGTCGTACAGGCCTCTGGTGCAGGAAAAGTGCAATACAAATAAAGCTTTATTATTAACTATGAGGATAATAAATTCAGAATAGCAAGAATCCAGCGAGTACATTAAAAAAAGCCAAACAGTTAAATGCTGGTGCAAATTTTGTAGGGTACATTTGTATAATGTTCATGTATTTTATATCATTTTGTTTTTTATCACGTTTTTTTGTGCGTAATATTCAGTAACAAAATAAAAAATAAAAGATAATGAGCATTCTAAATCTGTGCTTGCCTCCAGGATAGTTAAAGTCAAAGGTTGGGTACCTTTGAACCCTAAATTAATATTTCTCCCACAGTAAAATATAGTCATTCAGAATATTGCTATAAAACAAAACTCATATTTTCGTATTCATAATCCTCTGTAATAGAAGCCATAAAAAACATTACCGCTGTCACTTTCCTGACACATATGAAGCTAAATATAAAGTATAATTAAGCCAGCAGGACTTAGAGACGTCTCTTGAGGAATACTCGGCCGATGAAAGACATCCATCAAAAAATAAGAATCAACCTCCTCATGGAAACAGATCCATACTTGTTTCCTTCCACCCTCAGGAAATAAGCGTATATGGAAATATCAATTAGATGAATTGCAGGGGGCTGTGTCCTGGTGCTCAGCTGCTCATTAAACCATCAGCAGAAGATCGAACATTCATTAAGAAACACGCTGCGTGCTCACGCCAAGTTCAAGGCTCTCTTTTCTTCTGAGGTGAAATAATATTTCACTCTAATAGTGTTCTAATGGTGAAGACACACACAGATTCAGGCTCTCAGTCTTTTCTATATGGTGCTTTAACTGTTATTAAACTAGCATTGGTTTTAGTACATCCACCTGGTAGAGCAGGCCTATTCAACTGGCGGCCCGCGGGCCAGATGCGGCCCAGAACCAACTCCCGAGTGGCCCAGCCCCACGTAGCCAAATTCCTACACTAGTACAGACCTTGAACGCAACACTCTGCGTTGCATAGAAACCACCAAACCACAACGCAGCACGTTTTTTGAAAGTGCATCTAGTGGTGCTAGTAACGGTGGTCCTATGATAGCAACTCTAAAACATGTCTCTCTCAACTCTGAAGCGTAAACAGAGACAAAACGGTCATTTATCTTGTGGAGCAGATCCAAGTCAAGCTGGACCTTTTCGCGACCGACTTGAGCACGGGTCGGATGCTGCATTTTCCGACGCTCCCCAAACACATCACATCTCCGGCACAAATCACGGATGTGATGACAGATTTCATTGCGAGGTTGAAAGAGAACTTTGCCGGTCGATTGGATGGACTTGCTCTGCCCACAGAGGTGATGGGCTTTGCCAGAGACCCCTTCACTGTTGCAATAGAGGGGGACGTATCAACCAGAGCAAAGGAAGTGGTCCCCTGCATCGACAAGGGGAAATATACACTGGAACTTATTGACATGCAGCGCACTAACGGGCCAGCGAAGCTTTGGAGTGATGTCAACAAACAGCAGTTCCCTAACGTTCAGAAAGTAGCGATCTGTGTGCTCAGTATGTTTGGATCAACATACACATGTGAATCAAGCTTTTCACACATGAACTCAATCAAAAGTAGCAATCACTGCTCCCTGACTCTCTCTCTTCACCAATGTCTTAGGATTGACATCCTATGAGCCAAAAATCACTGCTCTTGTTCAAAACAAAAAATGTTCCTTCTCCCATTGAGAAAGTCAGCGATGACAAATCACAAATGAGGTGATAGTAACCACCTAGTTTACTATAGTAGACGTGTAGTGTAGTATTCATTCATATAGTTACCCGTATCCCTTGTTATGGGTTTGGGGACTGAAGGTTTGACAGTTCTTTCTGTATTCATTTAAGTGCACTTTGTAATGTGTCTGGGACAAATGTGACCAAAACTTATGATTTTTTTGTTATTACTTGAAAAGTGAAAAAATAGTATTGCTATACCTCTTTGCGTTACATTGGAGCTCTTTAGCTGTTTTTTTTGTATGTGAGGACATTTATTAAGACTGCTATTATTGTATTCAGTAAATGCACTTTGTGATGTGCCTGGTTAAACAAACATAACCTGAATATTTGACTTCTAAAGCAAACAAATGTAATGCTCCAACTGTGCACTTTTTTTCAGATTCTGTTCAATTAATGCAAATTTGTTGTGTTTTTCTGCACTTTTTTACGTACCTTTGTTAGATGAACAATGAATAAAAATTGCATGTTTTTCATCGCAGTAATATGTGTTGGTTTAAAATGTGTCACTACCCGCTTTTTACAGGCCGCTGAATGTCTGGCCCAGCTGAATTTTGTAGTTATAAAATCTGGCCCAACTGAATGTGTAGTTGAATAGCCCTGTGGTAGAGTTTATAAGGGGGTTCAAAATGATAACCGTAAGATCCTTTCAGAAGAACATCTTGATTCAAAACTCCAGTCTAAGTATATATGTTTATACTCTTCTGAGCCACCCTCTTTTCAAAAGTATCTGACACATATTTCCAACGAGCATGCACGGGTATGTTGTTTAGTATAAATGAAAAATTATTTATCAAACAGCAAAGTCTGGCTCACTCTCCAGAAATAATATCTGCTATTTATTGCCATGGTACGTTGAAAATCTGAAATGAGATGAAAATCTGAAATGAGATGAAAATCTGAAATGATATTATCGAAAACATTTCCTTTGTCTATTTTAAGCCCACCACAGGTGAAGTTTGACATCATACACAGACTCGTCAACAAAGAGAGCCAGTTACCAGTACATGATTATAAAAATACTATAATAATTTCTAAATACTATATACTAAATACTAAAATATCTCAAACTAAAAGCTCTAAATTGTTAGTGATTAGGTTCCTTGCGGCAAAAATATGGCTACATCTTGTTGTTTCCCACTAATTAAACACGTCAGTGCACATCTTTACTGTGTTGTCTTGAGCAGCACTCCTCAACAAAACAACTGTCCATCAAACAGCATTGTGGATCCTGTCACTAAGGCGGGTATTTCCCATGGACGCCCTTCAAGCTGGTGTGTGTTTGTTAGCAGCTGCTGTGACAAAATGCCCAAGCTTTTCACGCAGTGGGCAGCGGATCAAAACTATTGACATCAGGGGACATCTTGTCTTAAAGAGTGTCATTTGTAACGGCTCCATGATTGCAGGAGGAGTGAGGAAACAGTTGTTATTTTAGATTATAAATGCTGTTTATGCAGCATCATGCTGGGTGAGTGTGACAGGTGGTGGGTGGCGCCCCACGCTATCCTGCTGATTTTCTGTGCATGTGCCCAGTTGGGCTGCACCATTTTGAAAAAAAATACGGATTGCGATGATTGTGACGGATATAGCAATAGCAATGATTCACTATTTTGGAGGGATCGATCATTTTCTAATCATTATTTTCCTTATCAATAAGGTGTTAATTCGTTTATTAAGATAATTTGTACCAAACAAATATGTTTTGATAAGTCTGTACATTATTATTTGTATCTCTGCAGATCCACAATACTTGATCGGATGGTGTATTTTGAAATATTTAGCCTTTACCAAATATTGCATAAGTCCATAGTGATAGTTGATTACATTTTGATTAACTGTGCAGCCCTAGTGCCCACAGTCGTACTGTACACAACAAATGCTTTCCGTGCTCACATACATTGTGTCCTGCCATGGCTCTAATAAGGAAAACAGAAGGAAAAGTGTTGCTGGTCTTTGGATCTCGATCCCAGAGGTGTACTTTTATTATATAGAACACAGCACTATCTATCACCAAGAGCCAGTGAGTTGGGAATGCCGCGGTATATTTTTCACGTGCTACACTTTCAGGTTGTGTCATTTCCAAGATGAGCTATGAGGTAGCGTAACGGTGGGAATGGGGCCCGTTTTGTGCTCTGATTCCCTCGCACACTGGAGCCACGCTGGGCCAACAGACGCAGCCTTTAAGAAGCACTTGGGTTTCGTTTGGGTTACCTGGGGTTTGGTGGAGGCTGGGGGCAGCGTTGGGGGATGCTCGTTCATCACCGTGGTAACCATGGAAGAGCCAGAGCCAAAGACAGCGGCGATGGGGGAGGGGGTTTCATCAGGCGGGGTCATGCTGAGGGAGGGGGAGGCAACTGAGGAGAAGGAGGGAGGGCCCTCCAACAGATCCCTGTCCTTAAACGCAGAGCTCAGCTCAGGCTCCGGGAGAAATCCTGGAGGGAAAGATAGAGAGAATATTAAACCATCAATACAACATTCAACATTATCTTACAATCATGACTTACTATTGTAAACAAACCTTTATAAAGACTTAATGAAGTGGGAAGATATGGTCTAATTTTAAAGATTGGACATTTTAAGAGCTGTCATTCCTAAATGTTCACCAAACCTACAAAAAAAACATGGCTAAAGAATGTTTGTGCAGGGTATGTATTTAGTGTGTTATCAATAGAAGAATCAGTAGCTCGAACTACAGCTTTAACATACATGCTGACAGCAAACCTCAAGACTCATTTACACTAGTGGAATTTTGAAAGACGAGATTTAACAAACCTTTATATGGATTTAATAAAGTGGGAAGATTTTATGGCAAATGTGTTGAGGAAGATTGTGTGTAACGATCAAAAACACATACGACCATGATTGTTGTGTCCATATTTTGGGAAATGTCTTCTAACACTTCAGTACACTGGAGGTGGCTAGCTGGATTTGTGTTGCTCAGACCATTGAAAACTCACATTTAAAAACATGTAACAACATCCTTTTCCAGAAACAAAGTCTTGGTCTCTGAATAATCCACACATCCACAACGTTTTTGGATATAATTTGACTAATGATGTAACTACCATCATATCAGTATAACTGAAATGTACAGCCAAATGTTTTACATGACTTAATAAGGCCCTTAGCTCCATGTTGCTATTCTAATGCTGGACGGTACTGCGAAGGTGGATAATAGCCTAATCTGTATATCATTTAGTCAGCTATTTTGTTGTTGTCTTCGTCTTGTGTCAAAGGTCAATATTAGGCTTTATCAGACTTCATCCTGGTTGTATAGGGTTAGGGTTAGGGTGTCTGTAGCTTATAATGCTATTTGTACCCGGGTTTCCAAAGCTAACGATGCTGTTTATACTTGGATGTCCATAGCTAACGATGCTATTTGTACCAGAGTGAACTTAGAAGGCAATGCTATTTGCACCTGGGTTGCCATAGACAATGTAGCTATATTCACCCGGATGCAAATCGACATTACTCTAGACAAAATATCACCATGTTTCTTCTCCTGAGCCCTGTTGTCATCTTTAACTTCAGCTAGTACGTTTACAAGTTTAAGACTGTGCTGATTGTGTTCTGCTGTGATATGGCGAGTGCAGCTCAGGAAACAGTTTTGCATAAAAAACATTCTAGAAAATTGGGATTAACTTTGATTTAAACTAGATTTAGTCTCCTCTTTTTCATCACAGTCAGTGTTTTCACTAGGTGGTCCTGAAAGTAGAGGTTGTTGACGAACATCTTGAGTCATTGTTTTAGTTAACAAATGGACTGGATAAGTCAGGTCACCTTTGCCATGCCGCTCTTTGTCCCGCCGACTCCCTTGTCTCCTGTGCTCCAAGTGGTGTCCGTGACCATTGCCATGTCCATGTCCCCTTCCTTTGCGTGTCCCCAGCAGCTGGTTGTCCCGGCTCTGCGCCTGACTCTTCCCACTCATCCTGGCTCTGTCCCTGCTGGGGCCCATCTCCAGCCTCACCGGGCCCAAACTCTCCAGGCCTGTCCCGTCATCCTCGGGCCGGGCCAGGGGGTGCAGCGGTCTGTGGGACAGCAGACCAGCTCCACCTTTGCCGGCGCGGGCCCCCTGGCCCCTGTGCCCGCCGCGCTCCCTGCTGTAGTGTCGGCCCTGGGGACCCTGCAGGGGGTGCTGCAGGGCGTTGCTGCCGCCCGCTGAACTCTGTCTCCTCTTACCGTGAGGAGCTCCGGGCTCAGCACCGTGCGACAACGTGAGGGCGGAGAACAGGAACGCCAGCAGGAGACTCCGGGAGAGAAACATGGTCTGTCCAGCACTGCGCCACCTGCAGGTCGGAGGAAACATCTCAATATCACACTTGCTCTGCTTTAATTAGTTTAAAATAACTGCCACTAAAATATTGAAGCCCTATAATGCTTTTTGGGAGTTTCCCTTTCCTGTGGTGTGTAATATAGGTTTGTGTGCATGTTATCGGTCTGCAAAAGCTAAAATCCCAAAGTTCCCTCCATAGGGAGTTTCTTTCCCAAGAAGAGTGTTTCTAAGAAAATAATCAAACAACAGTGGAGACATAAATACAAATCCCAAAGACTTAGTGAGGATGTTGCATATTAAAATGAGCAATTAGCGTAAATCTTCTAGGTATAAACTTTCAGAGCTGCTAGCATGGCTGTTAACATTGTATGTACAGACTATATGTTCAGTTCAGTTGCTTTTCAACTGCATCTTTCGAATTTTAAAGGGAGATATTAAAAAAATGATTAGCAGAAGACTGTCGTCTTTCATTATCCTGTGCAAACAAATGCATGCAGGGCTTTTCTTCTGTGCAAATATAAGCCACATACAATTGTTGAATCCCTCTGAAAAGTATCTTCCGTCAACTCCCACCCTCAGTGGTGGAGCCCCTATCTTAAATCACAGACCTCCTCAGGTTTTGTGTTCACTGCATTCATTATTCCCTACAAGCTTCCTACACATTCACACTCACAAGTGGACCCATTTATCTGGACCAGGTGGGTTTGAGTAGGCCAGAAAGAGGTGGACAGACACTTGTGCCTCTTTTTAGAATGATTTCCCTGCTTTCACGTTCGCCTTATGCCTTCCTCAGTATGAATAATGCACTGCGCTCCTGCTTCATCGCTGCCTGTTCAGTCTCGAGAGGCCTCCAACCGTAGCTTTCATTACAAAATTCAACATTTCTTCCAGGTGTGACTGAAGTGAAATGTGAGGTTCTGTGGGTATTAATGGCCTCAGCATGTTGTACAAACGTGAACAAAGGATGGTGTCGAGATGAAGAAATTATATTTTGTATTCCTATCTATAGGTCGCCAGCTACTTTACAGTCAGGGTTCAATTTAAATGTTGATTTTACATAACTAAGGGTTAATTGCATTCATATTGACATGCAGTTGTACATGTATTTTGAGCAATTACGGTACATTTATTTATTGAATATCACCAAACGTAAACATGTAAAATAAAACCCTCAAAATGCTGTTTAATGCAGTGAACGTATGCAACTTAAATTTGCTTGAAATACATTTTTTAACATTGTTCATGAGTTCATTTATGAATGATACCATGCCAACTATACAGATACGATATTATACACTTAAACTTCATTTTTGATATTCAATTATCAAACTTAAAATATATATGGCACAGTCCGACTTTCTATATAAAGTCGATTAATTGGTAATTCAACCTAAAAAGGCTATAGGAACTACACACAACAATTATTATAATATCTGCAAAACCGAGTTTATGTCGAGGGCTTTACAAGAGGAATATGCTATTAAGATGTTTGATGGTACTTTTTTTTATAGTTTTTAAAGATGATAATATTCTTATGCATTATATATGGTGATCTATAAGTTACGTGAATGTCTAATAGACTGTATATTTAAGAAAAGCTAAACTAACCACAGACTCTGTGAATAATCATAAGGGTAAGATAATAAAGCATATTGAATTGCAGAACAATTGTGTCACGTTTTAATTTTGGCGGAATTACAAAAGCCTACACTGTGAACATCTAAATCTTTTGGAATTCTTGCCAACACTACACACTAGAGAAGGGAACACCAGTTCTTCTTGATGACAAACTCTGTCATGTCGGATAAAATTAGACTAAATATGATTTGCTTTGTTTTGTCCTCCACTTTAATATGCTGAGATAATCCATCGACACAGAAGCACACAATACTGTTATGGTGCTTCGTAGGCAACTCTTTTGTGTTAAAAGACAAACGGCAGTGCAGGGAATACAGAAAATCAATGAGGGAGAAGTATTGAGCTGCTGGTCATGAGCGGTGTGTGTGAATGTGTGTGTGTGTGTTGCAGGGGGATGGATTAGGTATTTGCTCTTTTATCACACTGACCAACACCAAGATGAAACCACATATCCTTTGGGTTTACTGTCCGTTATTTAGTTGTTTCTAAAAAAACAGGACCAAGGGCGGCAGGTTTTGCGTATGTATGTGTGTGTTTGTGTGTGTTTGTGTGTGTATACTAATGTCCGGGGAAATTTGCAGTGCGAGTACAGGCCTGAGGGATTTAGAGGCAGACTGCGTCGGCTGGCCTCTGGGAGTGCGACCAGCTGTGCAGTTTGCAAACAGGAGTGTGAGGGTACTGAGGTGAGACCTTTATCTCCAAACAGGCCTTAAAAGTGTCGGGGGATGAGGGGCGGTCGGACGTGTCACGCACAAAAGTCTTTAGCCAGGATTAAGCTCTGGCTAAGGTGGTGCTTCTGGACTCTGTAAGGGCAAAAGGGTCATTTCATTTATGAAAACAAAGAAAACATCCAAACTTAAGTGAGTGGAAGAAGATGAGGATTGTCTTAGGCAGTGCTTCTCAAACTGTTTCCAGTAATGTACCCCCTTTGAAACATTTTCTCAGCCGAGTACCCCTTGACCGACCCCGAACATTTTTGATAGAAAAAGCCTATATACATAATTACAATATAGTGATGTTCCATCAGCGTGTGATTTATTAACTCCTTCATGCATGAATTACAACAAAAGGATTTTGTCATCTTTGTGCATGAAAAAAAGGAACACATACATAAAAATCTTTCCAAGGAGTTTTTCAATTGAAGTAATATACAGTATATGTTTAACAAACCAATGAACAAAATGATATATTATGAAAAACTATAAAATACAATACACAAATTTGACTTGTGTTTATATGAAGACCCCCTTGGTGGTTCTAGAAATATTTTATATACAATTGTGTTTTCTATCTCACTTATTGTACTAAGAAATAATCATGCATGGTATTTAAAAAATGTTTTATCTCACGTACCCCCTGCAGTACCCCAACGTACCCCTAGGGGTCCACGTACCGCATTTGAGAATCACTGGTCTAAGGGATCATATAGGCTACCAGCACATTTGAATATATAGCTATCAAAGGACTAGTTCATTCATCAGGAAATTCATTTGATTGTTTGCCTGCACAGAGTTAAAAGATTGATTCAACTCTCAAGTATGTGAAATATGACAATCTGTAATCTAAAGATCCAGCAGCTGGTTAGCTTAGCTTAGCATAGTTGGAATCAGGGTAGGCTACAAATGATAGCCTAATTCCTTCCAAACTAAATCACCAGCAACCAGTCTTTCCTATGTCCGTCAGTAAATTAAAAGCATTTTGGCTTTCCAACATGGATTTATATTTGAATTCGGAAAGAGCAAGTCTATTTGTTCCGGCCTGTTTCCAGGCTTTATGGTAAGCTAAACTAAGCTAAACTGAGCTGTACATATATGAGAGCAGTATTGTTCTTCTCATCTAACTTTTGAGAATACCAAAGAGCTTAAACTATTCCTCGAAATAAAGACATCTACTTGTTGAATTGATAGATTTATGGTGAACAATACTTTGATGTAAACTTTTTGTAAAATTCTGGAGATTTTTCTTTAATCTAGGGAATCAAAAGCAGAACAAATAGATCCATCTATTTCTTGTCTGTACGCATTAATCGGATCCACAGAGGTGGAAATAATAGTAAAAGACAATCAACACAACCCTAAAAATTCCCAAACATGAAAGAAAGATGCTACGCCTCCGTAGAAACAGTAGGCAGCATGCATCATTTGATCGAATCTAAAGGGCTGAATAGACATGTGAAAGTGAAGGCAGGCGGTAATGGGGGGGAGCCAGTATCTCAGCACAGCAGTGCCCTGTTTTCCTCTCTCAGACTTTCATGTGCCGCTAACAGGTGGCCCTTTGAGGAGACGGGATGGGGACGATAATGGAGCACTCTGGGTGGCATTTGGGGTTTTTAAGCACAGTCTCTTGTGTGTGATAAACAACCTCCGAGAACAACACCGCCTCCTGCCAGAGTGTGTATTATCCACGGTAGTGTTTTGTGGTAATGGCACAGCAGGGTGAGCATCTGCTGCTGAGGAGATTGAAGGCCAACGAGTAACTGACAAGTGTCAAGTGAGAAATCTACCGTTTAAGCAGTGAAACAGTGACGTTAAATGTATGAAAACAAACTGGACTTTCTTGGCTTCAAGGGGGTTAAGATAGTTCTGGGTTTAAAGAATAAAAACCTGTTAAAGGCCAAGTAAATACACCTAAGGATGTTTGTCCAAACTTGATCTTTAATTTGTTTTGGTTCCTGGTGAATATTTATTGTTTTGAAAAAATAATCAACATTTTAAGTCTAACTTTTGAATAATTAAATTATTCTTTAATTAGATGTTTACTAAAGCAACGTTTAGACATTCACATTTCACATTTAAATGTTGACTTTAAATGGATTTATTATGATTTTCTTAAGGCTAAAGACTGGAACATGTGATACGCTCAAAGGGATTATAGCCACACTTGCTGATAGTACTTAAAATAAATAATGAACTGCAACTCATCTGAATTTCTTTAAACATTCCTAAATTGACATAGTTTATTGAACATTGAATTGCTTGATCAACCATTAATGAAATGGAAAATATAAATCAAGATGCAAAATGATCACATGTATCCCCATTATAGCAGGACCAGTTGTGATCTATAGACGATTGCATGTCCTTACAGCCAATAATGAAAGTGTTAGTAATGATGTGGTCAATACAGCAAAAACAATGCATGTGTGTGTTGATCGACACCCACTGGAGTTCACAGTGAGTTATTAAGGCGCTTCTAGAATCAGGACAATTTCTCTATGAAGTGGAGAGGATACTTGGGATGTCCGGGGAAATGTACAGTGTAGAAGAGGTTGAATCAGAGCAAACAAATAAATAAAAAAATTTTTTTTAAAGTTCTTGGACTTCTTCATATCTCACTTCGCGCTCAGTCAGGATCTTTTTCAGATGTTGAGTTTATGGAAGTCTAAGCTCAGCAATGTATGGAGAGAAAATATGAAGCCCCATATAAAATGAAATGAAATCTTAACACTCAATTCAGATTTGTTCAGGAAGCCAGAGCAGGGGAGGAACAATCAGGTTATGGTGGTTTAAATTTCATTGGAAACACAATATATATGTGTGTGCCAGAAGCTTTTATAAGCACGGCGTATACAGTGTGAGATGGTCACCAGGGAGACATGAATCAGAGCAGAGTGTGATATAGGTATAAAGTGATAGGTAATCTTGCAAGAAATTGTAAAGGGGGCTGGATGATTAAGATATGATGAGATCAGAGACCTCTCTCCAGTCTGTGATCAGCGGGCCTGGCCCCCTGTGACACATAGTAGTTACAAAAATATACTTAACAGTGAGAGGGACCACATCTGAGGAAGGTGAGAGAGGCCACCCCGTATGGAGCTGTTGTGTGTGTGTGTGTGTGTGTGTGTGTGTGTGTGTGTGTGTGTGTGTGTGTGTGTGTGTGTGTGTGTGTGTGTGTGTGTGTGTGTGTGTGTGTGTGTGTGTTTATATGTGCGTGTGTGTGTGTGTGTGTGTGTGTGTGTGTGTGTGTGTGTGTGTGTGTGGTTTATATGTGCGTGTGTCTCTTTTAGGTTCACCTGCTGTGACACCAAACGTCCAGGAGCCATCTGCTCCTGTTGTTTTATCTCTCGTAGTAACCAGCATGGCCATAAGGATCCAGCAGACAAAGAGTCCAGAAACAGGCTACAAACTGAGATTAGAGGTTTAAAGAACAACCTCCAAATTCTGGGAAATACCCTTATTCTCTTTCTTTTGGACAGGCTTGGAGAGTAATAGATGACATTTACCACGAACATCTGTTCAGAATACTAAAGAAAAAGGTAACTGTATTCCCTTAGTTACTTAAAAGTAATCAGATCCCTTGTACATTTAACAAAAAGGGTATTCCTAGCAGAATTACAATGCTACAAGACAAGTAAAGCAGATGCGCACACAATGCAACATTTCACAAGTCCAAAAAAAATAAACAAGTCAAATGTGAAACCATAACTAATCTTCCAGTAAATCATCTCGACCTCCAGTTCAATTTCACTGAAATATCCCCTCTACAGTATGTTCATTCAGTCACTGAATCTGTCACTGCAGCAATGTAGAATATATATACACATGCATGCCTGACATTAGCCTTGACGCCCACTGTAGGCTTATTTAAAGTATGTTGTCACCACAATCATTTCACGCTGTGGAAAATATTGAAGTATGGACATGCGATGTCTTAAGAATTTCATTTTTACATAAAACACTTAAGTAAAAGCCATCTTATTGAGATGTATTATCTTTTGTATCAGTTTGCAGTGCATTTGATATTGAGGCACTCCAAAAGGAAAGTGATCAGGTTACATTACTATTGGGATGATTAGATTAGGCTCCTGATTTCATTTTTTCAAGTAATTTGTAACGGAAGAAACAGAAGCTTAGCATGAAGAACCAGGTGTAAAACAGCTAGCCTGCTAGTCTAGATGACAAAAATCGACTAACTGTCTTGCTCCCCAAAAAATAAATGTATCTTATAGCTGTAAAGAAGATACATATATTTAAGTCTTTTATCACCCCATAGCCCAGTCTTTACCTCTGACACAACCAATATTCCGATTATCCACAAGACCAACCGACAAATACTCAAAAGAAACACATATAACTCTGCAACCCTTGATGTATTACTCAGTTTGCCTTGGTTCCTACGGTGTTTTGTCTTTGTCTTACTTTTTAAATGATTTAGTGTTTATATACATGCCCTGACTAAAGAATAAAGAAAGTCAACCTACTAGCCCCTATAACCATTCATCAAAGGTCCCATGTCATGCTTTTGGTTATTACCCATCCCCTTGTGTGTTACAGTATGTAGCTTTTTCTGCATGTAAACGGTCTGCAAAGTCACAAACCCTCGAAGTACACCCTGTAGCGAGTAAAACTCGAACACATGTCTATGCTTCCCCAGAACGCCTCGTTGGAGATTTCTCTTTTTCTTCCTGGGTACAGTGACGTGACCATACCCAAATGGACCCATTGGTCCAATCCGTGGAGCTCCTCACACACACACACACACACACACACACAGCGGCGAAACTGTGACGCGCTGGGGGGGGGGGGGTTGGGTGTTCCAGGCACCTCCAGCTGGGAAAAGACCAAGGGGTAGACCTAGGACCAGGTGGAGGGATTATATCTCTTCGCTGGCCTGGGAGCGCCTTGGGATCCCCCAGTCAGAGCTGGTTGATGTGGCCAGGGAAAAGAAAGTTTGGGGCTCTCTGCTGGAACTGCTACCCAAGCGACCCGACCACGGATAAGCGGGAGAAGAGGGATGGATGGATAATTTTCCTCTTGAAATTAGCCGTTGTTTTGGTGTTAAGGGCCACCATACATTAGCTTATGTTACATAAATGCTGTTTGAATTTGCCTTCATTAGCTAAGTGAGCTAACAACAGTAGGCCGAGTTCAATAAAGAGCACAGGTAAATTATCTCACTTATAATCTTCTGTAAATGATACTATAACTTGTTGCTAAACATTTGTTTTACAGAATAAAAATTATAACTTTCCACAGAAAGTGAAACTTGATACTAGCTCGTTTTTAATAAGCTAATGTTAGCTTTCAGCAAGGAGAGTAGTGGGGAAACTTGCATTAAAGGGAATGACACATCCTTGGGGGGGGGGGGGGTGCTAGTGGAGCCTCACAGATTGGGGTGCTGCAGCCCCCTCAGCACCCCCGAACATCCATCGCTGTCTCGCTGGTCCCACGCAGCAAGCAGGAACCAGCTCACACTGTCCGCTCCTCGCAGCAGCACGGCAACACGGCACCCAGACCCCACTCAGCATTCTCATCTGTCTGTCATTACTGGTGTCATTTTCTGGTTGCTAACACCATTGTAACACATAATCACTGATGTTCCGCTGTAACGGTGGTGGACTCATCAGAACAGAGTGGGCGAGCTGACCAATCAGAGCACAGTGGGCTCACAGGGAGGGGGGGGCAGGAGCTGCAACAAGCCGTTTAGGACAGAGAGTGAATACACATACTATACAGAGATGCTGTATGAGAAACCAATGTCATTTTGGAACATTGAACAATGTAAATCTATTCTAGTAGACGTCAACAATGGCATTATGATCAGTAGAAATGGCCATGACATGGGACGTTTAACAAGTTGTATCTTGTTGTGTACGTACAAAATCCAACTTTTAAAACAGATTTTTTTGTTCAACCTATCTCTGACAGGTAGTTATCGCTTCTTGTAATAAAGTAGTCCAGCATGCATGTCAATGTGGTAGTGTGAGGCTGCTGAACAGGAACAAGCTAGATTTCTCCTTTCAGCTGAGCAGCAGCTTATACATCTGTTTTAAACAAACATGATGCAGAATTCGATAAAATAGTCCCAAAGAAAAATAAACGTATTATCTGCTGTGACACCAATACAATGCAGCTTTGCTCTAAACAGAAACATCCCTCTGTCTTAAAGTAATGATGCTGAATATTTAATGCATAAACACTCACTTTTATGTCTCTCCTCTCGGGTAAAATAGGTTGATTGTGCCACAGAATTATCATAAATATAATCTCAATAACAAGCGCCCCAAATTACAGCTCATAATAAACACCTCTGCCAGGCTGCAGTTAACACCATAAAACTTCATTTCCTCAAGGGCCGATTCAACTTCAGCAACATAACAGGGCTCCTAAAATCCACTGCAAACAATATTCACACATCGACTGGGAGGTTTTTTGTGTGTTTTTAAATGTGTATTGGATGGCAGAAGAACCCTGGAAGCAACACTGGGTGATAAAAAAACAAAAGCCATAAGGAAGGTCCATCTGTCAGTAAGTGAGTCGGAGCAGGGGAGCGGGGGACACCAAATGATTCGCTGGTAATTTGGTCGCAGGTACAACAGATGTGGTGCGAGACCCACACATTGTCACTGATGCATGGTAACACCAGCGACATCCTGAGATGTGGCCCCTTATCTCCTGTTGGAGTGCACTGAGGCCACACACACACACACACACACACACACACACACACACACACACACACACACACACACACACACACACACACACACACACACACACACACACACACACACACACACACACACACACACACACACACACACACACACACACACACACACACACACACACACACACACACACACACACACACACACACACACACACACACAGGCAATCAAGGCATGCACACAAATGCACACTCACAGCGGGGAAACCTCCTCCAGACACTCACATCGAGGCGTGTTCCAAAAAATGCTGCGAGACACAAACAGCAAGAGGCATCCCACAGAGAGGGGAGAGAATGAGAGAGACAAAAGGGGAGAGGGGGAGGAATTGAATGGAGAGGAAAAGAGAAAATAAGATGTAATGTGAAGAGAGAGTGGGGGGAAATTAGAGGAATGAGAGCGAGAAGGGGGGATAGAGAGACAGAGGGGGGATTTATTCTGGTCTTAATTGGAACAAAGTGTTGGTGGCATCTTTCATTTTCGAGGACACCAGCTGAAACACACAACGATCAAACAACAACGCTTTGGCTTCACAAACCAACAACAAACTTTGTTCTATTTCTGACCCCGGGGAAATGTGGACATGGGGTCTGTGGTCTGGCCGCTCGGCATGGGAACAGTTTGACCGGTCAGCGGGGGGGAAACACTGCTGTTTACAGATGATCAAGTGAAGCATGTAAACGCATTATATGAACCCAAAGTTTATCTCCCCCCCCTCTCCCGAACTCCCTTTAGTGGAAGCGAGAGGCGTTGACTGGTTGCCAATGTTGAAAGATTCCTGATCAAACAGTGCCACGCTTGGCAGTGACGTTCAAGGCCAGTTTCACACTGGAGGAGGCTGGATGGATGTGGAGCAATGTAGCCTTTTGGCGAAAAACTCAGGATAAAAGACATGGATGTATACTTGGTGGAACTATCTGAAAATGAGAACCAACTTTGATTCTTTAAATGAGTCCTTATTTGACTATTGGAATGGAGGTGCCATTGTAAATGAATTATGTATATTTCTGACACCAGAGGTGGAAGAAGTACTCAGATTAAGTAGCATTACTGCAGTGTTAAATTACTCAGCAAGTAAAGGTCCTGTATTCAAAATTGTACTAAAGTAAAAGTAAAAATGTATTAGCATAAACCAACCAAAAGTTAAAATATGTGTTATGCAAAATAGCCATTTTAAGCACCAAATACTTTTAAATAATTGTATTAAATGTATTACAAATTATCATTCATTAGTTCATCACTTCAATGTTGCACTTGGCAAAGGCGGGGTTTATTTGTATTACGTTATACATTAATGGGTAGCTTAACCTATACAAATATAATATGGTGTGTGTTGATTTATATTTTGTATTAATAACCTAAATCAGCAAAATGTTAAATCTGTAAATAAAAGTAGTGAAGTAAAAAGTACAACTTCTGCTTACAAATGTTAGTGGAGTATAAGTATAAAATATAGCATAATGTGAAATAATCAAGGACCTTTTGTTTTTATATATTTAAAGTACTTAAAGTAGTAAATGAACTTAGTTACATTGCCCCACTGCTCTAAATTAATTTCCATTTGAACATCAAATGATGTCCTTAGGTTATCTTTTAATGATAATAATTCACTCATGAGTGAATCTGAGGCTTTGTTTTGGCCCGGGGTCAACTCACTGTGGGGTCCCTCACTCAAGTCTGATCACTGTAATGCTCCCCGCTGATTGACTTGCTATTAATTAACACTAACTCCTTAATGTGAGTCCACAAATATTGCCATGTTTTAATTTTAATTGCATGGTGTCACACTGAGACTCCCAACTTTAATCTCCCCCTCACTCCCCTTCCTTCATCTTTCTACACACACACACACACACACACACACACACACACACACACACACACACACACACACACACACACACACACACACACACACACACACACACACACACACACACACACACACACACACACACACACACACACACACACACACACACACACACACTGTCTTTGGTTAGCAACAATGAGCTGTCAAGAGGAGATAATGGCTGCAATCATTTCTGATTCTCCCGAACCATTCATCCAGTAAATTCCTTGGTGATGTTGATTTGATGCTAAAGCATGACAGCAGCGGGAAACAACAAACAAAAGTGGAATTGATTGTCGGGTTAACTCAATTTTTCCAGTGTCAAACCACACCAAATTTCCTGCTCGCGAACAGTCACTCTTGCTCTTAATCATGTGAGTTGATCGACACCCTCTCTGCGACCAACACGCCTTTTGCATCTATTCAGATGTTAACTTTTGTGACATTATCAGGATGCGAGATTGAAGCGTTTTTACGCGTAGATGGAAATCATGTCAACCGGTACAGTATATTGTGCGTGACAATTGTAAGAAACTTGTGATTTTAAGGAGGACTCTCATCAAATATAGCAGCAGGACTGCGAAAAAGCGACAATATATTGTATGGGTAACCCATAATAAAGTATTATGTGATATACATTTAAATAAGTCACTCTTAACTAATGTAAGCATTACCTCAACACAAACCTGTTTAGGAACAGTAAGGATCCGAAACTAGTATTTGTTCGTAGCCTACGTAAAACGCTTTTTTGTGCGTAAAAAGCTAATAGCCAAACCTTTGCAATACACAAGGAAAAAGCAATACATATATTTCCTTACCCGCGTATGTCTGTCTTGTTGCTTTCCTTTGTTGTTCGTTAGGCTTTTAGCAGTCCAATGGCTGCAGGCTGACAGCGGACCTCAACACGGCAGCAGCAGCTCTCTGTAGTCCGCTCTCCGCTCCTGCAGCCCGGGATGTGCCGAGCATCCGGACCGGCTGCTGCTCCTTAAGAGGAGGAGAGCACCACCTGCTCCGAGGCGCGTTCCCGAGTGCGCGTACCGCTCAGGGCTGCTTGGATATCTCTCTCCGAGGCCAGTCCAGTCAGTGAGACCAGTATATTAGTATGGTATGGTAGTATCAGGCGGACTCATTTGCTGCAGGGATACACCAAGACAGACAAAACAGTCTGAGAGAGATTAGACCTTTTTTTTTTTATGGAGGGAGTGATCCATCATAACTTTCCTCAGCCTGTCAAACCTGTCAAACCTGTCACATCTGACATCCTCAGCATCTGAATGCCCAAAATGACCTCAACAGGGTCTGACAGAATAAATCCTCCGTGTCTCACCACAGTATCTGGCATTATATCAGACAGGGCTACTATGCTAAATTGCTTTAATAAGCATTTTGTGTCTTGTGGCTCTCTGTTTGATTCTGTCACTGACTGTGCTTCTGCTTCTGTGAACACTCCAATCCCTGACTCTGAACAATGTGGTCTGGAAAACCCTTTCAGTTTTACTCCTTTTACTGTTGGTGTTGTTCATGAAGCATTATCCAAGTTAGATCCTAGGAAACCGGCTGGCCCGGACAACATAAAACCTTTCTTTTTAAAGATAGCTGCAGATTTTATTGCTCCATCTCTTACTTCTCTATTTAACCTCTCCCTCAGCACAAATACATTTCCAAAAGTATGGAAGGCTGCTTATGTCTTGCCTTTACTGAAAGGAGGGGAGGCAACTATTTTAAATAACTATAGGCCAATCTCTAAATTGTCAGTTCTGGCTAAAGTACTCGAACGACTAGTGAGTGAGCAAGTAAAGGAGTTTTTATGTAAAAATGATATCCTTTCTAAACATCAGTCAGGCTTCAGGAAGCAACATAGCACCATCGCTGCGACAATGAAAGTGGTAAATGACATTACGAGTATTTTAGATAATAAACAGAGTTGTGCAGCTCTGTTTATTGACCTTTCCAAAGCGTTTGACACCGTTGATCATCGCATCTTAAAGCAGAGGCTACTCAGTATTGGCATTTCCAGCCATGCAGTGGGGGTGGTTTGTGAACTACCTCTCTGAAAGGTCCCAATGTGTTCATTTTGATGGGCTGTCTTCTGAGTGGTTAAACATTTCTAATGATGTTCCTCAAGGTTCTGTTTTAGGTCCACTTTTATTCTCCATATATATCAACAGCTTAGGTGATAATGTGGATGAAGCTACTTTACATTTGTATGCGGATGATACCGTGATGTATTGTGCAGGTCCCTCCATTCAGGAGGCGGTTGTTAAATTACAGGCTGTTTTTAACACTGTTCAGACTCAGCTCTCTGAACTTAAGCTTCTTTTAAATGTGGATAAAACCAAGATAATGCTCTTTTCAAAAGCTAAAAAGACACCAGAGCCTGTTTTAGATATTGTAACTACGCAAGGGAAAAAACTTGAAGTGGTAACCTGTTACAAATACCTTGGTATCTGGCTTGATGACTGTCTCTCTTTTAAACTGCATGTCAATAACCTGCTTAAAAAACTGGGGGTTAGGCTAGGTTTCTTTTACAGAAACAAGTCTTGTTTCTCACTTGAGGCCAGGAAAAGGCTAGTCACTGTGACCTTTTTACCTGTGCTGGACTATGGTGATCTGTTTTATATGAATGCACCGGCCAATTACCTGATCAAGTTAGATGCCGCCTATCACAGTGCACTGAGATTTGTGACAAACTGTAAAGCATTAACCCATCATTGTACCCTGTTAGCAAGGGCAAGTTTGCTTTCACTAACTGTACGGCGGTTCAATCACTGGTATCTTTTATTTACAAAGCAATGTTAGGGAAACTTCCATCCTAAATCTGCTCCCTGATCTCACGGCGTATTGTAAATGGCTACTGCCTGAGATCGAATGCTGTGGTTTTATTAAATGTGCCAACTGCTAGGACTGTCTTAGGGCATACAGCTTTTAGATGCGCAGCTCCGCTAATTTGGAACAGTCTGCAAAAGGAATGGAAGTTGAGCAGTTTGGTTCCATTACATGTTTTTAAAGCAAGGTTAGATGCTATCCAATCGGAAACTGTTGGTATCTGTAAATGCTACTAGCTATACAAACTGTAGTCAATGTAAATATGCCATTTGTTTTTCTGTCATGTTTGTATTCATGTTGGAACCTACTTGCAGCAGGTCACCATTGAAAAAGAGGTCAATGATCTCAATGGGTTTTCACCTGAATAAATAAAGTTTATGAATTGTATTTGAATTGAATTCACTCTGGAAATATCTGCTCAGAATGGCCAAAAGTCCATATCGTCTGTAGTGAGTCTCTGTTTCATGGTTTTGGCTTCAATATTTACTTTTCAAAATGTATGCCATGTATGTGGCATTGCACGTTATGACATTGTTTTACAACAATATATAAAGAAATCAATGCTTTCCAACAGATATATATTCGATTTTTTGTATTCCACTAGTTTTCTTTCTCATCAGAACCTGGTGCCATTACCCACAACACAACTCGACTTGTGTTAGTGCAGTGACATCTATGAAGAAATGTTAGGATTAGGGTTGGGATGCCAGACAGTAATGGACCTCACTAATGCTCTTAAAAGAAGAATATGATATAGTGGCTTTTTGTCATTGCACATATTGTACATAGACTGTATATATAGATTCATATTTGATTTTGCTCTATAGAGATGTTATTGCACATTCCCTCATTTAAATAGCCTACCATTACAATTTTAGTCCTGTGGTGTATTTTTGTGATGACATTAGTGGAGGGCGGTGGTGGGGGGGGGGACATCGTTTTGTGGAGTTCAGTTCAATTATGGCTCAGGGGTAGAAGCTGTTAGTGAGAGGCCTTCCAGATGGCAGCACAGAGAAGGGATGGTGATGGGGGTGAGTGTCTTCCTTCAGACTGCTGCTGGCTCCGAGGAGCAGTGTGATCTGGAGATGTCTTTCAGTCAAGACGGGGGAGGTCTTGTTGTTGAATCCGGGGCAAAATCCATACAGCCAAGTCCCTAAATCTGCTGGGGAAAATAATTCCCAGAGGAGTGGAGGACGTGTGCAGCAGTAGCCAATAGGTTAACATTGAAATGAGCTGGATTGATCGGATTTATTTATTAACGTCACTGCTCAATTGTACTCTTTCTTTCCTAGAATGTACACATCTACGCCTGCACCTTAACCATTTAACAATTAATAGAATAGGGGTTAAGCTCTTTCAAACTAATGCACCAGCTGTAACAATGGTTTGGCTTATTTAAAGTGAATCTACCTGCATGTTTCTTGCCGTTTTGAAAATCTATCTTAATGGTTTATTGCACTTTTATAGCTTTAGATACAAATGGCAGCTAAAGAAAATGTAATATAACGTTATAGCTCAAACCATTAAAATGAGACCTAAACAACACATGTAAGACATTTTAAATGAGTTGTGTTTTACTGTAATATAAATGTCTATTTAGATGTGTTTTTCTTGATCAAGTGTCTAATACATGAGTGGGAAAGTATTCAGTCCTTCTTTCCCACATAACACATTACTATGTTTTAATATACAACTTGCGCTGTAGCTGTTTTACGAGATAGCGAGTTGTTTTTACTAGGGCTGCAACGATTAGTCGACATAATCGACGACGTCGATCATAAAAATTCGTCGACGCGGAATTTTAGTGTCGACGCGTCGTATAAAAACAATCAGAGAGCCGGTAACGTTAATTCAAAACTGCGCAAATGTTCATTTGTAACTGCAATGCACTACAGGAAGTGCTGGGGGCAGTATACTCTCCATTGTCTGCCATGACTGCATTCTGTACTAACAACAAAGAAGAAAGAATACGAACGATGGCGGAAAGGAGAGAGAATGAGGGTGATGAAGAGCTCAAAAAAGCGAGACCGAGAGTTTCGAAAGTGTGGGAGTATTTCACAGACGACAAGCCAAAGAAGTCAGTGAAATGCAGAATTTGTAAAGGGGAATTGGCATTCCACGGCAGCACTACAGTGATGCACGAGCATTTAAAACGCAAGCACCCTGGAACTGTGAGGACTGCTACTTTGGATCATGGGTAAGTTTGAGCAAGTTAGCCATAGTCATGTTTACGTTAGCTTACATGTTGGAAAACAGAACGTCTCATGGTTAATGCTTGCTAAGCAAGGTTCCGGCTAACATTTCAGTTATGTTGAGGCTGCGTGTCCACCAACGAGCTGCTAAACAGCGCCAAGCTTACAGCGTAGTAGAGCACACTAGAGCTTTATGGACGCTGTAATTAATTCCAAACTTAAAATAATAATTAACAAGGGTCTGCGAAATGACAAGAATAAAATGCGATTGAATTGATCCTGGGACTGGACAACAGGGTGACATTCACAGGTGTGCAGACTTGAGGTAAAACATGCACTGGAGCCCGGAAAAGGAGCCGTGCCCACAGGAAGCAGAGATGGAGGGTGTGACAGAAATAATCGTTAGATTAGTCGACTAATCGAAAAAATAATCGACCGATTAGTCGACTACCAAAATAATCGTTAGTTGCAGCCCTAGTTTTTACACTGGGTGGGCCGTCTCAAGGACGCAGGTGTTTCAGCGGCTCCATGTAACCCAGATACAACACCAGCACTCTTCATTCAGACTTTGCAGACCCGTGCCGTGAACATGTGACTCTGTACTGTTTGAATCCTTTCTTGTGTCGAAAACCTTATTAAAAGGCGCCCTGTTCTGCTCATTTCAGGTTCATATTTGTATGTTGTTCCTCTACTGTGACATGTCTCCATGCTTTAATGTTAAAAAAGGTCTTTATAATTCTCATGGTGCCTGTGCTGCAGCACCTCTCGTCTGCTCTGATTGGTTAACTGGCCAGATCTGTGCTGATTGGTCAACCACTTAGATGAAACAATCTCTTGAATCTTTATTTCTATAACATATTTCTACCACACACACACACAAATATGTGGGCATTAGGCTATTACAAAGTTATGCTTGTTCTAAAATATGGGTGTAATTATTGGGTGTCAGAACTCAACTAGAATAGTTTATTTTCTAAACACTACATCAATCCTTCATCATTTGAGAGAACACATATTTGACCTGGTGTTGGTGTAGTCTTCAATGCAAGTGAAAACACCCAAAGAAAGCTTGAACAACATGAGAAGTGAGTTTGGCTTGGTGCATGTCCTCTGCAGTGAAACCCTGTTGCTGCATTTTTCATGGCCTGTTCTGTCTTGATCTTACAAAGTGAGCCAGCTGCAGAGCTCCAGCAGGACTAATGCTAAATCCCCTCTATGAGGCTGTTGCGTGTCCACAGATGTAACGCTTTTATATCCAGAGAATGAGTGTGCATAGATCACTTGAGGGAATTGGTTGACATTTAAAATTGTATTCTATTATTTAGTTTTGTGAGTCGGCCGCTTTAAAAATAGGGTGTAAGCCTTATTGAACGAAAGAAAACAGGCTTTATGCTCATTTGGTTTTTCAAACAATGTTTACAAGCCACTTAGTGAAGTGTGAGAGTCACACAGGCACGACTGAGAGTCTGCTGAAGGGAGATAACACAACGTTTAAAATGCCTTTCGAAATGTGAATTGTGTGCCCAAACTTATTATATTTTGTTATAATACAGGGATTCATGTTGTGAGTATGAAACATTCACACTATATATATATAAAATATATATATATATATATATATATATATATATATATAAAATATATATGTGTATATATATATATATATAAATATATATATATATATATAAATATATATATATAAATATATATATATATATATAAATATATATATATAAAAATATATATATATATAAATATATATATATAAAAATTATATATATATATATATATAAATATATATATATAAAAATATATATATATATATATATATATATATATATATATAAAATATAAATATATATATATATATATATATATATATATAAAATATAAATATATATATATATAAAAATATATATATATATAAAAATATAAAATATATATATATATATATAAATATATATATATAAATTTATAAATATATCAAATATATATATATATATATATATATATATATATAAAAATAATATTTTTTTTCTGCTTCCATTTCAATTTGAGATTACCGCATAGTAAGAGTCTGCATGAGGAAGATATCAACAGCTCTGTAAAGTACGCGGTGGCACTTGAATGGGACCCCTGCAGCTCCTGTGAAGTGAAAAAGCCTTTTTCTTCCCGAGATCATGATGGGAGTCGGTGTCAGTGACACACACGCGATATAAAAAAGAAACGCATCTTCACAGGTCTGGAATCTGCAACACCGCCAGGTATGAGCAGTAGTTGCAAGTTATTCTCAACTTCCAATGCAGATGGGTGGCGTTTATCGCAAAAGATCAGTGATTGCAACCCAGGTCTTACGTGGAAAAAATGTTGAGTGTCTCAAGTAATAAAAAGAAAATCGAATTTGTACCTCGTGAAAAAAAACAATGGGGCCCTTTTATGCTTTTTGGGGTTTTCCCTTGCCTATTGTGTTAAAGACAGAGGGTGAAAAGAGGTGCTGCAGCACAGGCAGTATGAGAACAATAAAGAGCTTTTTGAACATTAAAGCATGGAGACATGTCCCAGTAGAAGCACAACATACAAATGTGAACCTGAAAATGAGCATAAGACCTCTTTAGATTAAAATAGTTAGGAGAATAAACACACCAACAGGTTTACAAATTGCGACTTTTTGCACAGGACACACCAACCTGAAAGAATTGAGAGTACATAAAATCCACCGAGATGTAGAAGCTTAAAGTGATGGATATATAAATGGAACATGCAGCAACTTGTCCTACCCTACCCCTACTATAAAAGGTATATTACACACAAAAGGCTGGGAACCACTACAATAGATATTAAATAAGGATCCAGAAGAATGTGTCCTGTGGACATAAAAGCATTTAAACTGACATTATTTGAATGTCTCAGTACACTAAGTCCTTTATAAACACATTAAGTAATTCACTTGCGAAGAACCTTTGTAAGGAAACTGTCACTACAAATGACCCGGGAGACACAAGATTAACATGCTGTATTTAAAGTGCGGATACACAAAGCACCGTATTGTATCTTTCAGGACACATGACCAGTCAAATTGATGTTATTGTTACTGAAAAACCACAAAAGCTTCAGCTACAGTGTTGAATTCAAAGCTCGAGAAAAAAAAACTTCTTTTGAAATCACTGTTTACTGTAACTAAAGTAATTAGTGTTATGCAAACAGTTGCAGTCAATGCTGCACTGTTTTCTCAGGGCCTGTGGTATCAGAGTGTTACGCCTTTAATTTGAAAGTTACAGAGCAAAAAGCCATGCGATAAATGGTTTGTCCCACTGCAGCTGCAGAGACACGTTTATTGAAATGTTGTATCACATGCATTTAAAAAGGAAGTTTTTATGCAGAGTGTCAGCGTGGATGTGAACTGATTACTGACAGTTATGTGCAGCACCTGAGAGACATGCGAGTGACACATCCTTTGTGATCGTTTTGCATCTCTTCAGGGGTCCTTCGTCTCATAATGTGTCCATAAGTGCTGAAAGAAAACATTCCTGTCCCTTTGTTTAGTGAGGAGAAACATACTGAAACACAACCAGGGCAAAGCGTACATCTGTTATACATAGATGTCGTTAAATCCAGGATTGTGTGTGTGTGTGTGTGTGTGTGTGTGTGTGTGTGTGTGTGTGTGTGTGTGTGTGTGTGTGTGTGTGTGTGTGTGTGTGTGTGTGTGTGTACACGTTTGGCAGTCAGAGTGATGAGCAAGAGGAAGAGCAGGAGGACCCCCCGCCAGGCCTCCTCATGCATTATCAACCCACAGCTCCTCAGCAGGAATCAACCAGCACATACCAGGGTGCCGGGCTTTTATACAGCCGGAGGCAGGTTGTTTTTTTTTTTTTTCAAATATGGGACAACTTTCAGCTCTCCCTGTTCCTCTACTACCTCCCCCGACACACGCAGAGAAATGAACAGATACATCAAGTAAAATACAGGTTTTCACCGTTTAATTAAAACAGATTGTCAGGAGAGAACACAGAAGTGTGCTTGGTGAGCTCAACAGAAATGATGCAAATTCATTTATGTATATACACAATCACTTGTATATCACAAATACAGTATTGCAATGTGAGTCCACATGTCAAGCAGCTGTTACTTGAAGAAATAAAATCTGATGCCGCCTTCATTTCTGGTATTAAAGAGACTATACAGTGAGCCGCATCACAATTACACTTTTTTTTGCAACAAGGTGCTGTGGAATGCCTTAAAACAATTCAATTTTGATTTCAGGGATGGATTACAGCAAATTTGTTAACTACAGTCAACCCATGGTCAAATCTGTGACATCATGCGAGGCTTTAATCAGAGACGGTTACAGTAACCCTGAAATATGTAGTGTTCATTTTCACACCGATCACCTTGCTAAAGATTTGAGAAATCATAAAAAAATAAAATATGTCACAGTAGAATACTGACACCTTGTGGAGGAACACGATTCAATGTCTATGTGACAACGTGTTGCTTCTTTCACGTCATTTAATCTCAATTAATTCACTGGCAGTAATACAAATAATAAAAAACCCAACATATTCTTCCAAGTCTATGACGACGTGTATGAGATATTTCTGCTATATTTGACCTCCAACAGGAATTAAAAGCAATGCGAGTAAATTATTATTTTAACACACCAGCCTCAAGGCACATTAAATACACTTTATGTGAGAAGTGTTAACGCTGAGAGCTGTGATTACTCCTGCGGCTCCCTCCTCGAACACACAGCGCCCGGAGAATCCCATAAGTCTGCACACAGTGAAGTGTGTTGGCAGCATGTCAATGGCAGATGCAAAATTAAACGCATGTTGTCATTGATTTTTTTCCACGAGCTGGAGATCTTTATCTGTCATAACAGTCTGCTACGGAACACGGTCCGAGATGATTTCACATGAACACACTCCAGATGCTGAACTGGATCGATAGGCAGCAGTGATGGGAGCAAACTAAGTGAATCACAGGATATTGGACAGTGCAACAATGCAAGCATGTTGACACCAGCACTTTAATCAACAACAATGAAATGTAAAACGTCCCAGTTAATGATCACCTTTAAAACTCGCCTCTATTTTACAATTAGTCTTCCAATCAGTCATTCACTTAGTGGAAGTTTACGACAATCACCTTTACATTCGGAGCTGGTTGCTCGACCTCTGCTTGCATTAGGGGGTGAGCGCCGCAGAGAGGTGGTCTGTTATCGGTACCTCGTACTTGAACACAACGCTGAACAGCTTCCCTCCCAGGCGGTCGGCGAGCCACGAGTTCTTGATGACGGCCATCTTGAGGCTCTCGCAGCTGAGCATGGCATAGTAGTTGGTGTGAATGGCTCGGCCCATTCCTTCGATGATGACCAGGTCGATGTTCCGCTCCCGCACCACCATCGCCAGCACTTTGTCCAGACGGCTAGGGGAGAAAAAAAAACACATTTTAGCTTCAATAAATTACCATATTAAAGTCTGTCTAACAAACTCTTAACCAGGTGTAAAAGAGGCCCTATTTTTAGGGTTTTCCCTTCCCAGTAGTGTGTTGTATAGGTTTTTCTGCATGTAAATCTAAAATCCCAAAGTTCCCTCCAGAGGGAGTTTCTCTCCCACACACTCCCCCACTGCCTGAAACACCTCCATTGGACTCCTTTGTTTACTTCTGTAACACAGTGACATCACTGTTTTATTTCATTCCTGTACATGTGCCAGAGTTAGCCAAGAGGCTATTTTTCATCTGTTGTCCCTGGACAGATATTATAAGTCAACCTAAAACACATTTCATTTAAACAAGTTAACACAATCAAATTAAAACATGCAACATACATTACTGGAATACTTAAATAAAATTAAGAAAAAGACAGAACAAAAGAACAAAACAAATAAACAAAACAAAAGAACATGTTAAAACAGGCAGTGGGTTGTAAGGAGGATTGTGTCAGTGTTGGCAGAGCTGATTCCTCACTAACAGGTTTTGAGTTGGGGAAGCATTTGCATGTTTAATTAATGAGGTTTTTCCAGCTCAACAAGTTGTATTTCTTGAGTATTGGGCAGTGATTCACTAGTGACGAAATGTAAGTTAGGCATCTGACCAGAAGTGCAAAATAGCAGTGCAGGAGTCTACATAATAAGAATAATTATAAATAGAATACTATCGCAGTGATGCGAATAAACAGATAATTTTGTCCAGTATTTTGAGTGTTTGTTTGTACAATGACTCCAGTGGTTTTACTGTTGTTGGACTGACATGTGACCAGGTCATTAAACAGTAGGTGATGTGTGTGAGAACCATAGAGTGTGTGTACATCAGAGATGCCTCAATTGACATGTAATCTCTGGTGAACCTAACATTTGACAGACTGAATTTGACTCTATTACATACTTTCTTAACCTGAGCCTTGAAATTGAGTGTTGAATCAATCATGACTCCGAGGTACTTGTATTGTGACACCACCTGTAGCCTCTCCCCTGATACAAAAAACATCTGGCTCAACACAACAGGACTTTGTTTAGCTGAAGAAGATGCATACTGTTTTACAAATATTTAGTTGCAAACAGCATTGTTCAAACCAAGTTGTTACATGAACCATGGTGTTTGTCAGTTCATTAGCCACTTGTGTCATATTGCTTCCATAACAGTGTCATCTGCATACATGTGGATGTTTGTGTCAGGACATACAGATGGTAAATCCTGAAAAGGCGTGAGTAACACTTCTATTGGCTAGCGCTGGAAGACATTGTACATGAATTGTACATCTCAAAGCTGTTAACCAATCACAAGAGAGCCGGCCAGCTAACCAATCGGAGCTGGGCTCTGGTTTCAGACAGAGGGTGAAAACAGGTGCTGCAGCAAAGGCTGTATGAGGGACAACAATGTGATATGAGTATGATAATTCCTTCCAGCAAAAACAGGAAGTGTAATTCTAGGTCATTTCCAGGCGAAATTATACTCCTTCTAAAAATGTCAAATGTAAACAAAATGCTAAAAACCGACCTCAGATCCAGGCAGGGGGAGCTGGAGCCGCTCTGCACCAAGATCAACCTGTCCTCCTCCAGACTGGACCTACACAGCAAACACAGCACAGGTCACTAAAAAGCTTTTTGGGTGTTGAATTATGAGAGCAGAGAGAAAATGATAGAATACTCATGAATGAAAATAAAATGATATGTTTGTCAGATTAAGATATTATGCCTTCTGTGATAACAGATAAGCAGTGGTCTATATTTTTGTACATTTTTGAACTTTTAAAAAGGTTAACACTCACTGAATGACTGTATCCATGGCAGCGATGCTTTCGGTCAATATCTGCAGTTCACCGTTCGTTACGTCATTTAACGCTGGACCAGAGTTGCTGGCCAAAACAACCTGAGGGCAGACGGAGAGAAGAGCTGGATTAGCATTTTTATCAACTATGTTATTTGAAGTGATGTTGCTATAGTTCCTTACCTCTGTTCCTCGAGAGAGAAGCTCTCTGACAAAAGGCATCACACCTAGAATGATGTCTACGCCACTATTATCTACGAAAAACAAGGCACACTTATGAGGAGGACCCTGCAAGAGAAAACCAGGATGGATTGTATTCAAGGACAAATCATCAAGAGCACACAACACAGAAACATATAGGACATCACAAAGCACTGAAAGCTGTTCTCAGTGTTTTTGTTTCTGTGGGTCACACAGTGCTTTGATAAAAACCTCTAAATCCCCACCAGTAATGTAAGAATAATTCATTTGGCTTTAAAATGAGAAAAAGACTATCACCTTAAGTCTCTCAAACCACTGGTCGTAGGAATCAACAAGCCATGGCCGCTCTGAGGGTGAAAACAAAAATTATTAGTTTGATGGAATACCTCAAAGTCCCACCATTTTTAACAACATAAATAAAGAAGAGAAAGAGAAGAGAAATACTTGGAAACCTTCCAACTGCCGTTTAGCCTGTTCAAACCCAAACTCTGGATCAGATTCGAGGACGCTGCATGACATGGAAACAAAATATGGAAAAGTAAGACAGGAATTTGGATCACAGCATAAAGAACAACTTTTTAAACATTGAAATTGGAACTATGTTTGAACTAAGCAGGCCAGAGGTGATATTGTGTCAGTGTAAGGCAAGATTACTGTGGATATCTGGCTCAGAAGATCAACATAAAAACATGTTTCAGAATCATCGGGATGCAGCCGGTTGCTTTCTGTGTTGAGATGGATCGTAAGCAGCCCGGAGGTATTTGAAAGGATTTTTGTTTACTTTCAAATTCATGTTGCAGACTGTTTCAGTCTGAAACCACAGCAGTGACAAACTGCTTTGCCCAGGGGACACTTGTGCAAAACGACAGGAGGCCAGGGGCCAGCTAATAAACACACATTGATAACATTTATCACTAAAGATACATGTACAGGTCTTTGTTTCTAATTTAACTTAATTACAGCTACATATGCATGTTAGTTATACTTGCTTTGGTTACATTTGTAAAATTGTATAGCTTAATTATCAGAGCTGAAATCTCTTCCAAGATGAAATCACCATATTGTTGGATGATTTCAGAAAAAGGGTTGAGTATCAATGCTTTGGGTCTTTAGAATATGAAACATTCGCAGAGGGGCTACTCCCACTTTCAGGATAGAAGATCCATAAGCTCCACTCACTCTGACACGGCCTTGGCTCCCCAGTCGAACACGTTCCCGGCCAGGACGCCCCTCACCAGAGCGAACTGCCTCTGCTCCCAGCTCAGCCCATCGAGAGCCTTCACCGCCTTCTGGTAGTACTTCAGAGCCATGTCGTTCTCCTGCTGTTTGATCTACAGGAGCACAGAGATAAGATGACGCTAGTTTGAACAGAATACAAGATTAGTCATTTGATGCATTCAGCGACATGAAAAAATGTGATCTGAGAAAGTGTTGAAGACTAATGCATTGCTTTCAATCGGCTTAATGTGTGACAGCATGAGACTGGATAGAATACGCTCAGATCACTGAGGGGCCGCTAAAGCAGCTGTGTAGCACAAGAAAAGACACAGAGAAAGGTTGATAGATTTCAGTCAGACCTTGCAGTAGGGATCAGGAAAGTTGAACTCATTTAAACAGTGTTCCCTCGTGTCTAACAGACTTCTGACAGTGAGGGATCCGTAAGCACTAGGTGAAAAGAGAAGCACTCTACGTTAGCCAGAGAGAAAAACAAACACACAAACTGGGGGGGGGGGGAGGACGCATGGTACATTTAAAAACAACATTTTCATGTTCTTGCTTAAAAACATGTCAAACTTTCTATTTATATTGTTGTCCAGTTTAATTGAAAACGCACATTAATTTTTCTGATATCTAGGGCTGTAATGGTTTTCCAATATCGCGTTATACCACGTTGTGAAAAATGAAAGTTATAATGCCGGGTACAGTTGTTTTTCAATGGTATTGATACAAAAAACTACCATATATGTTAAAGGTCATAGGATTATTATTTTTCATGCAGAAATGTAATTAAGATGCTAAAGTGCTGCTAACATGCAACACTATTCAATTATATATTTTTTTTACATGGGTTTTTATTTATTTATTTATATTATCAGAATGCTGTTTTAATTTCTTTAAGGACCATTGAAACTAAGTTGATAATAATAAAACAAACATATTTTTGAAACACTGCATACCATGATATTTTCTGAGACAGCAGTTGAAAGTGTCATACTGTCACATCCCTACTGATATCATTGCAGTTCATTCTAAAAATGAAACGGCAGAATGAATATGACTCATACTCATGTACTGCACCCAAATAGGAAACAGATTTCTCTCTTTCATCTACACAGGCATTTAAAGCAGGTATGAAACTAATGCAGAAACTGAGGAAAATACTTAAAATACTAAAAGCTCTGGTGTAACAGACAGGGTTTGCATGCAAAGCAGAAGCAGTCCTCACAAAGGCTGGTGGCGGAGCGTCTGCAGCTTGTGTCTGTATTTCTGACGGAACTTCTCTGCTCGCTCCGCTGCCTCCGGCATGTCGGGCTGGCTCGCTACAGCTCTCTTCACCACCTGCTCGAAAGAAAACCAGAGCAATCAGCCATGTTCACGAGCTCTTTATTACAAATGTCCATGGACGAGGTGTAAAAACTGAATGTATCGTCCATTTCTGGGCTCATTTGGTTTTACTATCGTCATGGATTAAGTGGCTAAACACAGATGAGCAGTGTGACATTCAAATGATTATTGTAAGCGGTCGATTGGAAATGCAACATTTTATGGAGAAACCTACCTCTAAGAGATCCTTTTTTAAATCTATTTTACAATACGGACAGACACAAATCCATAGAAGGGGGGGGGGCAGAAATGTAAGTTTCTACACACACCAGAATTGCATTGCAGATGAATAGAGTGATGGACAAAGACACTATGCATTACATAAAAGCACATCATGTAAACAAATCGTGTGCGTTTTAATACTTGACATCCTGAACATCCCTCTGTGCACTTTTCTGTTCGAGTTCTTAGTAAATCTGCACAGCTCTCCACTTTACATTCTACACCTTTTTTAAAAAATATATTTTGTCATAATTTACTATTAGTAGCTTTTTTGCCTATTTATATTTATGTTTTATTTTTAATGTTAAAATATGATGTATAGTATTTATTTTAGTTTTGGCCATTTTCTTACAATTATTGTTCTCTCACTTTCTCTATGATGTATGCACCATGCATACATCCTTGTAGGTGTAAGCTTACTTGGCAGTAAACCTGTTTCTGATTTCAGATTCACATTTTTAAAACAAATGACATTTTTTTTCTTCATTGTGTTAATATTTTTCCTTTTATAAATAGATATTTCTTTTCTCTTTCTTCCTTATTTTGTAATAGCTTAACATTTTCTTCCTTTCAGACAATGATACTTTATTTCCGAAACATGAACCTGCATCCTACCCCGTCCAGGGCCTCCTCGAAGCAGAAGAGCCAGTACTCGCGGGCCGGAGCGTCCTCTATGAGGTCCACCGTGTCTGGGATGTAAGACGAAGCGTCCTGCAGCAGCGGCAGATTCACCAGCTTCCTCTCCAGGCGGTCCATCTCCAACATGTCAAACTAGAAGCAGCAAAGAGACAGAGAGAAAACATGCTGTGTGTCTTTTTCGTAAACTCTAAATTCTTCTTCAAACATCAGAGCCAATTTCAGCTATCACTCTTGTTATTTGAGGAGCTTTCATTTGGTGAGTAGTTTTTCACTATCAAGACAACCACTAAGCAGAGAGGAAGATGCAGTAAGGGGAAATAAGGAGGGAATGTTCTAGCAAGATGTATTCCTAATAGCTAGTGGAAGCCAGCAGATTCATTAATTGTGGGACACAATCAATAGTCCATTAAAGAACAAACTACATCAATAGAAGGTTTCGCAAGTGGTAATTCACAAGAGAAGAGGTGATCATTCATTTGCAGCCCTGGATCACACTACTGAAATCCAGTGAAATAAGCAGGGAAAAGAGTTCATTCCAGGGCGTGTAACGTTAAAAGAGGTTAGTAGCTCCTAATGCTCTACGGAGGCACACCATGCACCAGTATTACACCAAGGATTCAAAAAGTGGGTGTAAAACGCTGTTATGTTCTCATTTGAACCCAAAAGGTATTAGCAACAGACCAAAAAGTGGCAATATCTTGTGCAAAACCTAAATATAAGCTGTAAAATAACTGCAGTCAACAAAGTGACAATCCAAAGTGTCTAAAGAAAGAAAACAAGGCACTGTGAGCAGGAGCCACACGTCATCAAACCAGAACACGAGTGAAGCGGACGAGGTACTTACGGGAAACTGAAGGAGAAGGTTAGGTAGACAGAGGAGTGTATGGAGAGGAAATGAAAAGAAAGAAAATCAAAAAAGATGAATAAATGTTGTTGTATGATGTTTATAGATAGTTAGAATGGAGGAGATGATGATACCATACAAGAGATCATTGAAATAAAGTTCAATTCGAAAATGGATTGAGAAGTTGGGTGAAATAAGGGCCAATGGACCAGAGGCGGAATGGAAATAGGTTTAAGGAATTCCTCATGGTATATGACCCAGCTTCATAGGGATCACTCTGGCTCCTCTGCAGACTCACCGTTCCACTGCGTGCACGCTGCATGGGATTCATATCTGGAGAGACACTCATCAGGCCCGAGCTCCCCGCATAATTCTCTCCCCAACTGTACTGGTTTGGATCTGGAGGGGTGCAAGATGCCTTTATACTTCTGGTATGACATCATGTGCATTTTATTATCATTTGTGATTCAGGTTCATATTTGTATTTTGTGCCTCTGATGGGACATGTATACAGCAACCCCTTTTGAAACCCAATGTAGGTTTATATATGCATTTGTGTCTTTTTCCTTACTGTCCTCCTCTGCTCCTTTAAGAAAAGCTCCAATGGCTCCGAGATAGCCTTCATGTCTGAGGAACAAGGCCTGAACTTCACCCTACATACAAAAAACATGACATAACAATCTGAGTTGTAGGGGAAAGCTGATAACACATGGGTAACAATGTGACAAACAGACACTTGGTGCTCTGTGTTAGGGGTTAGTCTGGGGTTAGGTCAGCAGAGGGAGAGGACTTGCCTTGGTGAAGAAGTTGATGCTGTAGGTGATTGTGTGCATGGTGACTGGGTGTCCTCTGATGAAGAAGCCTCCGAAGTACACTCGCGACAGGTTGTGCATCTTTGCATACAGACAGGCCAGCTGCCCGATGTCGTTGCTTATCATATGGAGTAAGCTCTTGGCCATATCTTCTTTAGAGAACTCTACAATCAGAACAGAGTTATAGAAAAATGTGCAACAGGCAAAATATCCACATCAGTTTAAAGGGGACATTTTATGCTCATTTTCAGGTTCATATTTATATTTTGTCTACTGTGACATGTTTACAGGCTTTAATGATCAAAGTTGAATTGTTATCATATTGCTTGTGTTGCAGCACCCTATGTCATAAACCATAGCCTAATCTGCTCTGACTGGATATTATCAATACTCAAAACCTGGTCAAAATGTCCACCTGAGGCTGTAAAAATAAATCAACGACTACGCTGCTCTCCAGTTAACACAGAGTAGACAGAGATAGCAGCTGTATCAGAACTAGGTGAGAGGTCATCAGCTCACTCCCAACCCAGATTTTTCCATACAACTAAGGGAAATAGTTAGTGCCTTGCCAAGATGACATCATAAACACAGCAGATATATGCTTTGGCAACTATGACATCCTTCTTATTTTATATTCACTTCAAACATAACTCAATCCTTTGATATCCTGGCCGATGTTGGTTGAAGCCTTACTGTTTAAGACATCACACCATGTCAGAAACCTTTGTGTAGTTCTGGACTCTGACCTACATTTCAAATCCCACATCAACAAAAGTACAATAATCAGTATACTACCAACGACTACCAGACTGAAAACACTCATGTCTCAACACGAACTAGAGGAACTTGTTCATGCCTTTGTTTTCCCAGTTCAGTTCAGAGCTCTGCAACAGCCTTCCAATAACTCAACAAATAGACTTGAACATGTTATTATTAACTTATAAAGCTTTAAATGGTTTGGGACCACAGTACATGTCTGACAGGCTGCTCTGTTACGATCCAACCTGAGCTTTCACATCATCGGGGCAGGTTGAGTCATCGTCCCCAAGTCCAGAACAAAACATGCAGAAGCATCTTTTAGTATTTATGTTGCGCAGATCTGGAACAAATTTTTACGCTTCTGCAATTCTTGCTTCATCATCCAGATTTACAATGTCCATTTTTAACTACTTACTAACTTTTCTCTTTTATGAATTGTCTTATTGAGTTTTATTTATTGTATTATTGTTTGTTGATGCATATGTAAAACACCATGACTTTCTTTGTGCCTGATATATGTGCTATTCAAATAAACTAACCTTAACATTTTATGTTCAGGTTTGTAGCCTGCATTGGCTCAATCAGGTTACAATGGGATCCAATAGTAGGTCAGTGTGAGGACTGAAATGGATGAAGTGTATTTCGGCATTCGAAAACTACAGAATGAATTATGCGCATAAAGCTGTGTTTTTTGCCGGTTTGAATTTCAATTACATTTTTGATACTTTCAATGTGAAACTGAGTCTATAAAAGGTTAAATGCTTGATATTCAAAAGATAGTTGATTTAGTCCTGTCCACTGAATTGCACATACAAATGCATACGTTGTGTGTATACAGTTTATTGCCACACTAACCCAGGCATTTAGTGTGTCACCTTTGTCAGCAGTAGCAGACTTTCCAAAACTGCTCGCGATTAGATCTCCAGTCAAACCCAAAGACCCATAAGATCCTCCGTAGATATCTTTGACGAGCATATCTACGCTCGTGTGCTGCCCTTTGGAGGCCAACTGTAGCAACTCATCGAATCCCTACAGGAGAGAAAGGAGTAAAGTCAACAAGGCTGAAGGGAACCAAATATGGAAATAACAAGTCGATCTTCAGTGGAGTCCCAGAGATTACAATCTGTGAGTTAAACCACACTAAGGTTTTAAAGGTACCTTTGTTTTGGTCAGCAAGGCTCCAAGCCCCCAGAATGTGCCTCCACCTATAGAGCTTCCTCCTATTCGCTCAAATTTGTCCTCTGATTCAACCTGTCGGAGAGGGAGAGAATAGGAGTGGCAGAAATACAGAGTTCAATATAAATGGTAGTCATGTGGAAAGAAATGTACAAAATAAACATAAGATGACAAGGTTCGTAATTTGTACATATAAAACACTACTTGCATTGAGTGTGTGTTGCTTCCTTTTTAAAATGCAAAACCTTGGGGGAGAACCCTTCTTTTCGATGATGCCAATGTAAGTGCAATTCTAGCCAAATTAGTTATTTTAAAATGTTTTTAGTTTAAATGTGCTGATATTTATTTATGTTTCTATTTACAGTAGAAAAGAAAAAAGATATTAAATGTTCAAATGATCAAAAAAACATACCAGTAGGCTTCATAAATCAACAAAGAAAAGAAGATTGGGATTGAGGCTGCAACTCATATCTGTTTTCATGATTGATTCTGCCATTTTTTGTGTCAGAAGATATAAAACAAATTATTTAAATGTCTGCATATTTTCAGATTTCAGACTGATTCAACATCAGTCCGAAATCTGAAAATATGCAGATTATTATGATTTAAAACAGCAACAATCTATCAAATGTAAGAAGTTGAAACCAGATAATGATCCAATTGTTGGATTAAGCATGTGTTTAACGAGAAGGTATACTTGTCTAACCCACTGACAAAACTTTGATCCGTCGTTTGTTACCTTGACTATGGAGACCCCCGAGCCGATGTTTACGAGCAGGTAGGGGAAGATGTCAGGTTGGGTTGTCTGAAAGCGGTACTCTGACTCTGTGTGCTTGGCGAACACAAACGCCTCATGAGGAATGTTCCTCAGCACGAAGTTACAGCCCTTGATGAGGCACGTCATCTCGTCCTCTTTGTCCACTCTGCATCAACACAGCACATAAAGAGTCCATTATATCTGCAGCCATGTGTGATGTGGCTTCATAAGCACATTTGTAGATCTAATTCGATAGATTGATTCCCTTTTCTCTGAGGTGATTTACTTGAGTAACATTGAACTGGAAAGTCGAAAACATATTTTTTTTTTACATTAAATGTAATTTAGTTTAGGGTTTCATCAAAAGCAACTTAAATGTAATACATGCGATCAACCATGAAGTCTGGTGGTATCTCCAGTCTTTTTAAGTGCTATATACAAACATCAGATGTTTTTTCTTTGCACATATGGTTATGTTTTGCATATTATGACCTAGATATGTAAACAATGCAAGTCAACTATCATGTGAATGTTCTGTTGACATCACACAATGATGGTTAGCAAACAAACTGGCTGCCCTAGCCTAAGTGTCAGTAAAGAAAATACATTCTCTAGAAAAGTATTCATAAGGTCTTCTGAACAATATAGTGTCACAGGCAGAGGACAGGGTATTGCTTTGTGTGTGAATCAGTTACAGCAAGGGCAGAGTTCATTCCAATGTCATTCACTGAAATGTGCCGGATAGTTGCCTCCCTTTCTGTTTTTCTTTGTACATGATATGTCTACAGTCTTACCTGTGGGGGTTCCCCAAGGCTCTATTCTGGACCCAATCCTTTTTCTACTGTACATACTGCCCCTAGGTTCAATTCTCACAAAACACAACATCCCCTTCCACTGCTACGCCGATGATGTACAGATCTATCTGCCTCTCAATTCTAATGTCAAGTCATTACAGCTATTGATGGATTGCTTGATAGAGGTCAAACCCTGGCTGAGACAAAATGTCCTCAACCTCAACGAGAGCAAGACCGAGGTCATCTTTTTTGGACCCCAAGCTCCAGCCTCTCCGGTTGATATTCTGGGCTCCCTCAATAAAAAAATCCTCCCCTCTGTCATGAACCTTGGAGTGACCTTCAATAGCGCTTTTAAATTTGACAAGCAGGTCAGCACAGTAGTCAAGACCTGCTTTTATTTATTTTTTTAAATACGACTATTGGCCAAGACCAAGTTGTTTTTATCTTTTAAAGACCCATAAAGGGTTAATAACGCCTTTGTAACCACAAGGCTGGATTATTGCAACTTTCTATACGTGGGTATGGACGAGGCGTCACTTAGACGCCTGCAGCTAGTGCAGAACGCAGCTGCAAGTCTTCTCACTGGCCACAAAAAGCGTGACCACATCACCCCAATTCTGGCCTCATTGCACTGGCTTCCAATTCGGTTCCGAATTGATTTGAAACTCCTTTTATTTGTTTTCAAAGCCCTAAATGGGCTGGCTCCGGCTCATATAGCAGAACTCCTCCATCGCTACACCCCAGCCCGAGCTTTAAGGTCGGCTGACCAGCTGCTGCTGGTAGTGCCCAAGACCAGGGTCAAAACCCGAGGGCACCGAGCCTTCACAGCGGGCCCTAGGCTCTGGAACACTCTGCGCCTCCATGCGAGGTCGGCCCAGACCCTAGGGGTTTTTAAATCTACACTTAAAACACACTTCTTCTCCCTGGCCTTCTAGTCAGAGCGGAGCACGACTCATGACATTTCCCTGTGTTGGATTTTTATATTTGCTGTTGTAATTTATTGTCTTCGGTTTGCAATCGCAGTAATGTGTTTTTTATTTGCATGTACAGCACTTTGGCTCAACCAAAAAACGTTTTTAAAATGTGCTATATAAATAAAACCTGATTTGATTTGATACAGTTGAGCAACAACTGTTTCTGTTGTATCTGTATACTCACTTGAGTCCAAGTTTCCTCTCAATGAGTTCTTTAAACTTGTGTGCGCCTCCACCTGTGGCTTTGATAACTTTGGTGTCCGTGTTGACCAGGTGGTCTTTGATGAAGTCCAAACATGTTTCAATGTAGGCATTTTCAAACTTGATGAAGTGCAGGCGTGCAGTGACCTCTTCCTGCACGGATATTTCATACAGATTGTCATTGGTGGCCTCCTGTGGACACAGATGATGCAGAAACAAAAGGAGGAAGGGTGAATACTTGGAGATGTCCTGTTATTGTAACTGCTATTTAGTTTTTTTAGAGAGCATATGTTATCTGTTGGAGGACGTATTTTGACATGAAAAATGTAAGCCACCATGCAGTTTTGTTAGATGAAGGAAACTAACCTTTGACGTGTGGTCGAAAGATCGTACTTTGGCTACCTTGTGTTGCACAGTGGAGTAGTAGGCAAGCTTTGTGAGAGACCCACCTGTTCAACAGAAATGCATGAATAAAGTCCGATAAGAAATACATGATACAGTAGAAGGTAGACAAGAGACAACAGCTAGACATAGAGGACAACAACCCTCAGACAAGTTAGCTAGCAGCTAACATTATTTCTGTTGTACTTAAAAAGTTAGTCTGGTGTCTTTTGCACACGTCCGTTTATCAGATAAAACCATCTTTAAGCCTCATGAGACTTCCATCATCAAAGCTAACATACTTGCTGTCACTAGGTGAAATTATTAAGGAATTTAAGTGGCTAACGTTAGCTTATTTACTTTCAGTTAAAGTCATGTGTTGTCATAGAATCAGGCTGCTGCATAGCTGTAAATTAGCCACATTTGCACAAAAGGGGCGGAAGAAATAGAGAAAACTCTTATATTTCCACCTACCTATGTCTATCGCGAATCGCTTTGCGTTCTCCAAATTACGGAATATTTCGTCTGGAGGAAGAATTATGCTTTTATCCATTGTATGGCTACTTGTGCTGCTGTCAACTCGTACAAATTCCGCCATGGTGGGCAATGATTTGACGCTACGTGCGCGGTGTGTAAACGTGCGCGTACCCCGTTATCCAATCAGCATCCACGTTCATTGTGCGGCTTGTGAGTTGTGTAAATATTTCTCGACCACCATGCACAGTAAACAATTTATCAACAAAAAAAAATTAGGTCACAGGCTCCTCCAACAGTGCAACACAATAACACAGATAAAATAGTACAAGTAAACAAAAATACAATAGAATATAAAAGAAACAGAATATAATAGAAACAGTGCAGAATAGTTTATACAGATGTTTTTATCATGTATTTTCACTCCTTTTATCTGAGGAAAATAGTACTATTAATAGTTCCATGCAAACCTGTTAAAATTAGTAGAAAACTGCAGTAATGTGGGTAATGGAATTAGTGCAGGATATTTAAAAAATAGTTTGTAATATTGGACATTTTACATTATGTTAGTTAGTTGGTGGTGACCCATATAACTTTTGATGCATGCAAATGATGCAGGAGGAGTCAGCGACTCAGTGGGCTGACTTGAAACCACAATAGTATATATAGAGAACACAACACATATATATTTAGGTTTTGTCTTCTGAAACAGGGCTAACTGTACTCAACTACAGGAATATTTCTATAGTTGAGTGGTTTTGACTAGTAAAACCTTAACCCTTTAACAAACAGCAGCTTTTTGGTCTACTGTGAAGGATATCATAAAGCCTTAATGCAATCGAATCTAAAACAAAAAAGTCATGATTGATGAAAGTAGTAAATCGGTCAGGTTTGACCCGAAGACAACAGGAGGGTTAAGCATTACAATTTCAAACTGTACAGTCACACTTTGTTTTAACATACAGAACCTCATTTTTAAATTCCACTGGAGTTTCCAAGGTTCACAGAAATAATGAATATGTCAGGCCAAAAGTCAGGGATCAGATGTTTGATATTGGATACAGGGAGATGGAATAAGATTTGTTACTAACCTTAAAGCTCTTACATGGGACTATGTAAATGTATTCATTGTATTTTGCAGCTAAATTAAATAATGTAGCTATCCATGTGTTCAAGTGCACGTATATCATTTTACCACTAGAGGGTAGTACCCTGCCATAATAGAAAAACACATTTTTCTCTGCTTCACACTATCAACAGAGGTGGGAGAAGTACTCAGATCTTGTACATGAGTAAAAGTAGAAGTACCAGAGTGTAGGAACATCTGTTACAAGTAAAAGTCCTGCATTCAAAATGTTGTAAGTAAAAGTACAACAGTATTAGCATCAAAATATACTTTAAGTATCAAAAGTAAAAGTACACATTATCCAAATTGGTCCATTTCAGAATAGTATATATTATGTTCGAAATATAAATATTGATGCATTAAAGTGTTCTCAAAGCTGGTGAAGGTGCAGCTAGTTTTAATGACTTTGTATACTGCAGGGCAGCTTGTGAATTTATTCCAGGTGGAACTAAAGTCTGATTATATTACACATCATTAATCAAAATCTGTAAAGTAATTAAAGGTATTAAATAAATGTAGTAAAAAGTAAAAGTACACAATTTGCCTCTGAATTGTAGTAGAATAGAAGTAGAAAGTAGCATAAAATGGAAATACCCAAGTAAAGGGCAAGTACCTCAACATTGTAATTACAGTAAGTGCAGTGCCTGAGTCAATCTACTTAGTTACTTCCCACCTCTGACTATCAATCAATACAAACTCATGTAATCCAGTACGGTAAGCTGAATAAATATTATCATCCCTGCATTGTTGTTGAATTAAGATAAGGTTATTCACTGTTCATTTTGTCAGTTTAAAGGATGAAAGGACAGATCAGGATTCAGTTGATGTTTTTTATTCACACAAAAATGAACGAGTAACATCATAGAGGCACTGGTGGTGATGATGCATCACAATGAAAACTTGTAATTCAAGACAATGTACTCAAATAGAGTAGAGTTAACAGCCTCAGTAGTAACAGAGGGAATGGTTTAGTACAAGCTAAACAGAGCAGATCAACTCTCTTACAAAGAGAGAAAATAACTTTCAGATTATTACTGTTGACACAACAGAGCATGATGATGGCAGAACAGAAACACTTCAAGACCCAACATGAGTCAATCATCTTTTACAGAGTAAAGAGTAAATCAAGCACATCAAAAAGAAGGCTACCAGAAAGTAGCAGATATTTGCCTAGTCATGTCACTGAATCAATCTTGATCCAAAAGACAGAGGACATAAAGGCAGGTGTGATAATTCTCACAAAATATTTGATCACATTTATAAAATAAAAGTGAATTTATAGTATTCATAGAATAAAAAGTTGTGCTACACAATACGGCCTTTTTTCCTACAAGTAAGCAAAACAAAAAAAATGTCACAAGCATCTTTTTTACTTTTCAGAATAATATGTATGTTAATAACCTTTGACCAATATGGTCATCTCGGTTTGTCTGGTAGTAACTCCAGTCTGTAGGGGTCTACCACGGCCTCCAGGGGGCGCTGTTGACTGGACTCTTCTCTTTGGTGATGCTGGTCTGGACTGTGGAGCTCAGCAGAGAGAAGTCAGCCTCTCTCAGGTTCTTATCAGAGGAACACTGCATCTTGTTGACGTGGTTCAGCAGTCTTCTCTGGGACTGAGTCTTCCCCTGCTCTTTGGACAGGAAGTGTGTCACCTCTTGGACACATCTGGAATAGCCCTGGTTGACAGCTGCTGAGTCCACAGCTTGATTCTGCTGCTGCAGTCGTCTCAGGACACAAACTGTCATCTCCAGGATGTCTGCTTTCTCCAGCTTGGAGTCTGGCTGCTGTTTGAGGAACTCTGGACCCAGGAGAGACTTGATCTGCTCAATGCTGCTGTTGATTCGCTCTCTGCGTAACTTCTCCACCAGAGGCTTTCTGAGCTGCAGATAGAAAAATAAAATCATTAATAATCTTATTCTGGAGTTTAGATTTGGCATAAACAACGACAACATCTAAATGACAATATTGAAATCTTGTTGAATCTTGAATTTACCTTGTGGGTCAGAGTGTGAGGCTCCTGAGAGTTGGTCATTGCTGCAGTGATTGTAGGTGCCATGTCTGGATCTCTGTGCGGTAGAGGTCTCTGTAGAGAGAATCTGATCTCTGCTGGCTTCATCCCTCCTATTTATAGTCCCACATCTCCATATGAATGTGTGGGTCTGGGTCTGACTGCACTTTCTCACAGTCTCAGCCAATCAGAGAGCTCAGAGAGACAATGAGAGATGCAGCACACTTAATGCTGTTATTGCCCGGGGGACAAAGGTTAGATCCCAGGGGAACAGGTGGGGGACAGAGCTCTGTGTGAATCTGGGAAAGTGGTGACCCTATAGAGAGCAGATCTGCTGCCTGATGCTGGGATCAATGACTTTGACTGAACACACACTCATCATCATTTAATCACACACGTTGAAGATAATGAAATCATCTTATTATGTTTCTAAAACTGAGCATGCATATATTTGTGTTTTTTTTTAAGCAGATGTTTTGAACACTGTCCATTGCATAAAATAATTCATCTTGCAGTTGTGGTCACACTAAACACGCTCATCATCATGTCACACGTGTGGAAGACTGACTCAGAGATTGTCCTGAACATTGAAAAACAACTTGAGACTTTTAAATATTGTCTCATTTTCGCTTTTAATTCAAGAACCAGACCCTGATAAATTGATGATGCAAATAAATAAAAAAAAGTCCTGAAAACATGATCTTGAAAATGGTCTTTCCTGTTAAAGTTAAGATATCTAAGATAAGATATAACAGGTCCCACAAATGTTAAAGACCATCTTGCAAGAAATCCTGATTGGTACTAGTTCATATGTTGTGTTGTTCACTCAGTAAAGCAGTAAAGTAATTCAGCTGAAAGTGGTCCAGATGAAACAGATGTGCCTTCTGTCTTGTGACAAGTTGCTCCAGTGAGTGAGGAGTCAGGCCGGGTTTCCCACAGACTGTGATAACTACAGTACAAAAGCAGCTTGAATGCCTCACTGGCGGCTAGTGGCCCTTTGTTGCTGCAAAAGGCAGAATTTGGCGGCAAAAACCATCTGGAGGAACACAAAGACAGCGGTTGAGCTTAAACGTCTCGAAACGTGAATGGGGATTTGAATGGAATGTTGGTTTCAGGTAATTGACTGAAGAAATGGCCATTCATCTTTTTAATTGTTTTATAACAAAGTCCGTTGTTTGTTAAAATTAGTCAACTTACTTTAAGTTTCTTAAACCCCATTGAATTTAGAGAAAGTTATATAGTGTTTAAAAATGAAGTCTTTATATCTCTTGTAAAGGTGACATTGCTGATAGTTTGGCATGTGTAAATGTAATAAATACATAGGTTCACATTGATATAATGACCTGATAATCAGAGGGGAAACGAAGTTGGCAAAGTTATAGAGTTTAGAACAGAAAAGAGACCGACTGTGAAAGAAATACAGAAGGGAATAAGGCGGGAAAAAGTGTGCCAACTCCCCTCGGAGAACAGTCAGGTGCTGGTGGGGTCCAGGATGCTAATCACACTGAACTGTGACTCTGCTCTCAAGGCTTTCCCACACTCTGTCCATTGACAGCGCTCCCACTCAACAATAGACATGTGCCTTGTTAAATGTTAATTCATCCCCACACAAGCAGCTCCCGGCTCCCCTGAGGGTAACGTTTGTTGTTTAGACACTCTTCAATTAGGAGACGAGAGCACGAGAAATACAAACAAACATTTTGACTGGGAATGTAATCTAACAAGCAGTTAACTAAGTGTTGAGGTGCAAATATCATGGTAAATAGAGTTTCTTTTAAGAAGCAGTACACAAACATTGAACAAGAGGTTTTTATCCATAGACTGTAATGTAATTGTAAGCTGACAAAAAACAGTTTTTCATGTTTTTACCAATGTACAATATTTGTCAACAGTTACAATTTCTCATTTAAAGACAGATTTTACAAAACTATATTGAGATTTAAAAATCTGAATAGGGTTCAATGGCAAGTAGTTTAACACAAACAAGGAATTAGCTTTGTTGTAAAACACAGTAAGAGGAACTAAGTTGTAGAAAAGGAGAAAATATAGAGCTATTTAAAAAATATATTTTCAAAATGTTTTTAAATAAAAAAAGAAAACAATTATTTTATAAGAAATGTAATTATACAAAACATATTCAAAAAAGTAAGTACAACAAAAATATGACAAATTACAACAACAAATAAATGTGTGCATTATTCCAGAATTCAAATGAAAGAGCTATGCCATTTTAAAAGAGGTAGCATTGAACACATATGACATATCGATAAAAGGAATGTATATGAGGAATTATATCTGTTATTTCTCTCATTTATTTAATGTATATTTTATCTATGCCCCATAAAACATGTTTTGAAAATGTTAAATAGATTTCAAAGATGGATACCAAAAATACTGTAGGACAATTACACATATTTGAACCCATTTTCTCTAGATTTCTTTTTAACAAACATTTTAGATTTAATTCTCACAGTGGCTCATTTCAAATGTTACAAACAGATACATATAAAACATGAAATACTAAGGTTTAGTGAGTAAATAAGGTTCAGTAAAGAATGCCTGCCCCCCCTCGCAGACGTCTTTTTTCTGATCTGCCTCTTTTGTCCCTCTGGGGCTCTGTGAGTGAGTTTTCCCTGCTTTCCCACACTCCGTCCATTCACGGCTTTGAAGAACAAAGGAAGTGTGTCTGGTTGCACATCACATTAATTATGGAGTCAGTTTACGAGCAGCGTCTCAGTGCTTCTGAATGGAAATTCCTGTCATCAAGACTCGTCATTACCAGGCTTTTGTAAAATGTCTATCTGGAATGCAGACATACTAAGGATTAATGAACATTCAAAAGCTATTTTCCCCCTCTCTTTTGGATTCAATTTTTTCCTCTGCATTCCAGGCTGTTTATTATGACGGGGGGATAAGTAGGGGGTCTATTCCTGAATTGATCAAGTGCTGGTTAGGAATTTGAAGTTAAACTTGTTTGTGAAATCCTGCAACCAAATTGTATATCAAATATGATCATGTTTTTTATCTCGACAGGAATACAAAAATTGGCTTGATTTGAACTATTTAAAAAGTTCCATTGCATCCAGGATAGTATTAATTTATTAATGTTTATGACTGCATTTGCAGATTAGGCAACATAAACAGACCGGCCTGATGGAGAAGAAATCAAGTAAGCAAGTGCTTTTGCATTGGATAATGTTCCATTAGATACATTTGTACTTACTCAAATGTATGCATGTTCAGTTTCACAAGAATGTAACATGATTTCATTATCTTAATGATGAGCGTGTGCTCAGTCAAAGTCATTGATCCCAGCATCAAGCAGCAGATCTGCTCTCTACAGGGTCACCACTTTCCCAGATTCACACAGAGCTCTGTGAGTCTCTCTCCATCACTCCCCCCCCAGTCCTCCACCTGTTCCCCTGAGATCTAACCTTTGTCCCCCGGGCAATAAAACCATTCAGCGTGCAGCATCTCTCATTGTCTCTCTGAGCTCTCTGATTGGCTGAGACTGTGAGAAAGTGCAGTGAGACCCAGACCCACACATTCATATGGAGATGTGGGACTATAAGTAGGAGGGATGAAGCCAGCAGAGATCAGATTCTCTCGACAGAGACCTCTACAGCACAGAGATCCAGACATGGCACCTACAATCACTGCAGCAATGACCAACTCTCAGGAGCCTCACACTCTTACCCACAAGGTAAATTCAAGATTCAACAAGATTTCAATATTGTCACTCAGATGTTGTCGTTGTTCATGTCAAATCTAAACTCCAGAATAAGATTATTAATGATTTTATTTTTCTTTCTGCAGCTCAGAAAGCCTCTGGTGGAGAAGTTACGCAGAGAGCGAATCAACAGCAGCATTGAGCAGATCAAGTCTCTCCTGGGTCCAGAGTTCCTCAAACAGCAGCCAGACTCCAAGCTGGAGAAAGCAGACATCCTGGAGATGACAGTTTGTGTCCTGAGACGATTGCAGCAGCAGAATCAAGCTTTGGACTCAGCAGCTGTCAACCAGGGCTACTCCAGGTGTGTCCAAGAGGTGACACACTTCATGTCCAAAGAGCAGGGGAAGACTCAGTCCCAGAGAAGACTGCTGAACCACGTCAACAAGATGCAGTGTTCCTCTGATAAGAACCTGAGAGAGGCTGACTTCTCTCTGCTGAGCTCCAGCTGCATAAAAAAGAAGAGTCCAGCCAGAGACTTCTCTGTCTGGAGGCCGTGGTAGACCCCTAAGAACTTGTACAAAAGTGACGCTTATGATTGAACTGAGCAAATACATTTGTACTCTAGGACTTTCTACTTCGCCTCTGTCTTCAGGTACTCTACTTTTGAAGAGTTTTTGCGTGTTTCTGCAATTTATTATTACCTTTTGCAAAGGTCACATTCTGTTTCTGTGATATTTGCAGGACAGCTACTATTTTCTATTTTGAAGGTAGTCTCTTATTTCAGGTATTACTCTGTGAAGTAAAAATGATTGTTCCTAAAGGGAATGCTTCTAATTGTCAGTTACACTGACGTATGTCTGTACTTTTTCTCCATCAAGGAGACAGTTAATCATGTTGCACATGTTTCTGACTTATATGTGATATTCACATACTCTGAGTATTGAAATTACCTTTCTAAAATATGTTAACATTTTAATTGTCTGCATTTTTATCAGATCAATTTTGTGTGTTCATTAATAAAATGTGCTGCTTTATAACTCTGTGAATTACAGCACACATACCTTCTATGAAGGGCATGTTTGGAATGTCTGAATGTATCTCTTTAAACCAAGTGATGCGCAATAAAACAATCACTAAAACAATAAAAAAACTGTTTCTCTCATTTTTATCACCACACATGTCGATTACTGAAAAAATAGTACCAGATCTTAAACCACTATGTATAATGTATTTTGAAAAAGGGCTTGTATAGAAAGCTGACAGATGAACAACACATCATGTCTCAGTCACATCTTGAAGCACTCCTCACCCGATCAGAGGTAGGTTTGTCTTTCTTAAACTCTAATCCACATCTTAAAAATGTGCCTGATAATGTAGACAGTGAGAGCTGCTTAATCATTATATCAGCTGTTAGGTCTCAGATCAACATAATGTGTCTCAGTGAGCTGTTGTAACTTTACAAACAGTTTCAGTATATGTTCACCATGTCTATGTAACTTCACTGGTGGGATGAACACCTCCCTGTTAAAGGATATCAGTGGGAAACTGTCTAACACATAAGGCTGCCTTTGATTATACACCGGAATGGGATGTGGTGAATACAAAGCTCATAGTATATGATTATTATATACATTTTATTCACACTCATGATTTTGTGAACTGTCATTATTCTTTATGCAAACATCTGAGCTCTTTTGTCCAGGTCCTTTAACCTAAAACCTGCCTGTACTTGTGTGGTGGTTGTTTGATGAAGAATTACTTCGATTGTTTGCTTATGCCTGATGTAAAGTAGTCATAGTACCATTGATATATTCTGGTACATCCGATTCCAGATAAGAGTAATGCATGGTGCAATATTGAAGCGACAAACCATGAATGCATCAATCATTATAATATTATTATTTAAAATATATGGTGCTTAAATGGGCTGTTTTGCATAACGAGTACTTTTACTTTTGGTGTTTAAACTTGTTTTGGTTGCTAATACTTTTATAACTTGTTTACTTAGGTATCATTTTGAATGCAGGACTTGTACTTGTATCTGTGTATTTTTACACTGTAGTATACTCCTACTTAAGAAAATAGTCTGTGTACTTCTTCCACTTCTGGTACTACTACAATATATTGCAGGTAACTTCACTAAACTTAGTACTTCATGATTTATTTATTGATTATATAGTTTGTAATAAATCTGGATTTGCAAAAATAATTCTGTTCGGGAAAAGTCAAATGTTTACTCAGAAATGTAACGGCAGGGAAGCAGAAAATGATAATAGGGAATTTAATTGCAAGTACCTAAAGATTGCACTAGAGTAAAGTATTTGTGTACTTAGAATCATTTCACCACTAGTGGGGTGACAGTTAACAGATGGCCTTTCATGAAGCACTCAATGCTTCTTGTGTTACAAAGCGCGCAATCCACTTAAGAGATTGAATTATGAAAGATAAAATGAAAAAATATGACTATTCTGTTTAAGCTCTGACCATGAACAGCGTAAACGATGTATTCCCAAATGCATTGAAACAAGATGATAAGAAAATTATTGAATTTCTTACATATTTATTATTCTGAAGTCTGCAAAAGCAACAAAACACATTTCAATCCACTTTGGATGAATACAAATAATAATTAATGAAACCAAACATGCATACATGGCATACACAAAGCAATAACAAATCCCTTTTCAGAAGAAAGGCTGGTGTTCGATATAATATACCTTGAAACAAGGCAGTAAGACACTGTAAGCAAACTGCAATAACACAATATTAGCCTGTATTTCATTTTCACAGGAAGAATAGGTTAATATCGCTCAGTTGGGCTTAAAATGTTAAGCAGATTTTACTGCAGTTAAACAATATATCTGAAGATTAAGTTCAATCCTTTAAAACATGTTGGTCTTAACAAAAATCATTCTTAGTTAAAGACTGGAATCATAATGCGTGGTCATTATTATTATTTTAAAAAACAACTACAACCACGAGAATAATAAATTCCACAATAGCAGCAAAACATGTTTTAACAAGTTAGCTACGGACTCTTCTTCTCCCTCAGTGACCTCTTCACCTCTGAATCCAATTGTCTTTCTTTCTTCCTCTGGCTTCTGTTAAAGCAACAATAAAATTATAGTATACTCTGTTCTGCTCATCATAAAGCACATAAGGCATTTCTCTAAAATGATCAGATGCAGCTGGTGTTCACAAATCAACAAACTGCCATTATTTAAAGGCAGCTTTGGTGATTTTTCTCAAGTCCATTTCTCATTGTCTTTAAAAGCACAGTGGAGTCAGGTCATCCTCTTCTTCAGGAAACAGACGTAAAATATCCCTTGAATATTTGGAGTAGCCGTTGTGTGTGAGCAGGGCTTTCCTCAGTGTGAGCAGGGACTTGGTCTTCTCCAGGATGTCTGCGACAGGGATGCCGTTCTGCAGGTGCTCTGCAATCAGAGCCTTCAGCTTCTCCACCCCAGTGCTGCATTTCCTCTCCAGAATGTTGAGTTTACACCTGAGAGAGACAAAATCATGGAGTTTAGTCAAATGAACTTATTGAAATAAAAACATATACAGAAATGAAACAGCATATTTGTTATTGAGAGTTTGATGTATTGGAGCTTTGGCTTACCTAAAGAGCTGTTCCTTTACGCTGTCTTGAAAAGCGAGGTCTGCGTAGAGAGCCATTTCCAGGTTTTGCTTCGTGTGTTGAGAAGATCTGTTGTTGCTTGAGAAGGTTCGGAGGAAGTTTCTGATGACATCTGCGTCTGCTGCTCTGCATTTATACTGTTCATCCTGCGCCCTTTGGGCTCTTTCAGCCAATCAGGAGGCTCAGGGTTCATGACAATAGAGTGAATTTAATGCTTGTCACACAGAACAGGTGGGATGCTTTATCTTCATGCCATACATCAGAGAGGTCAGTGGGAAAATGTTTTTCCTGAGGTATACACGGCAACAATTTTGAATTTTGAAACTGATTATAATTTGAAATGGCCAAGACCAATCTAGTCTGGGAAGTAATTTTTTTCAGGATGTACACTTTTTCAGTTATACTAAACAATAATGTCTCAATTGCATCAGCAAATACTATAAGGCGATGAAAAAAGATATATGAAGCATGAATTCCTCCTCTTTCATAGAAAGATCATTAAAAATGTACTGTTAAAATAAATGTTACTGAACAAACGTGTCTAATTACATCAGCAAATAAAACGTTAAATAACCACGGTGCCATATAATTAAACACATTCTTTAAAAATAACCTAATAGCTGCAAAAATGTTATACAATTATATTTTCCAAATCTCTTTGAGTTACATATAAAGCAGATGGCTGATCTGTGAAGTGGATTTTACTTGAAGAAAAACGTCTATTAACCTCTGTAAATAAAATAAACTAGAATACCATATAACTAAATCAGTCTTTAAAAATAAATCTCAAATCTGTAATAATCTTTGAAATGTATATTTTCTGACTGTGTGTGTCTCCACAGTGAGTTAGAGCTAAAGCAGATGGTTTGTGTGTGAAGTGACTTTCTGCCTGAGAACCGTCCCCAGGCTTTGTGGAGCAGACACACTTCCATTGTGTGTGCAGCTGAGCAGCCTGCATTCAGAAGTGTGGGAAGCCGTGTGTCGCTGCGGCTCCAAGCTCCAGAGCGAGAGGAGGGCGTGTGACCGGGGCACGTCCAACCCTGTGCAGGCCACTCAGAGGAGGGGGGTTGGGGGTGGGGGTGGGGGAACCTGACAGCAGACCGACACACAGACAGATGGAGGAGATAAGAAGGAAGGTAAACCCACCTACAAATAATTACATCTTGCAGTTGTTTTAGTGAGCTAGAATAATGAACACAAACAGCATTTAATAAAGCTTTATTTCAGGAAAGAAAAAAAACACATAACCCTCTCAGTTTGCGGCCCTTAACTGTGGAATGGTTGGCCATTGACAAATAGATTTCCCCCCTCCATTTATACCTGTTTAAAAACCCAATCTGTATTATCACCAAAAGATAAGACAAGATAAAAACGTTATAGCCTGATAAATCAATTGTTCCAGCAGTTCATGAGTAAAAAAAGAAAAGGAAAATGTGTTTTTAAGGGGAAAATAGAAATGTAACAGTACAGAAAAAACAAGACAAAAATGGAAATAACAGAGCATAACATACAGCCATAGCTATATACAGTACGTTAGGATGATTGCACCTATCAGGTGTAGCATACATAAAAATAAAGCGTCAATTTACACACATTTTGCTTGTTTGTATTTTGAATTTAGTTGTTTGTGAAGTGTGATTTGTGTTGTGATATTATAAAAATGTTTTATTTACAAAAATTCTTAGGAAATACCCAGATATAACTGTCCCCTAATCCACTCATCAACAGAAAGGGGACTCACATTTTGTGTGAATCACTTTTTGTCTTTTATCAATATTTGTCGGATAATCAAAATTAACTTTTAAAGAAGTAAAATCTCAATTGATGACAGGTAGCATCTAAATGTACCATCAACTCTACACATAACTGACATATCACATGTGGTCCAGTGGGTGTATTTAGTAGGAAGGCTGTAAGCTGCAGAGATCAATTAGTCAAACAACACCCAACACACCACCCCATGATACACCCAGTGTGTGTGTGGTGTGTGTGTGTGGGGGGGGTGTTTAATACTCAATTTGCTTTGGTTTGATGGTTGTTGACACTGATAAACTGGTTCATACTCATTCTCATTGTTATTGAGATGGTTAATTGGAATTACAAATGCAAAAATGAAGTTCATTTTTCATGTAAGCAATATCTTATCTAAATAACTCAATAAAAATAATATAAATATTAGTATTATTAAAGTGTTATTCATAGGCTATGTGCTATATGTTTGTTTAAGTGAGTCAAAAAACGTTAAAGGACGTCAAAAACAGTTTTATGTGTCTCTTAGTTTTATGTATCTCTCTTGCAGATGTTGTAAAAGAAGGGGATGGGTTTGGGGGTCTTATATAAGGTAATGTATTGTAATGTGGACAATATGTAATTGCAGCACAAGTGTCAAGTGAAGAGTGACTTCCTTAATCTGAATTATTAAAATACATTTGAATGGATGCATAGAAAACATGAAACAAATTATTCTAAGATTATCAAAGAGCAATAAGATGAAACAACGTGAGAAGACACTATTTGAAATTAACAGTAATGTTTATTCAAAAAGCAAAAGGAGCTACAACAAGCATGAAAGCTCAAAATAGAGGTGATGATACATCACAACCACAACTTGTAGATCTCTACAAGACACTGTACTCACGCAGAGTAGAGGAACAACTGTTTTTATAAAAGACAAACACACTTGAAGACATTAGAAACTGTTATTTTAAAACAAAAACTCTTTGCTCTTAATAAATAAAAGCAAAACAGTAGGATGTACATTAGAACAGATCAGAATGTCAATATCACAGTGTGATGAATGTTAACTGCTAAAGACATGAATGTTCAAAAAAGACAACATGATAGTCACTGGAAAATGGCAACAGTGTGATATTAAGCAAACCTTTAAGAAAAAAGGTATAAACAATTTGATCTAACAAAAGATCAGTTCTTAGAAATCAGAAGTCCAACACGACAATATATCCATGAAAAGAACAATTACCATTTTTGATAAAAATTATCAATAACAATCAAAAGATTACATATGTAACCATAGCACTGTAATCTACCAACACATGAAGTACAGTGAGGTTGAATAATAATTGCAGATGCAATCAGATTTGGTTCATGAAACATGCATGAGGATATCTTCTCTTTCTTAAATTGAAAGATATAGTTGCTATCTTTCATTAATAAAACACAAAAACAACCTTCTGTATAAACAGAATAACAATTTCTTAATTTTTCAGATTTCAGAAGAATTCAATTCCAGTAACCTTTGACCAATATGGTCATCTCAGTTTGTCTGGTAGTAACTCCTGTCAGTAGCGGTCTACCACGGCCTCCAGGGGGCGCTGTTGACTGGACTCTTCTCTTTGGTGATGCTGGTCTGGACTGTGGAGCTCAGCAGAGAGAAGTCAGCCTCTCTCAGGTTCTCATCAGAGGAACACTGCATCTGGTTGATGTGGTTCAGCAGTTTTCTCTGCTTTTCATTCTGCTGCTGCAGTCGTCTCAGGACACAAACTGTCATCTCCAGGATGTCTGCTTTCTCCAGCTTGGAGTCTGGCTGCTGTTTGAGGAACTCTGGACCCAGGAGAGACTTGATCTGCTCAATGCTGCTGTTGATTCGCTCTCTGCGTAACTTCTCCACCAGAGGCTTTCTGAGCTGCAGAAAGAAGAAAAAAGTCATTAATAATCTTATTCTGGAGTTTAGGTTTGACATGAACATCTCAATGCCAATATTTATATCTTGTTGAATCTTGAATGTACCTTGTGGTTCAGAGTGTGAGGCTCCTGAGAGTTGGTCATTGCTGCAGTGATTGTAGGCGCCATGTCTGGATCTCTGTGCTGTAGAGGTCTCTGTCGAGAGAATCTGATCTCTGCTGGCTTCATCCCTCCTATTTATAGTCCCACATCTCCATATGAATGTGTGGGTCTGGGTCTCATTGCACTTTCTCACAGTCTCAGCCAATCAGAAAGCTCAGAGAGACAAAGAGATGTGGAGCAGACGAGCTGCAACATGCAGTTATTGCATGCGAGGGGGACAATGGTTAGATCTCAGGGGAACAGGTGGAGGACTGGGGGGGTGATGGAGAGAGAGTCACTGAGCTCTGTGTGAATCTGGGAAAGTGGTGACCCTGTAGAGAGCAGATCTGCTGCCTGATGCTGGGATCAATGACTTTGACCTAGCACACGCTCATCATCTCATCCCACACAAGATAGAGAAATACAATTTATCGTGTAATGTAGGTATTTCATGTACCAAAACATAATTTTGATACCGTCAATTTAGTAGAGTGTAGGATGTTTCCTGGGGGTGGGGGGGGGGGGGGTGGCAGCTGTTTCCTGAAGTGTGCCAAATCCCTTTTGAGAATTACTTGGCTGCTGGTGGGATGGATGGATGTCATTAACACCTAACTCTGCCCTCCAGAGCTTTTCCCACACTCCGTCTATTATAGCATAAAATAGTGTCCCTTTACAAATGGACCTTTTGAGGATCCTGTCCCCAAACAGTGCACCACCAATGGAAAAAGGTGGGACCCCGCTAAAATAATTACCCATATTGTTGAAGTGGGTAAAAAGCAATATTAAAATCGAAATGATTGTATTTACATTTCACACATATCATTTATTTAATACAATTGTTAAAAGCTTCCTATTTTGGAGTTACTTTATCTGGTGAACATCAAAGCAACACGTTTTATTTGTCACTTTGTTTATTCAGGGCATTATGAATGTGACAGGAAGTGGACACCGGTTGATGACGCTGCATGTCCGACGCGCCAACATTAGGAAAGGCTAAAAATGGGTGAACAATTAATATTAGAAGAAGTAGTGTTGGAAACGAGTTTTTTTTAACGAAAAGTACAAGGGAGGCTATAGTACAGCACACGAGGAAATATAAGAGGTAGAGTCAGATGTAAAATGTTAATTAAGCCACTGCGAAGGAGAAGCTAACATATAATCTGTTTGGCTCTATGAAACCTGATGTACTTATATGATTCTGTTTTCTTCAAGTTTGTATCTTCCTGGTCGAATGTACTTATTGTAAGTCGCTTTGAATAAAAGCGTCAGCTAAATGCAATGTAATGTAAATGTAATCATCTGTTAATGGCTAACATTGCTCAGGTGTAACGGGGAGCCTGGCTAGTCCATCCCGCCTCCTCCGCCCTCTGTTGGGACCGGTTGGGACTCCCAGCACCATTACGGTAGTTTATTGACTAACCAATAACAGCAAGTGTATCTTAAACTATAGCTTATGTATTTAAGTTTAACGAAAATAAGAAATTGAACAGCATTTTAAAACCGTTAGCTTAACGTGAATGGATTTGAGGAAAATATCAAGATGGCTAACTGGTCAAAAACGACCACAATAAATAAGATGGTCTTTATTACTTCTGTGACACAAACTTGTTATCAGCAGTTGGCAGGACAGGAAGTTAAATGTAAGAGGAGAAAGCACGTAAAGGTGGCCAAGTAGTTAAGCAAAGAACCGTACGTAACTACCCATCACCGGCTAACCGGACTAACATCATTCGTAACGGTACTGTTAGCCCTATGGTTAGCACGGCTCATCCATAACCGGAAGACTGAATTTGCTGCTGTATGTCGGGACTGTCTGGTCTCCTACTACCACCATACAGATGTTTTTGGACTAACACATAAAGTGTCTCTAAAACTTTACTCTGTCGGATATAAAAGGGAGAATAAGAGCACCTACCGTTAAAGGATTTAAGAACATCTTCACTGAACTTCATGAACCAAACCGGCATGACGCAGTGACCTTTGAAGTGAACCGAGCCAACAGGTGCAGCCGTGGCTGAAGGATATTATGCGAAGTTCGTCCCTTTCTCACTGGTGAGTAACTGTAAATGGCTTTTTTCCATTTTCTTTTACCACAAAATTGTCCTGGGCTTTTACATTATATTATTTATAATATATTTATATTTATTTTTACATTGCCCTCAACTGTTTTGCAGCTCTTTCAAAATGTTGCTATCCATGGTTTGGATTAATGACCAAACTATTAAGTAGTGGTGGAAACATTATTCAGATCTTTTAGGAAAGTGAGGGTGTGACAAACTGCAAACTGAACAGTAACTAAAGCTATCAGAAGGATGTTGTGTAATACAAAATACAATATTTGCCTCTAGGATGTAGTGGAGAGGAGTGTAAAGCTATATCAAATGGAAAGGTATGTCGACTAAAAGTGCATTGAATTGTGTGCAGTAATATAGTAAATGTACTTAAGAAAGATATCTCTTGCAAATACAGGCGAAGAGGGATTTGTTTTCTGAGGTATGTTGGTAACTTATTTAATTGTTAATCATAAAATAGTTATTCAGTAACACTATCTGTATTCTTGGTTGGCTATACATTTAATCTAAGCCCCGCGGATCCAGATTGTTCTGTCTTAAACAGCCTGTTACTTAGCATATTAATTAACTGTGTGCAGTTCAGTCGTCTACTGTTAACTATCTTAGGGCTCCAATTATAAAAAAGATATAGTGGAGAGGAGTGTAAAGCTATATCAAATGGAAAGGTATGTCGACTAAAAGTGCATTGAATTGTGTGCAGTAATATAGTAAATGTACTTAAGAAAGATATCTCTTGCAAATACAGGCGAAAAGGGATTTGTTTTCTGAGGTATGTTGGTAACTTATTTAATTGTTAATCATAAAATAGTTATTCAGTAACACTATCTGTATTCTTGGTTGGCTATACATTTAATCTAAGCCCCGCTGATCCAGATTGTTCTGTCTTAAACAGCCTGTTACTTAGCATATTAATTAACTGTGTGCAGTTCAGTCATCTACTGTTAACTATCTTAGGGCTCCAATTATAAAAAAGATATAGTGTTGAGTAAAATGAATCAACTTTTTAGGTAAACCAACATAATATATTTCTTAGAAACTTTTTCAAAAAACGAAACACTCCCAAGATTGAAATGGTTTACAAACGTAGTAACAGGGCTCGACATTATAAATGGCCCGCTGGCCTGGAAGCACTATTTAGACACCCCGGAGATTTAACCACGCCCACTTCCGTCTTACGCAAGGATCGACGTAGCTCTACGCGATAGCGTCATAGAAGCGCGCGAAACCTGAATCTGACAAGCAAAATACCGTCCTTATAAACGCTGCATAATATACAATATAATAGTGCTTCTTTGTCAATATGACTGACGAACGCTGAAAGCCATATCGAAGAGTCCTGAGATTGTATTACTGGTGTTTTATCATCTCAGCTTGTGTAAGTGCAGAATATTGAATATAACCTTGACTATTACTGTGTACTTCATTTATCTGACAGAATTATTTTATGATACTATTTTATATATATATATATATATATATACACACACATTTATTCATTTATAAACATATATATATAAACACACACTTATATGTACTCACACATGTATTTATTCATTTATACACAGAGATGTATTCATTCATTTATATACACACAGCATTATTTAATGATACTGTTTTATATATATATATATATATATATATATATATATATATATATATATATATATATATATATACACACACATTTATTCAGTTTATAAAAAAATATATATAAACACACACTATCTTCTATATATATATATATATATATATACACACATTTATTCATTTATAAACATATATATATATATATAAACACACACTATTTTATATATATATATATATATATATACACACATTTATTCATTTATAAACATATATATATATATATATATAAACACACACTTATATGTACTCACACATGTATTTATTAATGTATACACACATATATATTCATTCATTTATAATATATACACACAGCATTATTTAATGATACTGTTTTATATATATATATATATATATATATACACCCACATTTATTCATTTATAAACATATATATATATAAACACACACTATTTGATATATATATATATATATACACGCATTTATTCATTTATAAACATATATATATATAAACACACACTATTTTATATATATATATATATATATATACACATTTATTCATTTATAAACATATATATATAAACACACACTATTTTTTATATATATATATATATATATATACACACATTTATTCATTTATAAACATATATATATGAACACACACTTATAAGTACTCACACATGTATTTATTAATGTATACACACAGATCTATTCATTCATTTATACACCCACACTCACATATATACACTTTATATTAATTCATTTGTACACACACACATACATATATATATATATATATATATATAAACAAAACAACACAATATAATAAAAACAGTTGCAATAATAACATAATATGGTATGATCAATTCTACCCTTTTGTTTTTGCTCCCATATTTCAATTAAAATATATTTTTCAAAATCAATATTGGTGGGGGCTCTTTTGCAAAGATAATCAATAACACCACCTGACAGTTGTTGCAGATTATACATACTTGTTACTAGGGGTGCACCGAATGGGAAATTCTTGGCCGAAACCGATACCGAAAATAGGAAACAGTTGGCCGAAAACCGAATGCCGAAAGGCCGAAAATGATTAATAGAAATATATATATATTAGGGATGTGCATCTCCATCACTGAGGCCGATGCGATGCGCATCTCGATACGTTACCACGATACGATACATTAACGATACCTTTGAAACACCAGGCGATGCGATACGATACGATTCACCCCTGTTGCGATACAGTTCGATACGATTTGATTCAACATTATGCGATTCGGGGCGATACGATGCGATTCAACACGATGCAAAAATAATGATAATTCAATATGGTACGACAGAGGATTTTTGTTTTATTCCTGATATGCAGCAAATCATACATTAACAAAAAAGTGCTTTACATATTTGGTACTGCACATCCCATCATACCGTTTATTTTTTTACCTTTAAAAGCTCTCCAGAGTACAATTGTATAACACCTCACAGTTAAACAATGTAAGGATGCATTGCTCATGATTAACAATGTGCAAATAACAGCTACCATAGAGCAATGCCCATACAGCTGCCAGCCTGATGTGCTGAACACTCAGAGGCTAACTCACCAGTGAGCAGAAAGCATTGGTTTCTATCTGAACAATAAAGAAAACAAATAACCTTTCACAAACAGGTATTTCATAACTGCTTACAGTAAGGAAGACATTTAAATTATTATTGGCCGTCACAGGCTGCTGTAAGCTAAACATCTCTCTCTGACAGAACACCTCCCTGAGTGATTTAACTCATATGTCTCACTTTCAGGTCTCTCTTTTCAGCCGCAGACCCCATGTCGCCTCTTTATGTGCGTCGCTAAGTTCCTCGTACTACTTGTGTACTTTAAAGCGGCTCGGCATCGTTAACAATTTGCGAGTGATTTTTCAAGTTGACCGTCTGTAGTAATAGTGCCGCGCACATATACCATCAGGACGTTACTGATGGGGTGCGGCTGCGGAGTGATACTGTGTGTATGCAAGTCCGCATCTAGGACGGATCTATGTATCATGGCTGTAGACCTGTTAAGTAATAAAGATACCTCATACAAAGGTCTACGGATACCTTATTACTCTCCATGACCTGCGGTCAACTATATAGCATAAAGGACTATTACACCGTCTTTCTTGAACAATCCGAAGTGTTGCCAAACGTTTGATTTGTAGGTATTTTTCGCTGCGCTGTGTTTCTCTTTCTCCTCAACTTCCGTGTGTGTTGATAACTGAGACTCTCGTTCTCCGTAGTGGCGAAGCAAATATCAAAGATCGTCTCTGCTGAACGTTGACAAGATAAGGGGATTTTATATGAATGAATCGGTTTTTTACCGATGCAAAGACGCTACGCAATCGATGCATCGCGAGTTCAACCCAAACTGTAGCCGATGTGCACTCTTTCAACCGGTGCACTCGCATCTTGAACGTTTATGCCGGTGCACCGATGCGAATCGGTGAATCTTAACATCTCTAATATATATATATATATATATAATGTATACATTTTTTACCAATGTTGTTCAGCTGCCTGATTATGGAAAAATACATGATTATGGCAAAACTTAACTTAAATAATAATCACTATTATGGGTCCATAAAACATTTATTCAGCACTTTTGAATGCATACAGTACATTAATTCCAAGTCAAGTGTATTTTATTTTTCTCTGTAGGATAACTACAACAAAGTGCATTCAGAACAAAGCCAAGGTGCTTTAAAACTGCATAAACATCTAGGCCAGTAGGCCTACAACAAACTAGTGTAAATAAAGACTGTAACAGCCAGGCCTTCAACAACAACAGATGCACCTATAAGTGCATGCATACAAATGTGCAAACTGGATAAATCCACATGAATGTAACTATTTACAAATGAAATTACAATTGAATTTCAAGAATCTGTAAATAAGGCTGTCTGTCCTCATAAGAAAAGTAGTAAACATTGTATAAAGATACATAAAGTGAAAACTGGATACAAAATCCACAATCAATTACAAATTAAATTACAATTGAAAGAATCCCTAAATAAGGTGGTCTGTCCTCATGAGCAATGTAAACAACATTGTATCATTTAGATACCGAAAGTACAATATATTGAACACTGTGCTGCTGTCATTTCCCCCTAATGATAACCTGAGATGGTGAATTATAACTCACAATGAAAATTGTTCAGGAAAGTGGGTATAGAGTAGACATGTAGAACTAGATAAGCTTATGATAAGCCAGCCTTGTCTACTTATTAAGGAAAAGTGGGAGGTTCTTTTTAATGAACAGTAGCTTCTCTGCTTTATGAGCCATAAGTCTGTTCCTCTTCTCATCAAGCACATGAGAGGCAGCGCTGAACAGTCTCTCGCTGTCAGTGCTTGTGATTTGATCTTACTCCGCATATTTGTCCGGGTGTTTTGATTTCAAGTGGTGGAGTAATCCCGAAGTGGTGAAAGTCTTTGCAGTTACACCCCCTCGAGAAATGTCAGCTGAACACGTTTTACAAATCGCAATCTGCGCCTCTTTCTCTGATATCTTTAAATATCTCCAAGCGGCAGACATGTTGGCTGTGAGCCAGCCGCGAGCATGGTCGCGCGCCGTGCTTGTCGCCGCGTTTTGATTACGTCATCACAACAACACGTTAGCTTACCAACGTAACCCTGTTCTCTGACATTCGGTGATATTTTTTCGGTGCTAGAACCCTTTCGGCCGAAAGCCGAAACGGCCTTTTTAACCATTTTCGGCCGATAATTTTCGGCGGCCGAATATTCGGTGCATCCCTACTTGTTACTTACACACATGTGCGATGGTCCCAAAAAAGCCAAAATCTGCACTGTAAAAAAATATATACATTAATTAGGCACTCTGAATAAGAGACTGTGTAATAATCATGCCTTTTAATTGGTGTAAAATAGGTCTCACCAGGTGAAGGCTAGGACAGTGGGAGGGGTGAGGTAGGAACAGGGGACTGCTGAATGCTGAAGTCCCAGGATACAATCCCAAGTTGACTGCATGATCCACTTACCTGTTTGCATCAACTGCAGGAGGTCAAGTAGGGGTCATCTGATGTCCTTTAGGTTGGATCAACACCAGCCTCTGGAAAGATTTCATGACTGCAGAGGGCAGTGGACCTTTAGTCATTTAATACTGTGATGTAGGGTAATGGATTTGTATTAACAGGGAGGTTACATGGGATAAAACAGAGGGATGGGGGTGAAGAGGAGTCAGAGCGTGTAGAGGGGCACTGAGTGTCCTGCCTCTAAACAGAGGGATGGGGGTGATGTTTGCTAATGTATACCTCATATATCCATCAGGAATTAATATTAAATGATGAATTAACCTTACCTCAGCACTGCATAAGTGTGTTCGTCAGTCATATTGACAAAGATGCACTATTATATTGCGTAGAGCTACATCGATCCTTGCGTAATGCGGAAGTGGGCGTGGTTAAATCTAAACTGGGTTGGAATAACAATAGACGCCCCCGGGCCAGCATAACGTACTTTCCACTTGCCCGCTCGGGCCACAAAAAATATTGCTTTAAAAAAAAAAAATGGTCCTGTGGTATTGGTATTTTGACAAGCAATTTTGTTAAATTGTTTCGTTTATTAACGCTACACCATAGCGTTTCGTGAGTCGGTTGTTGTTGTTGGGTGAAAAGCAAAAAGCTGTTTGCTGCGGTGCGCAGCGCGAGCAGGCTCCCGTGAGCGGGAGCGCGCTCCTTCACTACAGACTATCGCGCCACCTAACCATTCGCCAAAATGTTTTTAATACCAGCGGTAACCGGCCAACCGCCGGGCAACAAAACAATCTTCAAATAAAAGAAAGTCACCGGAGGAGTTCAAGGAGAGTGACAGGGAATATGAGAAGAAGTAGTGCAGTGACGCGTCCTAAAACCCTTTTATAATATATCGATTAGATTTATTATTCGAAAATTATAAAAGTAGGGTAGACATGTGGAGATTATCCGGCTGAACAAAACGTGCATTTATCAAACAGGTTTGTTTTCCACAGACCTTATTTCTAGCTATTTGCCGAAACCCTGTGGAGAAATCCCATTGCTTTTTTGTCGAGGGAACCAGCAGCTTACTTCCTGGTTTTAGGACGCGTCACTGCACCTCTCAATATGATGCCAATATAAACAAGGTCTTCTGTCGGCTCTGTACATCAATGCCGGCCTATGCTGACAAGTAAGTGAAGAGTAGAAAATATAAAGGTATTGGCTATAGGGAAATGTCCCAGCAGTTTAGGATAATGAAGGTTCTAATCTGACCTACTACATAGCCATTACATTTCTAACTCCTAATGACAGGAAGGCAGAAAGCGAATTATACAAATAATAATACTCATAATAATAGCAGACATTTTTTAACAATGACCACAATATCATTATTTGAATAAACCAAATATGAACAATTGAGGAAAATGAGGAAGAACTGATTATTCAAATGTTGTAGTACAAGTAGTAATGTAGTTAGTGCATTCATTACTATTGCAACAAATGTATTCATTTTCTTCATTATTAGTCGATTTTTTTTGGACGAATGCTCCGGGCCAGTGGTTACAATGGTGGGGCCAGTAATAATACAATTCCACCGGCCCGGAGTGCCAGTGGCATTTTACCCTTAATGACTACCCCTGAGTAATGCTGCTGATTTCTACTATCAGATGGGCAGTTACAACCAAATGCGTAATACAAAACAAGGTTTTAATTGTAAGAGTCAGTATGTCTTTTAGTCTCTGTGCCTTCAGGGCAAAGGTCTAGATCTATTGTCCCACAGGGCTCTGTGAGTGAGTTTCCTCTGTTTTCCCACACTCTGTCCTTTTAATTGAGAAACAAAATAAGCGTGTCTTATCCATCCCTTAAATGTGGGGTAGGTAATTTTGGAGAAACCATCTCGAGTGCGCTATCATTTGAAAATAAACAGCCGGGAAAAATCTCCCACTTCCTTACAGAGCCCCTCCTCCAACACACACGAACGCACACATGACCAATGAGGGCACGAGATAAGTTTGTGCACAGATGGAAGGCTGACAGGCAGGTATGCCATCCAGTTATTTTAGCCGGGCCGTCTAAAATGATTGGTCGCACTTTTTACATTACTACGGCTTCCAGAGATTACATTTTTGTATGGATTTTTTGTCAAAGCACTTAAGATATTCATTGCTATCGGGATGTTAAGAGCATTCCATGGAATATAACAAAAAGTGTATCTCGAGCCGGTTTCTCAAAACTTACCTACCCCACCTTTAAGATATAATATCTGACCTCAAAAGAGAACAATTGTTTACTTTAAAGTTTTCACATTGAAACACCTAAACGGATATTAGTTGTCAAAAGAATGTAGCATCATCAACAGTGTTTTTGAAATGAACTTTTTGTTAATTAGTTTGATGGTTTAACTGATTCCATATAGATTAATAAAACATTGATGACTCGTTGTAGTCACCTTTTTAACAGGTTTGTAATGGACAAACAATTAACTGTTTGTGCTAAATTTGTCGATTAAAGGTAGAAGTGATGATGGAGAGGGACCTCTATTAATTATTGCACAATGTAAGTTAAGAACATGAAACAACGCAAAACTTTTAACTGGCAGTGTTTGTTTATTCAACAATGCACAATGAGCAACATAAAGAATGACAGCTTCAACAACAACTTGTAGATTTCTACAAGACACTGTACTCACACAGAGTAGAGGAAGAACCGTCTTTACAAAAGACCAAAGATGAAGAGTGTTTGAGCACACAGTGCTCACTTTCCTTTCAAGATACTTTTTCCAAATGAATTAATAACATTTACACTTAAAAATAGCTAAAAGAAACCTTACAACAGGTCCCATCATTATTAATAACCAAAAAGTCAATTCATTATTACAATTAATAAGAATAACATAGACACTGGAAAACTGAAGCAGTGTGACATTAATAAAGCCTTTAAAAAAAAAAAGGGTAATTCAAAGGAGGAACATATTGATCTTAAAACAGATCATTATTAAACAATCACAGAAAGTGAGGGAATGTCCATAAATAGGACAAATTAGATTTGTGATCAAATTATCAATAAGAATTCAAAGGTAAAAAATATCACCATTGCCTAATATAGTGTATACCAAAACTTGCAATAGGAAAACTAGGATATTAAACATATCTTTAAGGAAAGGCTTTTGATCAAAATGATCAGTAAATATTTCAAATAAAATAAACAGACTTATCAATAGTACTGTATTTGGCCGATACATTAAGTACAGTGATGCATAATAATAATTGCAGATGCAATCAGATTTAGTTCATGCAACATGCACGAGAACATGTTCTCTTTCTTAAAATGAAAGACATAGTTGCTCTGATTTCATCAGGAAATGTAATCTTAATAAGGAAAACCAACCAAACCAACCGTCTCTACAAACACAAGAACAAGTTCTTAGTATTTCAGAATTTAGAATAATTCACTTCCAGTAATCTTTGACCACTATGGTCATCTCAATTTGTCTGGAAGTAATTCCAGTCTGTAGGGGTCTACCACGGCCTCCAGGGGGAGCTGTTGACTGGACTCTTCTCTTTGGTGATGCTGGTCTGGACTGTGGGGCTCAGCAGAGAGAAGTCAGCCTCTCTCAGGTTCTTATCAGAGGAACACTGCATCTTGTTGACGTGGTTCAGCAGTCTTCTCTGGTACTGAGTCTTACCCTGCTCTTTGGACATGAAGTGTGTCACCTCTTGGACACACCTGGAGTAGCCCTGGTTGACAGCTGCTGAGTCCACAGCTTGATTCTGCTGCTGCAATTGTCTCAGGACACAAACTGTCATCTCCAGGACGTCTGCTTTCTCCAGCTTGGAGTCTGGCTGCTGTTTGAGGAACTCTGGACCCAGGAGAGACTTGATCTGCTCAATGCTGCTGTTGATTCGCTCTCTGCGTAACTTCTCCACCAGAGGCTTTCTGAGCTGCAGAAAGAAAAAGAAAGTCATTAATTATCTTATTCTGGAGTTTAGATTTGACATGAACAAAGAAAACATCTGAAGGACAATATTGAAATCTTGTTGAATCTTGAATGTACCTTGTGGGTCAGAGTGTCAGGCTCCTGAGAGTTGGTCATTGCTGCAGTTATTGTAGGTGCCATGTCTGGATCTCTGTGCTGTAGAGGTCTCTATAGAGAGAATCTGATCTCTGCTGGCTTCATCCCTCCTATTTATAGTCCCACATCTCCATATGAATGTGTGGGTCTGGGTCTCACTGCACTTTCTCACAGTCTCAGCCAATCAGAGAGCAAGTTGGGACAATAATGAATGCAGCACACTTAATGCACTTAATGCTCTTATTGCCCCAAGGGACAATGGTTAGATCCCAGGGGAACAGGTGGGGGACAGAGCTCTGTGTGAATCTGGGAAAGTGGTGACCCTGTAGAGAGCAGATCTGCTGCCTGATGCTGGGATCAATTACTTTGACTGAACACACGCTCATCATTTCATCACACACGTTTGATACCGACATTGAATTGCTGGATTTAAAGTACTGTGTAACTTCCATTTAACTACAATAAGTATTCAGAAAAAATGTCCTTCAAAACCTTTTTATGTTTTTACATATTACCTTTTTTACTCTTATTCAAATCAGATATAATCATCATTAAAAAAAATGTCCCTGTTTTTCTCCAACTTGAAAAATAAATAAAAAATTGTATCTTATAAATGTTATTCTTACATGTGATGAAAAATATTCACATTTCCATTCTATATTCAAATGTTAAGGACACAGTGACATGCTTATCTCCAGATGTAGCACACTCTCTTGACTTGTGTGGGTAGAAAGTTGGTCTCAGTTTCCCACACTAACTCTGAATGCTGTGGTCAGTGAACAACAAAAGGACTTTGAACGGAGCCTTTGTCACTGATACTGGACGTGTGTGGTGGTAGAAACAGAACCGGACATCACCCACCATCTGGAGGTAAGCCACACCATTGGATGGCTTTACCAAATTATTTTGACAACCTTCTTTTTCTGTTTCTTTTTTTTATAACATTTTCCACAAACTTTTTTTTCATCATGAGAAGCCGGATCAAAATGTCAGCTCTGTAGACGAGGGTAGAAGGTTAAATCAGCTGTTTCCTCAAGTGTGCCAAACCTCTCAAGAGAATAATCTGCTGCTCGCGAGGTTTAGGATGATAATCATGCTGCACTCTGCTCTCCAGTGTTCTATTTCATCCTTACTGACCGCCAGAGGCGGTGCTTTAGCACTGGATATCTTCTGTCTCGCGCATGCGTTGGTCGAATATTTATATCAACAAAGTCACGTGTGACCTTGTATGACCCCGGAAGGCATAAGTTACGGTGTTGTCAACGAGTTCAGTCCTTTTTCATCTTCTCGCTGCGTCGGTAACTACTTTTTGAGTAGAACCCAAAACGAAGCTTTTGGGAAGTTTGACTTAACTCATCGCTACCGGTAGCCTTGCGATCGCCTCGATCGGAGCTGCGGGCTGAAAGACGCTATCCCTCCAAAGGCTGCGACGGGCTGTCGCCTCCCTAAGGAGGGGACCGCGGTGTTCACCGCTCGGACCTCAGGAGCCGGATCGGCTAAAAGCGGACGCTCCTGCACGTCATCCGGTGAGATCGCTATCATTTTGTGCTAATTTTGCAAGTTAGCCGAGCGTCCTCGCTCAAGCTAAATTGCGTGCTGTACCAGTGAAGAGAGCGTCTCCGCTCCCCTCTCACTTTACATAATTGTGTTCTTACCTGTTTAAACCCCCAGTTAACTGAGTGCTTTCGCTCAGAAGTTAGCTTACTACAGCGCCAGTGAAGAGAGTTTTTCCGCTCCCCTCTCCTGACACACAGTCGGTTACTGTTCAATCCCTCGGCTAACTGAGTGCTCTCGCTCAGAAGTTAGCTTGCTACAGTGCTAGTGAAGAGAGTGTTTCCGCTCCCCTCTCCTGGCACACAGTTGGATACTGTTCAATCCCCAGCTAACTGAGTGCTCTCGCTCAAAAGCTAGCTTGCTACAGCGCTAGTGAAGAGAGTGTTTCTGCTCCCCTCTCCTGGCATACAGTTGGTTACTGTTCAATCCCCAGCTAACTGAGTGCTCTCGCTCAAAAGTTAGCTTGCTACAGCGCTAGTGAAGAGAGTGTTTTCCCTCCACTCTCCTGGCATACAGTTGGTTACTGTTCCATCTTCCAGTTAACTGAGTGCTCTCGCTCAAAGGTTAACTTGCTACAGCGCTAGTGAAGAGAGTGCTTCCGCTCCCCTCTCACTACATACAGTTGGTTTACTGACTTCACTTTGTTCACCCCAGTTAGCAGACTGCTCACGCTCACGCTATGTTTAACAGTTGTAACACCTGTATGGCTCCTCTTTAACCAGAGGATGGCCACGACCTTTGCCCCTCTTGTCTTGGCCTTGAGCATCTGAGGGAGGGCCTTTCGGAGGACCCGTGCATGAATTGCACCATCTTACCTCGGACGGTAAGAGCTGCGAGACTAGCCGAGGTTGAACTACTAACTAAAGGTGGCTTTCCACCTGCACAGTTGGACCTAGCCCAACCTACCCATCCTAGGCGTTGGGCTACAGAGGCCGCGGGTGCCCCGCCCAAGAAGAGGACTAAGCCTGATAAGCTTTCCTCCAGGGTGGACCTACTCACTACTGAGCTAGCCCAGATGAAGTCACTCCTCTTGACTCTCCATTCTAGTGCCCATACAGAGCATACGGCTGCACCCGACCCACCCAGGGCTGAGCCGGTCCCAGAGGACGATGTGTTCTTGATGGCAGCTTCAGCCACTCAATTTAATGACTATGACAGGGGCACATCCCAGACTATTGGGCCTTGCTCCGGTAGCTCAGTTCAGAGATCTTTGGTGGGGGCAGATGAGGGTTCCTTGGGTACCGTCATTCGTATGGCACTGGCCCGCCAGCAGCTGGATGTACAGCAGCCAGTAGCGCCGCCTGCCAATGCGTTCTTCAGGCGCACTCTGACACCCGCCACCTTTACCGTTCCTCCCTCTGATGAATATCTGTGGGAGTTACATGCATGCTGGAGGGACACTAAGGCTCTTCACCGTCTTACGAGCGACGGCCGAGCCCTGGCAGCTATGCAGGGTGCGGCAAGTGCTGGCCTTGACCACATGCCGGCTGTTGAGCCGACCATTGCTTCCCTCATAGTTTCCCCTGACGAAGCTCTGAGGTCGGAGGCCAGGTGCCCGCGACCCCAGTAGGACCCCAGGTCACTGATGACCTGCTCACTAAGGCTTACGATGCTGCGGCGCGCATGGGCCGTATAGGCAATTCCCTCTCTCACCTCATGCTCGCCCTCTCGGCTTCCCTGCAGCAGGAGACTCACAGCGCTCCCACTACCAGCCTCAGTACAGGCGTTTGCTCTGATGTCTAGAGAGCTTGGGCGCCTGATGTCCACTCTCGTCCAGACTCGTTGCCAGGTTTGGCTGTCACAGTCACCCCTATCAGAGGCATGTAGGAGGACTCTCCGGGCTGTCCCAGTGGAACCGGGGGAGTTGTTCGGTTCAGCTGCCGTACAGGTGCTCGAACGGACTGTCCAAGCTAGTCAGACCAGGCGACAGTTCTCAGCTCTTCGCAGAGACATGCCCCGGGGGGGTAGGCCTAGAGGTTCCGCGCCTGCCTCCCGAGACCGCTCCCAGCCACCGGCTCACCCCGATGCCCGCCAGGGACCCCAGCGTCCCACGAGGGGGCCGGCCCGCTACGGTCTTGTTAACTCGCCCCCAAGGCAGTCTCGGTACCCGGTGCCTAACCGTCGCCCCCCCAGAGCTAGGGGCCGGGGGGCAAGATACTGAGGGTCCGGGGCCGGCTGTCGGTTATTTCTCCCAGCAACAGCTCAACTGCTGGGTAGCTCAAGCTTCAGACCCCTGGGTGGTTTCCACCTTAACCCAAGGGTACAAGCTTCAGTTCCGACGCCGTCCCCCAGCCTTCAGCCGGGTCAAAATGACCACCATGAACGACCCGGCAAAAGAAGTCGCCCTAAACCAAGAGCTGTCAGTCCTCCTTGCCAAAGGTGCAATCCAGCTTGTGGACCCCATCTCACAACCCGGGGGCTTCTACTCGACCTACTTCCTGATAAGGAAGAAGGGCGGTGGACTCCGCCCAATCTTCGATTTAAGGGGACTCAACAAATTCCTAAAGGTCTTGCCGTTCCATATGCTGAGCACAGCGGACGTTCTTCGTACCATTGCCAGGGGGGAATGGTTCACGTACATCGACTTGAAGGACGCCTATTTTCATTTGCCTATTGTACCTCATCACAGGCAGTTTGTTCGCTTTGCCTTCAGAGGCCGCCAATTCCAGTTCAAGGTGCTCCCATTCGGACTCTCCCTCTCCCCGAGGGTGTTCACCAGGTGTGTCGCGGCAGCCCTTTCGCCCCTGCAGTCGCAGGGTATGAAGATTCTGCCATACTTAGACGATTGGTTAATCGGCGCACCATCGCGGTTGCAGTCGACCCAGGACACGGCTCTCCTTCTCTCTCATGTCGCCAGACTAGGCCTCAGGGTAAACATGGAGAAGAGTTGCCTGAACCCCTCTCAGAGCCTAACTTTCATTGGGGTGGCTCTGGACACAGTCACTATGCGGGCCTGTCCATCTGCTCAGCGCCTGGACGACATCCTCCAGCTTCTTCCCCTATTCAAAGGGGGCAGGTCTCTGGCATATATCCTGTTTCTTCGCCTCTTGGGCAAGCTGACAGCTGCCTCAGCTTGCCGTTCCTTTGGGCTTATTGTCACTGCGCCCCCTGCAGAGATGGCTGAACGGCCTCCACCTAGACCCCAGGTGGCACAGGCACAGGAGAATCAGGGTGTCACAACAGTGCCTCTCCGCTCTATCCCCATGGAGAGAGAGATTATATATGTCGAGGGGCGTGACCATGGGCTAAGTCCCCTTCCGCAGAGAGATCGTTACGACAGATGCCAGCCTGTCCGGATGGGGGGCGGTGTGGCAAAACAGGACAGCAGTGGTCTGCTCAGGACTGCACAGAGCACATCAACGTGCTAGAGCTGCGAGCTGTGCACCTAGCACTCAGACACTTCCTGCCATACTTGAGGGGGAGGCATGTGCTTGTCCGATCGGACAACACTACAACGGTGTACCACATAAATCACCAGGGGGGCACCAAATCTGCACGTTTACTAGAGGTGTCCCAGACCTGACCTGGGCAGCTCCTTGCCTGGCGTCTCCCCAACAGGATGGACCTCTTGTCTCAACTGGAGGGTCGGATGTGGCACCCCGACCCCTGCTGCCTCCAGCTGTGGGTATGGCCACTGGAGGGCCCGACCCACTACTGAGCGACTGCATAGAGCCTGTCAGGAGGACTATTCTCAATGCTAGGGCACCATCTACTCGTAGGCAGTACGAAAACAGGTGGAAGCTGTTTTCCGACTGGTGCCGAGGGCGAAATGAGGACCCAGTACATTGCTCGGTGCCTACTATCCTTGAGTTCCTGCAGTCCCTCCTGGACGACAGCCGGCGTCCCGCTACCGTCAGGGTGTACGTGGCTGCCATATCAGCTCAGCACGCAAGGGTGGACAACAGTACAGTGGGGAGCCATAGGCTGGTATCCCTTTTCTTAAAGGGAGCTCTGAGACTTTACCCCCGAATATTCCAAGGGCTCCTACATGGGACCTGCCCTTGGTACTGGAGGCCCTATGCTCACTGCCTTTTGAACCCGTTTTACAGGCAGAACTGAAGTGGCTCTCAGCTAAGGCCGCTTTCCTTCTTGCCATCACCTCAGCAAAGCGTGTAAGCGAGCTTCAGGCCTTGTCCGTGAACAGCTCGTGCCTGAGGTGGAACTCAGATGGCTCAGGTGTCACCTTATGGCCAAACACAGCGTTCCTCCCTAAAGTGCTGGCACGCTCTCATTGTAATCGACCCATCCAGCTGGCACGGTTTGACCCCCCACCAGGGGAGGGGGAAGAGAGGTCAAGACTCCTGTGCCCGGTGCGGGCCCTCAGAGCTTATGTCCAGACTACCGTAGGCATACGTCAGTCCGAACAGCTCTTTTCGGGTTACGGTGGTCCTAGAAGGGGCTTTGCGCTCTCAAAACAGCGCTTATCCCACTGGATCGTGGATGTGATCGCCAAAGCATACAAGGCGAATGACCGTCCCCTTCCACCCAGAGTAAAGGGCCACTCTAACAGGAGTGTCCCCACGTCTTGGGCGACCTTGAGAGGTGTGCCCCTGGAGGATATGTGCCGCGGCCACATGGGCATCCCTGAGCACATTCACCAGATACTACAGGGTGAATGTTTCCGCCCCTCACCCGCTGGGTGTGGTCCTCCTACAGAGTCCGCCATCCTTATAAGGTGAGTGTTCAGAATTCCTCGTGACTCTGTTGGTATAGGTCATCCAGTGCTAAAGCACCGCCTCTGGCGGTCAGTAAGGGTGAAATACAATGATAGTTACGTATGTAACTACGGTTCTATGAATCCTGGATGAGCACCAGAGTTCTGGGTCACTCAGAATCTCGTGTTCTGCGAGAAGATTCCAGAGGACTGAACTCGTTGACAACACCGGAACTTATGCCTTCCGGGGTCATACGAGGTCACACGTGACTTTGTTGATATAAATATTCGACCAACGCATGCGCGAGACAGAAGATGTCCAGTGCTAAAGCACCGCCTCTGGCGGTCATCCAGGATTCATAGAACCGTAGTTACATACGTAACTATCGTTTTCCCACACTCTGTCTATTAAAATAACTTAAGCTGTAAGCCTAAATAGACATTTTGATCAACCATTTGATTATTAAATTGTTCCATTTTAACTTTATTTATTTTCCTTTAGATTCTACAACTCAAATACAATAATTTGTTCAAATATATATGATCTCAAAAATGGCTAAATTGTAAATACTGGATATAAATACTTCTCATACTGGATGCCATTTAAAATGTGAAAAATCCTGTGTTGGTAACATACAACAAAAATACACTGAGGTCAACAGCTAATATTTGATACTTTTGTGGTATCAAAACTTAACAGTGTTATTTTTTCTAGTGACTTTTAATCCGTCGCAAAGTATCACAAGATTGTAATCCTGAGACAAGACAAATAACTGTCTTAAATTCCTCAAAACAATCTATTTTTGCAAACCTAACTAGCAGAAAGTTGCCAATTGTTATAATTGTAAGAAACTTTAAAAAAAAAAAAATGTAATCGTTGATTTAAAAAATGATTAGGAATTTAGCATTTCTGGAATCCAGCTTGTCTTTAATATGTGCCTTCAGGGCAAAGGTCTGGATCTTTTGTCCCAAAGGGCTCTGTGAGTGAGGTTCCTCTGGTTTCCCACACTCTGTCCTTTCACTGGAGGAACAAAAGAAGTGTGCCTCATTATGCATCACATTAGATGCAATATCTGACCTTTTTAAAGTCGGAATTTATTTATTTAGACTATAAAAGAAGAAATGAAGTTGTTTGCGGCCTGCCAGTAAACCCAAAGCAGAAGAAGAAGAAGTGACGTCAGCGGCTTCATTTCATGGATGTATAATAGAGTGGCGAAGTCCCTCCCCTTCCGGGGCAGCTGCATTGGACCTTATTTCGGAAAGATTATGCATTGAAATCAATGGGGAGTGAAAGATTATCTTTCGATCCCGTTTGAATTGTGCAACAAATTACACATATGTTTGTCAATTTAAAAGATAATTTTGCAAGTCAAAAAAAAAAAAATGTGTCGTAAAACTGTGAAGTAACACATTTTTTTGTGTGAAGCGCTCAATGAACTACATCTCTGGTCTTGCATACGTCACCAACAACAAGATGGCCGTCACGTTAGCACATTTCACCTCTTTCTTTCAGAATGAAGCGAAAAGTGTTAAAAGAGGTGAAAATCACTACAAGTCTGGCCATGTTGAGAACTGTAAATACACAAAAGGGGAGTTAGTCGGTTCCGTAAGAGCCAGCATGCGGGACCGGCTTTAAAAGGTTTCGGTGAGTAACACGAGGGTAATGTGTAACGTTAATGATATCACTTACGCGACTCTGGGATTTGTAGTATTTCTAGTTGCGTATTTTTCATAGTCTTATATTTCAACTGTTTTAAGACAAACAGTGACTTTTTTTTGACATGGAAATAATTTTTTAAGATTGGCAAACATCATATGTTTCATTCGTGGCACAGTTCAAACAGGATCGAAAGATACGTTTTCTCTCTCCATTGACTTCAATGAATCATTTTTCAGAAATAAGGTCCCATGGACCGGACGTAGATGGGCGTGACTTCGCCACTCTATGAGAACTGGATACAGCGTGGGAGGCGGGGCCTCATTCATTCCTATGACATCTGCTCATAGAGAGCCGCAGTGACGCGTCGTAAAACCCGGAAGTAAGTTAGCATTTTTAGCACTCCTTCGTAAAAAAGCAATGCATTTTCTCTATAGGGTTTTGGAAAATGGCTCAAAATAAGGTCTGTGGTTGACACAAATTTAAGAGATAAATCACATTTTATTCTACAACATTAAATACATCAGCAGTGACCCCACTGGTGATTTTTGAAGAGTTTACGTGTCTGAAAAACGATGGTTGTTACCGACTGGCTGAATAGGACGACAGAAATAGTTAAGGCCGTTGTACGTCGTTGCCGAACACGTAAACACTCCTGCTAAATTTGTTTTCCCCCGTGTTCTGCTTGAAAGCAAGTACCTGCCTATCTTTAGTAGTATCTTTAGTATCTGTATATCTATATCTGACCATTATAATCTGTATTTTTGAAATTGTCGTTTTTAAAACCGTAGTTTTACAAATTATAGAATAATTAATCACCAGTGTTTTCCAATTTAACTCAGCAGTTCGTTTCGTTAGCTAACGTTAGCTAAAGCTAGCGCTACTAGTTAGCTACGCAATGGTTTTTTGCTTTGCTCCGGGTTGCAGCCACAGGTCTTCGCATGAAACCTGCTCGTTCTATCGTTTCCCGGCCAATGTTTTCCAAAGATGAGTCTGGATTCGTGCCATGAGGTAAGCTGACGTTACATTTTTGTCCTTGTCACGGTGAAATGTAAATGATGGGTAGTAACTGTATCGCCGTTTTATATGGAGGACAGAACATGACATAAGTATAAAAAAATAAAAATAAAAATGTGTAAATACATGTATGAAGAAATACAGGAATAAATAAATAAATGTGGAAATAAATACACAAATAAATAAATAAAATAATAAATGCATACATAAATATGGAAATAAATATAATGAATGTATAAATAAATAAATAAAAGTTGAAAATAAAACAGAACACACGTTATTATATATCTTTAATATATTTCTACATTTACGATCGCTTACATTTATTTATTTATGTATTTCTTTGTTCATATGCCAATGAAGTGTGCGGTCCCAACCTCAGTCTGAAGCACGATTGGTTACAGGAGTGTGATCATTTCTGGCAGATTGGGCTCTACTTCTAACGCCTGGCTGACAGCGCTGATTTGAATGCAGGAGGAGCATTACTGTTTACCCCTTATCTTTATACATCAATGGTTTATCCACAGTTGTAATTGTTGACAATTCAAATCTACTCAGGTTTATTTATGGTTATCGGTTTAAGAGCCAATGGAGATCATTGGAGATCATTAGCGGACCATTAGAGAATGGAGAACCAAAAGACTATGTCCAGTTTTGTGTGGAACGATGTATAGAGGACTTGCCCCCAAATGTTATTGAAGCACACGTTCGTTACTGCGGTCACCTCAGCCGTCTCTCGCGTTTGCTTGGTCAAATCAGCAGCTCTTAATTTTTGAGTGCACGATTTATCACGCCTTTACGGCAATCGCTGAGAAGCGGCTCTGACGATAGTACAAGAGTAAAATAATGCATGTTTTTTCTGCTTTCTTTTACAGAGCGATACAAATAATTGTTACTATCAGTTCTTAATAAAACGGACACTGTTGGAGTCAGTCCTAGTTTGACTGCTACCAACAATAAAATGAAGTACTTTTACCGTGTACTTTTTAGTTAATACTCTCTCAAATTCTCCTCCTGAGAACAAAATCATGCCACTTCTGCTAAAGCCAATCTGTCAGAAATGATCACACTCCTGTAACCAATCAGACTGAGGTTAGGACCGCCCACCTAATTAGCATATGGACACAGAAATACATAAATAACTAAATGTAAGTGACCCTAAATGTGAAAATATATTAAAGATATATAATAACGTGTGTTCTGTTTTATTTTCGACTTTTATTTATTTATACATTCAAGTATTTATTTCCATATTTATTTATGCATTTATTCTTTTATTTATTTATTTATGTATTTATTTCCACATTTATTTATTCTTGTATTTATTTCCACATTTATTTATTCCTGTATTTATTTATTTATTTCCGTATTTATTCCTGTATTTCTTCATACATTTATTTACACATTTATTTATTTATACTTATGTCATGTTCCGTCCTCCATAGTATGTTTTAGAGATGGCGTTGCTGAAAAGATCGCAACATAAGTAAAGATAATGAATAAATCCTATTCAAACCTGTGTGGCTTATATGATAAGTCTCATTAGTACAATTAGCATAACGTTTCACAATCCGCGCTGCTGCGCCAGTCAACAGAGCGTGCGTGTGACATATTTACTAGCAGGATGTGCTCTGAAAAATAGGGCTCCCCGAAAGCAAATGGGTAATTCGAACACTGACAGAGCTCCCTCTATACAAATCAAACTGTAGACGGTGTGAAAGCACCTATTGTTTTAAATAATGGTCGGAATGTGACCTGTGAGCCTTCTGAATTACCGTGGGACAGCACATTCTAAACTAAAATGTTCAATCAATAAAGTAACATCTTATCTTATCTTAATAATATCTTCATATTAATAATAATAATAAATCATACAGTATGTGTCCGAAAGGGAGCAGGAGGAAGCAAACACAAACATATACAAAAAATATACTGCATATTAAAGCAAACGATTGTAAAGGTAAAAGTATGAGCATAACAAATAAAGAAGTGTAATGTAAACATTTACATTATAATTATGATTATTTAATATATAAAGACTATATATTATTGAATTACAAGATTAGATATACTTTAGTTGATCTAAAATATTGATGTGTTCAAATGCTCTTCAAAACACAACTGAAAGTCCATGAAACTTGTCTTTCTGTATTTGTGAATGAAGCGCCATCTCCTGGTTAAAACCTGAAATTGAAAATCTGGCAACGCCCTCTTGGAAAATAGTGGGAGGGCTTAACATTCCTCTATACTGGTCTTAGGCAGGTCGTAGGCAGGAAGCTGTAAGCTGGAGTCTGAAATGAAGTGCTACATCTGTACACACTGTTCTGGTATGAATTAAAAATATAAATGTGAAATGTAAGTCTCTCGCTCTTGTCATTGTTAAGGCTTTGCATTTGAACTCCAATGACTGGTTGCGGACTTGAAGGGAATTACTTCCTGGCCTGCCTGACATCCAGCAAAAAGGTGAGATTCTAATCCATTTCAATGCCAAAAGCAAGTAATTGTTTGTAACTTTTTTAATATGATTTTTCGGAGAATTTCAGTTTTATTGGATAGTAGAGATCTACTGGAACCTAACACCCGAGAGAGAGAGGGAGGAGATGATATGCAGCAAAAGGCCCAGCTGGATGGTTGCTGCTCCGTGTGGAACGTGTTCTATCAGGCAAAGCACTTTGGTACCCAGTTATTTATGGTATTGAGTTTGAATTTAGCCTTTTGAAGGTAATTTCCAGCAGTGCATTGTAATGACGGAAAAAACATTTCTTTGTCTCTTAACATTCCTATAATAATTAGTTTTTTTATTGTTGATATTGTTTTATTCTTTATTTTTGTTGTGAGAATCACTTTGCAATTGTGTAAGTGCTATATAAATAGTTATACTAATATTATTGTTGTTACGATCATTACTATTATTAAAAATGTTTTCTTTGTTTTCTTTATTTATCGCTGCAGAAAGGATCATGCCAGCCCACATCAATCACCTGATCAAGAACTTGTGAATCTTCAGGCAGAAAAGATGAAAACACCTGTTCAAAGTTCCAGTTTCCTGTACATGGAACCATGCCTGTCCTCTGTTCCACATGTCTTCAGTCAGTTCTGGACCATATGACTCGGACACTAGTTCTACCAAGGCTCATTAGAGGTAAGCATTGTTAGGAGAGGAGTGGAGTTATCTTTGTATTTAGGCTGCAAGTCGACAAACGTGATCAAGTGCTGATGCTTATAATGATCCGATTCATTTGATATTGATTGTCTGCCAATACCGAATCCTGATCCGATTCTTCTATTTCCCAGATAATAGAACTGCACCGTATACACTAGCTCTATTTGTTTTTGCCATTGCAATTCACCATAAACAATTGTTGACTGTAACGTCAGTGTGAGAAAAAGTTTTTAGAGAGTACTTGTCCATGGACAAGTGAGTTAGGCAATTTACTTGTCCGAATACATTTTTCACTTGTCCAGAATGGACACAAATTGGGGCCACTGGAATCTTCTTCTTCGCCATCGTATTTTACATTTTCCCACGGTTTTTACGACACCGCTAACGTAAGTGAGCGGTAAGATTTTACTGCATCACACATAGGGTTGGGTATCGTTTGGATTTTAACGATTCCGGTTCTGCTTTTCGATTCTAGTCATTTTCGGTTATCGATTCCAGTTCTTTGACAGGGTAAAAATAAGTCCCATGACAAACTGGGAGAAAAATATATTTATGAAAACATTAAGTCAAATCTGTATTCCTATTTACGAATCACTTCATACTGTTTAATTTCTTACGGTTACTGAATACAATTATATAAAAATAATCTTTGCATTGTTTAGTTAGTTCTAAGTGGTGCAGTTTGAGAATGTACAATTGGCCCAGTCTCCTCTGATGTTACACTGCAACCTGCCTGTGAGACAGAGTCCAACCACACAGTCTGTGTGTCCAACACATGTCCTGCAACACACATGCTGTAACCTTCCTGTGAGACAGAGTCCAACCACACATGTCCAACACATAGGCCTAATAATAATAATAATAATAATAATACATTATATTTATAGCCTATAGGCCTAGCGCTTTTCTACAACTCAAAGATGCTTGCATGCTTACACATATCCTGCAATACATATGCTGCAGCTGCCCAGCTGCTCACTGTTTGTAAAAGTAAATAAATAGTATTTTCATTTCATTAATGTACTTTCTATACCCTGCTTCATAAACAATACTGACATCCCTGTGCTCCTCCGAGTCTGGGGGTCCGGGGAAGTGAGTACAGCGCGAGGACACAGGGAGGCTGCTTCACTTCATAAAGGAAATGAGGGTCAATATTAAAAACACAGAAGCTAAAACGCTTAATAACCATCATTATGTGTTAGAGAAAGAACATAAGAAAGTTTGAAAAAGATGAGGCTGTTAAACGGGCAGCGGATCTGCTGTGTGTAGAAAGAGAGAGAGAGAGAGAGACGCTGAGCTGCACCGTGCAGCGATCAGCTGATACGGAGCATAGAGAGAGAGAGCTGCGGTCCGCGGGGCTCGGCCTCGCCTCCTGTCCTCACAACTCTTATCAATCCCGGGACCGGACAATTGTTATTTGTTCCTACTCGGAACCAAGTTTTGCTTCCCAACTCTGCCACTGTGCTACACTTCCCGCCCCTCCCCGCCCCGCCTAACTGTTCAGAAAGCGGCGAGATGCATTTCCTTAGGAATCGACAAGCAGAACCGAAACTAACATTTCTAAACGAACAATGGCGGACACGTACAATTTGTGAATGAGTTCTGCCTTTTGTAAACTGAATTTATCAATAATTTGTCAATAAATCAGGGCGAAAAACGTCACTTGTCCGCCGGACAAGTCAATTGAAAGATCTACTTGTCCGATATTGTAAATAACATGTCCCGGACGGTGGGACGTGTACTTTTTCGCACACTGATGTCTATGCCAACCAACTGTAATTTGTAATGTATTATACTTTAACGATCAAGTTCTGGCAACCATGCACAGCAACCCAAATGTTAACGTAAATGTCAAGTTTTCTTTTTACAGTGTACTTATATCTGTACATTTCTTTTCAGTTTGCTTGATGAAGTGGCTTCCACAGACAGAAGTGCTGGCCAGATTGGGAAAGGCTGGACGTTACACAATGGGAAACATTATGGACATGAACAAGAAAAAACCAAAAACACTTTCTTTGTTGCCTTTTTCTTATCATATATAGTGTTACGGTTTTTGTTACCATTTAAATATTGAATTATATTTATTACTTTGATTTTAAATCAAATGCACGATTTTGATACTATATTTATTTTTGATGTATTGGTTGATTTGCAGGTTGGCTGTTATTTGTATAATTATTGTATTGTTATTGTATTGTTGCTGTGTATTTTATTATATTAACTAGCTATTTATTAAATTAAAATACTGTAATGAACACTATACAATGTCTTTATTTTGGTAGATACCAGAATACATGACACAATGAATCTTTGTAATATATTTATGTTCTCTTTAAATAATCATACCCGTATTTAATGTATGCTGGTCACCTGGAATCCTGGTGAGCTTCCAGCAGGGTATATTTAATACTATTATTAAACATAAGCTGGTGATAGATGGATAAACCACCCATCCTGGCCAGCTAAAGTGTCCAAAACCCCTCTCCAGCCAACCATTTCAGCCTAATATCTACTGGCTGGTCAATTTACAACAGCCTGAGCTACTACATTTATCTAAGCTGTTTTTTTCAGCAGAGTTATTATTATTTATTTACTATTTATTGAGAATCTCTATGAATTATAGTCAAATGTATATACCAGTCTGTGTTCTGTTGCCTGAGCCAAGTGTGCCTGCTACATTACGATGTATTATTATTGATCTACTATTTATTGAGAATCTCTATGAATTATAGTCAAATGTGTATATACCAGTCTGTGTTCTGTTGCCGCACCGGATCTCCACCAAATCCAGGATCATCATCCCCATGTTCGCTCCCGTCTGTATCTCTACCGCTACTTGAATACTGTGGCTTAAACTGGTATGGTTCCACCACGTTAGACTCACCCGCATGATCTGATTCCACCACACCGGCATCCTCTTCAATAAAATCCACCTCTTCTTGAAAGTGCACCGAGTCTATTAACTGTCACTCGATTTTGTCTCCAGAGTCCGACATCAGCCATATAGGTAGTGTATTATTCTCGTGACGTGCATGCGTGGCGTGACGTCACTTTTTCGGAGTGGTCGTGCAACATCGGAAGCGAGCATGGAAAGTTGTAATAAATCACGATTGATCAATGCAGCAAGCATATTGTCATGAATGACAAATGATTTCCCATTAATAATAGTATACAGTATATTATCGTAATAAGAACAGTATTGTCCATCATTTCGTAAGCTCTTTAAACTAAAATGTTGCCAAAATAATGTTGGCAACGATCTCATTGATTATACTTCCTTTTATTTAGTTTGATGACTGTATTTACTAAATTTGTTGTGACATAGCATTAATGAATGTCATATGTTATAATTAAACAATCTTAGTTCCCCACTAAACGGGTATTCTATTGCTAAATATTGTATGTTCTAAATTATATCATGATTTCTCAAATCAAGGAACGATGGGGGGGTATACACCTATCAATTAAAGTAATATGAAAATTAAGAAGATGAGAACAACATGTTCAGCTGTCAGTGTCTCAGCCTATCAGAGAGCTCAGTGACACAATAAATGATGCCACACGCCCAATGGTTTTATTGAAATGAGGGCAATGGTTGATCCCGGGGGAACAGGTGGAGGACTCACAGAGCTCTGTGTGAATCTGGGAAAGTGGTGACCCTGTAGAGAGCAGATCTGCTGCCTGATGCTGGGATCAATTACTTTGACTGAGCACACGCTCATCATCTCATCACATGTGGAGGTTGAAGCAGCTGTTTCCTGAAGTGTGCCAAATCCCTTTAGAGAATAATCTGCTGCTTGTGGGGTTAAGGATGATAATCATGCTAAACTGTGATCTCTTGAGTTTTCCCACACAATCTCTATTTACAAAAGAAAATTAAGCCGTACTGTATATCCACATCAACATTTCGATTATCCACTTTTAACATTTGATCATTAAATCATTCCCTATATTTTTTTCCAATTTTTTACACTTTACAATTCAAATAATGATCACAATATGTCAAACAAGCTTTATTAGGGCGTTTGCAGATATCTCACATTGTATGTCATTCAACATTTTTTAAATCCTGTATTTTTTATATAAATTATATATTGAGGTAATAATTGATACTTGGATGTGGTCATATGTTGTCTGCAAAGACTGACCTGTGTCGTCTCAAAAATGTAAAATGTTCTGTTTCCCAGTGACTATTGTAACCCAGAAAACACAGTTATATCGCAATTCCCCATAATTATGTAGTCTTACAATTAAACTAACTGACTTAACTAATGTGCACAACAGCATTGCCAGCCATTTTTTTTTATCATGGTAGAAAAACTTAAAAACATTAATCTATGATATTTAACTCATTAGGCTCACTAACAGAACCGTATTAGTGCAAAGGCTTTGCCAAGCAGTATTTATCATGTTGTAAAAAGTTAACATAGATATTAATCTATGAAATTAAACACATTAGGAATTTAGCATTTCTGGGAGCCAGGGTGTCTTTAATCTCTTCCTATCGGGCAAAGATCTTTTGTCCCACAGGGCTCTGAGAGTGAGGTTCCTCTGGTTTCCCACACTCTGTCCTTTCACTGGAGGAACAATAGAAGTGTGCCTCATTATGCATCACTTTAAATACAATGTCTAATCTCTATAAAGTGGGTACGTTTTTGTGTTAACCTTATACTTTTAAACATCAGCTTTTAAGAGTTATAGCCAAATTGTCTTGCTTTAAAAAATATTTTTGAATGTGCTTTGTCTTTTTTATTTTAATAAGATTAGAATTAGATTACTTGATAAATCCCTTTATTGCAAATACAGTAAGTGACCTCATTTCACGAGAAGTCTGAATAAAATAACTTAAAATGTAGTGCATATAGATTATCAGTAAACTGCTACAGTAAGTGAAGCCGCATCATGATGGTGCAGTATATACCACTGTTGCTCATAGGAGGATCCTAGCTTTGAACCTGCTGGAGCTTTTATGTGGCACGTTTGGTTATCCTCCTTTTGCCTGTGTGAGTGATAAGACTTCCTCCCACATCTTAAAGACATGCAAGTTAGGTTAACAGGCGTCTCCAAATTACCGTTACGCAAACATAACGCACCCCAGCAACCTCTAGGATAGAAGAAACATTCTACTCATCATAGTGAGGGCAGGTGAAAGTAAAATAACTCTAAAGAGCAACATATTGAACTGGAGTTGTTTGTTTATTCAACAAGGCACAATGAGCAACATAAAACATGACAGCTCATACGAGAGGTGATGATACATCACAACAACAACTTGTACATTTCTACAATACACCATACAGAGTAGAGGAATAACTGTCTTTATAAAAGACACACGTATACTTGACAGGAAAACATTCCCTGTTTGGTCACATTGTTCTTAATAATCAATGATCAAATGTAAATGATATTGTCACAAAAAATTGTGAAAATGGAACATTAACCACATTTTTAATTGTAGAAGGATGAACATATTGCTCTTGAAACAGAACATTTTTCGATAATCACAGAAAGTGAGGTAAATTCCATCATGACAACTCATCCATAAGAATGACAATAAATAGATTTGATCAATTCAAACATCCTCAATACCAATGAAGGGGTCAGAAATATCTCCATGTACTAAGTTTTACAACACACATGACAAACAGTGAGATATAAAGGTATCACAGGAAAAGTGTGACATTAAGCAAACCTTTTAGAAAAAAAGAAACATTTGAATCTTTTAACAGATCACTTCTTAGTTATTCTTCTACACACTACATTTGTTGATCATTATGATCAATAACAAAACAAAGGATACTAAATTCATCATTGATCTATGCCACCAATACATGAAGTACAGTGAGACATAATAGTAATAATTGCAGATGCAATCAGATTTGATTCATGCAACATGCACGAGAATGCTCTCTTTCTTAAATTGAAAGATATAGTTGCTGTCATTTCCTCAGGAAATGTCATCTTGCATAACGAAAACAAACAAAACCAACCTTCTGTACAAACAAAAGTTCTTAGTATTTCAGAATTCAGAATAATTCACTTAGAGTAATCTTTGAACAATATGGTCATCTCAGTTTGTCTGGTAGTAACTCCAGTCAGTAGGGGTCTACCACGGCCTCCAGGGGGTGCTGTTGACTGCACTCTTCTCTTTGGTGATGCTGGTCTGGACTGTGGAGCTCAGCAGAGAGAAGTCAGCCTCTCTCAGGTTCTTATCAGAGGAACACTGCATCTGGTTGACGTGGTTCAGCAGTCTTCTTTGCTTTTCATTCTGCTGCTGCAGTCGTCTCAGGACACAAACTGTCATCTCCAGGATGTCTGCTTTCTCCAGCTTGGAGTCTGGCTGCTGTTTGAGGAACTCTGGACCCAGGAGAGACTTGATCTGCTCAATGCTGCTGTTGATTCGCTCTCTGCGTAACTTCTCCACCAGAGGCTTTCTGAGCTGCAGAAAGAAAAAGAAAGTCATTAATAATCTTATTCTGGAGTTTAGGTTTGACATGAACAAAGACAACATCTGAAGGACAATATTGAAATCTTGTTGAATCTTGAATTTACCTTGTGGGTCAGAGTGTGAGGCTCCTGAGAGTTGGTCATTGCTGCAGTGATTGTAGGTGCCATGTCTTGATCTCTGTGCTGTAGAGGTCTCTGTAGAGAGAATCTGATCTCTGCTGGCTTCATCCCTCCTATTTATAGTCCCACATCTCCATATGAATGTGTGGGTCTGGGTCTGACTGCACTTTCTCACAGTCTCTCAACCAATCAGAGAGCGAGTTGGAACAATAATTGGTGCAGCACACTTAATGCTCTTATTGCCCCATGGGACAATGGTTGGATTTCAGGGGAACAGGTGGGGGACTGGGGGGGTGATGGAGAGAGACTCACAGAGCTCTGTGTGAAACTGGGAAATTGGTGACCCTGTAGAGAGCAGGTCTGATGCTGGGATCAATGACTTTGACTGAGCACACGCTCATCATCTCATCACACGTGAGGTAATAATATCTGAAATAGTACTTAATAAGTCACTCTTAAGATAACAAATGATAATTCATCACATATTATTTCTCTTTATATATTTTTTGCTTCAACAGAAACGTAAAATATATTCATTTTCAAATTTATATTATATATTTCTTATTATATATTAAATATTGCTTTATCCCAAATGCCATATTTTGTAAAAATGACGGTACTGGGATGATCATTTATGGCAAGTAAATCAGTAAATTCCACACAATAATCATGCATCTGTCCAGATGGGGTCTTTTGACACGTGCCTTGTAGTCAGCCTGAGTAGCACGTTGAGCTCAGTTTCCCACACTGACTCCTTGTATGGTCAATGATCCACAAAGGGACTCCTCTGACAGATGATGGCTGTGTGTTGTTGTAGAAACTGAGGGTGACATCACCAGCCATCTGGAGGGAAAGGACGCCATTGGCTGACTCGAAAGTTTTAAACATTTGAATCTTTGACAAACAATCTATCTTTAAGTTAAAAAAAAAACTATTTATCATGCTATATTTTCAGTTTCCAATCGTTTTCATAATTTTTTTTAACATTCAGAAAACAATCTTATCTCACTTCTGACATCATTTTGATCAGAACTAGTTCTCTACACGTGAGTGTGGGTTGTTTCCTGGAGGGCAGCTGTTTCCTGAAGTGTGCCAAATCCCTTTTGGAGAATCACTTGGCTGCTGGTGGGATTGGTGGAAGTCATTCACACTCAACTCTGTCCTCCAAAGCTTTCCCCCACTCCGTCCATTTGCAGAGAACTGACATGTGCCCCTCTACAAATGAACCTTTTGAGGATCCTTTTCCTCCACCAGTGTTTATCATCAACACTACTGGGTTGCTATCACTCAAAAATGTAATATCCTGATATGAAGTACATGTTTTACCATTTAAGATCAGCTATAAGACAGTAGGGCTGTGCATCTTCACTGGTCTCACTATTCGATTCGATTAGGATTATCCTGTCTTCGATTCGATATCCAGATGCATAACAATGCGTTGCATCCTCAATTTTTTATATTACTGCACATGGCTTATTTTTCATCAATTAATACATGCAGTAAGATAAATATGAACTCCCTTTTTATTATTTAGAAAGTGCGTCAGAAATAAATAACATAAATGTCTTGACATTAAATTATAAACCAAAGTAAACCAATTGTATAGGTCTAGCCTTCCTATATCTGTGTGTGAAGCTGTTCCATCCTCAACAACTAAAAACGAATTATTCTGCAGTCTAGCTGCAGCTTCTAGCAACGGTCTTCTGTTAAAAAAAGGACACTGAATGTCCTGAATGTCGCATCACAAACAGGACTTTAGTCTGAACACAGCAGACAACAGGAGTATTTATAACAGCATATCAAAAAAAAAATACTGCATGTGGGTGCACACTTATTCTCTGTCTTACTGTTACATTAATCGGTACCACTTTACAATAAGACTAGCCTTATAAAGGATTCATAAAGAGTTTATAATTAGGTTGTAAACACTTTATTAATCATTAAGTACCATTTATAAACCAGTTCTAACATACATCAACACAGGCTCACTATTTGGCAAGATGACTAAGCCTTATATTGGCTATCTAGCTTACTTCGTCTTCTTCATCAGCCAACATCCTTGGTATCTGTTGTTCACTGAGTTGATTCCCCCCCCCCCCATCCATTGTGATGTTGCTTGGCATCTCTTTATGACCATTTATTTATGAGTTACTAACATTGATAACTGCCCTAAGGGAGCCTTATTGTAAAGTGTTAAACACATTCCCATTTATTAATGAGTTACTACCATTTCTAATAAGGCTTAGCAGTACAGATAAATGTGGGGTCACTATTTGGCAAGCAACCGGTCACAGTTGCCCTGTTTACAGTATCTCATGTCTTATACAAGCTTATTAATGATTTATAAAGTTTTCACAACTTGATTAATAAAATAATTACAAACTATTCGTAAAACCTTTATAAGGGTAGTCTTATTGTAAAGTAGTACCCATTAATCCCATTATTGTAGGAGATTAAGTTAGCTTCATCATATCTCAATCAGTGATTAAGTGAATAATAAAGTTTCATCAGCCTGTCACTCATTATTTTCAGGGGGGGGCGGGGTTTGAAGCAGCAGAGAGGGGACGGTGATCGCGGAAGCTTTCCTCCTGCCTTCACAAACTTTACACACGTATTTATCAATTGAAAATAGCAAGAGGACATTCATACTCTGCGATCCAAGACTTGATTAAATCCACCAAAAACCTGACATGGCGACAACGAGTGTTTTTCAAAAACATAAATCGATGTGTGTCTCTGAGCCGCAGCGACACAGCCTGATTCAGAGTGGGTCATTCTGCTTTTGGTTCTGGACTGGTGTTGGTGGATAAAGCAGACTGCTCCGTGTTTGGAGTCGCTGTGCCGCTGTCACTTCTGTTCCCTGATCTCTGCGTCATCGGCCGATTTGATATTTGTGTGACAGAAAAAGAGAAAATACGTCGGAAGATCAGGAAGCAACGTTACTATGCTAAAATCGATTATGTTCTGTGCATCGTTGCAGAATCGTCCACGTCCGCATCACGATGCATCGTAGAAACGATTAATTTCAATACCCCTATAAGACAGCAGCAATGTGTTGACTATGCAGTCCAGGAGTGTCTTTTTAGCATGTTGGTCTTGCAATAAGTTGTTCAGTGTTTAGTTGTTCAGTAATTCTATTTTTATTAGGTTTGTTAGCCATCAACATAATGTATGGCCTACCCTTCTAAATGCAGTATTCTGTATGAACAAGGCTGTTAGGATTTGAAGTATATGCAGTAAGTTAATTTTATGATCAACTATCTACTGTTTAAAACCAGAGTGTCATGGTGTTATAATTTTAAGAAACCATGAGTGAAATCGAACAATTGTGATTAACAAAACCTTTATTAGAATGTCCTAAAAGTGTTCCCACACTGACTCCCTGTATGGTCAATGATCCACAAAGGGACTCCTCTGACAGATGCTGGCTGTGGGTTGTTAAAGAAACTGAGGGTGACATCACCAGACTTGTACGTTTTAAACATTTGAACTTTTGACAAACAATCTATATTTAAATTTACGAAAAACCTATTCAACATCATATATTTTCAGTTTCCAATCATTGTCATACATTTTGAACATTGAGGAAAAAATCGTATCTCACTTCTGACCATCAATTTGATCAAAATTGGGCTCTACACATGAGTGTAGGAAGTTTCCTGAAGGGCAGCTGTTTCCTGAAGTGTACCAAATCCCTTTGGAGAATTACTTGGCTGCTGGTGGGATTGGTGGAAGTCATTCACACTCAACTCTGTCCTCCTCGTATAGTTTGATTGACAAAACCTTTACTCTAATATCCTAAAACTTTTGCTCACATAAGTTAATATTTAAGTATTTAAAAAAGTAGTTATGTTGCTGATTAGAAGAGCAGTAACAACAAAGTAGTTCCTCAAAACAAGTTTAAATTTTAGCAGCCAGCATCTCTTTTAATCTCTGTCCCTTCAGGGCACAAATCTATTGTCCCACAGGGCTCTGTGAGTGAGGTTCCTCTGGTTTCCCACACTCTGTCCTTTCACTGGAGAAACAATAGAAGTGTATATAATTATATATCACTTTAGAAACAATCTATGATGTACTAAAGAGAGACATGGTTAACGTTAAAGCGTCCACATCAAAACACCTGAAACATCAGAACAGTTGCAAAGAAAATGTGTCCTCATCGTTTGGAAAATTACTGTTTGTTATTTAGTTTAATGACTTAGCTGTGTCTGTAGAGTAATATTCATTGATGACACTTGGTGAAAGTTTTGAATGGTACCACATTAGTTTTACATTAAACAGGTAGGTTATGGATCAAAATATATCTGTGTTTGCTGAAATGTATGATGATTAGAAAAGGTAGGAATGATGATGGAGACTTCTATCAACTAATTTAAAGTTAAAGTTAAGAACCTCAGAACACAAAACGTTCAACTGGAGTTGTTTGTTTATTCAACAAGGCACAATGAACAACATAAAGCATGAAGGCTCCTTCTACAGGGGATGATACATCACAACAACAAGTGTAGATTTCTACAAGACACTGTACTCACACAGAGTAGAGGAACAACTGTCTTTACAAAAGACACACAACTCACAATTTTTGAGGGAACAGTAAAACATTCACTGTTGGTTAACAAACATTTGTTGTAAAAACTGACCTCACAACTGGTCATATTGTTTTAATAATCAATAATCAATTGATTTTTAAACGTAAATGACATTGTCAGTGTAAAACTGTGACAATGTTACATTTAACAAACCATTAATTATGAAAGAATAACATATTGATCTTAAAACAGAACAATTGTCAATTATCACAGAAAGTGAGGGAAGGTCTAAATATGTCCATAAAAAGGACAATTAATATCTTTGATCAATCAAAGAGATAAAATAAAAGATTCTCCACGTAGTTAGTATATTGGACAACACACAACGTGTAGTGAGACATAAAAGTATCACAGGAAAATTGTTACATTTAAGAAAACCTTTTGGAAAAAAAGGATAAACAATTCAATCTTTTAACAGATCAGGTCTGAGTTATCAGAGAAATTAAGTCAATTATGACTACGTCCTAAAAATGGACAGGAAGTCTTTGTTCACTATCAATAACAATCAAAAGATACTGAATGCATTAAACTATATACGACCAATACTTGAAGTACAGTAAGGTATATCAATCAAAAATGTCTGCTGCATTCAGATTTGTTCATGCAACATGCATGACAAGATCTTCTGTTTCTTAACTTGACATATGTTTAAAAAAAGAACAGTTAAAGTTTCTGATCAAAATGATAAACAACAATTAGAAGATTAAAAATGTTACCATAGCGCTGTAATCTACCAACACATGAAGTACAGTGAGGTTGGATAATAATTGCAGATGCAATCAGATTTGGTTCGTGCAACATGAGAAGATGTTCTCTTTCTTAAATTGAAAGATATAGTTGTTGCTTTCATTTCCTCAGGAAATGTCATATTTCATTAATAAAACACAAAAAAACAAGCTATTTCTTAATTTTTCAGAATTCAGAAGAATTCACTTCCAGTAATCTTTGTCCAATATGGTCATCACAGTTTGTCTGGTAGTAACTCCAGTCTGTAGGGCTCTACCACGGCCTCCAGGGGGCGCTGTTGACTGGACTCTTCTCTTTGGTGATGCTGGTCTGGACTGGGGAGCTCAGCAGAGAGAAGTCAGCCTCCCTCAGGTTCTTATCAGAGGAACACTGCATCTGGTTGACGTGGTTCAGCAGTCTTCTCTGCTTTTCATTCTGCTGCTGCAGTCGTCTCAGGACACAAACTGTCATCTCCAGGATATCTGCTTTCTCCAGCTTGGAGTCTGGCTGCTGTTTGAGGAACTCTGGACCCAGGAGAGACTTGATCTGCTCAATGCTGCTGTTGATTCGCTCTCTGCGTAACTTCTCCACCAGAGGCTTTCTGAGCTGCAGAAAGAAAAAGGAAGTCGTTAATAATCTTATTCTGGAGCTTAGTGGTAGAATGAACAAAGACAACGATTGAAGGACAATATTGAAATCTTGTTGAATCTTGAATGTACCTTGTGGGTAAGAGTGTGAGGCTCCTGAGAGTTGGTCATTGCTGCAGTGATTGTAGGTGCCATGTATGGATCTCTGTGCTGTGGAGGTCTCTGTAGAGAGAATCTGATCTCTGCTGGCTTCATCCCTCCTATTTATAGTCCCACATCTCCATATGAATGTGTGGGTCTGGGTCTGACTGCACTTTCTCACAGTCTCAACCAATCACAAAGCTTGGTGACACAATAAATGATGCCACACGCCTGATGGTTTTATTGAAATGGGGACAATGGTTAGATCCCAGGGGAACAGGTGGGGGACTGGGGGGGTGATGGAGAGAGACTCACAGAGCTCTGTGTGAATCTGGGAAAGTGGTGACCCTGTAGAGAGCAGATCTGCTGCCTGATGCTGGGATCAATGACTTTGACTGAGCACACGCTCATCATCTCATCACACACGTTTGATACCGACATTGAATTGCTGGATAAAAAGTCCTGTGTAACTTACATTTAACTACAAAAGTTATTCAGAGAAATATATATTTCCTTCAAACGTTATTAGCCTTTTATGTTTTTAGTTTAGTTTGTATTCTTAATTAAATCAGATAGAATCCTTATTAAAAATAATTACCCTATATTTCTACAACTTTGAAAATAAATCAAAAATGTTATCTTAAAAATGTTAGTCTTACATGCGATGAAATATCTTCACATTTCCATTCTATATTTAAATGTTAAGGACAACTCACATGCTTATCTCCAGATGTAAAACAGTCTCTTGACTTTTGTGGGTAGAAAGTTGGTTTCAGTTTCCCACACCAACTCTGAATGCTGTGGTCAATGAACAACAAAAGGAATTTGAATGGAGCATTTGTGACTGATACTGGACGTGTGTGGTGGTAGAAACAGAGCCGGACGTCACCCACCATCTGGAGGGAAGCCACACCATTGGCTGGCTTTTTAATGATGAGTCCACTACATTTATTTCGAAAATGATAAGGATAAATTGTATTAATCATTGAAACATTTAGACCTTCAACTCAACATTGTATTTTATCATTAGCAACTTGTTCTGGAGTTCTGCTTTTTAGATGAGTGTGGGAGGTTGAAGCAGCTGTTTCCTGAAGTGTGCCAAATCCCTTTAGAGAATAATCTGCTGCTCGTGGGGTTTAGGTCGATAATCATGCTAAACTGTGATCTCCTGAGAGTTCCCACACTCTGTCTATTAACACAAATTATTCTGTTTGAACAAAACCACACCGATGTATTGATTGTCCATTTTACACTTGGACCATTAGATCATTCCTTATCTTCACACTTATTCACCTTACTTGTACAATTCAAACATAAATATTTCCATTCGTATATTATGTCAAAAGTGTAGGTGTTGTAAACCTTGGCGGATATCAAATACTATCAGTCATTCATAATAAAATAGTCCTGTATAGTTCATGTAAAACATAAACCCTGAGGTCAACATCTGATACTTGGCTGTGGTCATCATTTGTCTAAAAAACAGCGACCTGTCGGTAATCAAAGTAAACAATGTTCTGTTTTCCAGTGACTTGTAATTGGTTGCAAAGTAGCACAACATACTGTAGTCCTCCTGACACAAGACCAATACTTTGTACTTTAAATTCTCAAAAACAATCTAGTTTTACAAGTAGGCTCACTAACAGACTCTTATACAGTACAAAAGGCTTTGTCAAGCAGTTTTTATCGTGGTAGGAAAAACTTCATTTTGATATAAATCTATGATATTAAACAGATTAGGAATTGAGCACTTCTGGGATCCAGAGTGTTTTGATTCTGTCTCTAGGGCACAGATCTTTTGTCCCACAGGGCTCTGTGAGTGAGGTTCCTCTGGTTTCCCACACGCTGTCCTTTCACTGGAGGAACAATAGAAGTGTGCCTCATTATGCATCACATCAGATACAATGTCTTCTGTCTCTGAAGTAGAAAAGTTTTCATTTACATTTCTTACATTAAACAACCACACTTTACAGTTAATTAAAAAAACGTTCTTTCCGCCAATACTATTTTCAAATATACAGTTCAGTTGATTTAGCAAAAACGGACCTAGTTTCATGAATAATCTGAGTGAAACCACCTGAAAATGTACCGGTATGGTGCAATAGTTAGCACTGTAACTCAGTGAAAGGGTTCTAGGTCTGAACCTGCTGAAAATTTGATTTGAAGAGATGTATTGTTCTCCCTGTAGGTTCATGAGTTTCCTCAAAGGTCTCTGTCTTCCTCCCCCAGCTCGAAGACATGCAGTCTAATTTAACAAGCAACTCTAAATTACCCAAATGTGTTAATAGTTACCAACCCAGCGACATCTATGCAAAGCGATTATAAGTGATGGATTGGATTGTGTGTTAAGCTTAGACAAATACTGCGTCTTACAAATGGGTGGATGGTTATAGAGAACTCTTATTTAATTCAATAAAACTCAAGTTTCTATCATAACAAGGGCAAGTGTAAGGAAAAACTAACTATAGAACAACTTTTTCAGCTGGCAATTTTAGTTTATTCAAAAAGCACAATGAGCAAAAATAAATCAAGAATGCTGCATCTATAGGTGATGACACATCACAACAACAACTTGTAGATGTCTACAAGACACTGTACTCACAGAGAGTAGAGGAACAACTGTATTTACAAAAGACGGTCAGTGGTGCAGTAGCACATGAAGGCGCACACGGCGGAGATGAGGACAGGTTTGAGTGAGACGCCTACTGAGCAGAAGAAAAAGGCAAACGTTCTTCATGCAAAATCGTAGGATTTGAGGCTGGAAGCGGCTAAGCCCTTCCTCATAAAGAATCTTGCAGACTCGAGGTGCCGGGCTAGGGGACTCTCGTTTAGTGCAGAGAGAGGAGATGAAGTGGAGGGATTCCTACTGGTTGCGAGCTGGCTTCCGGGCAGAGGTTCCGGAACGTCTGGAAATGAAAGCGAGAGAGGGAGTCAGCAACAACATTGAGGTGACCGGGCATATGGCGAGCTGTGATTAAGAAGTTGTGGATTATGGAGGACCGTGTGATGCTTCTCATGAATGGCATAATGTCACTGCACTGGGAGCGCGCCTTGTTGATGATTCCAACCACTGATTGGTTGTCGCACCGCACCGAGATGCGTTTACAGAACCACAGGTGACCCCATACGTGGCATGCAACGGCGATCGGAAAGATCTCGTGCAGAGCGGAGGATGAAGCATGATTAGGGAATGACAGGGGCCATGACCCTGCGAACCACTCTCCCTGGAAGAAACCCCCAAAGCCCACGGATGGGGCGGCATCCGTGAAAAGCCTCATTGAGTCAGAGGAACACACGAGGTCATCGTAGAAGAAAGTAACTCCGTTCCAGTGGGCGAGCAGGAGGGACCAGAAACGTAGGTCTGAGCGGCAGCCTTCGTCTAGGAAGACGCAGTCATGGAGGTTGTCGACCGACGATGCTGCGTCCAGGAGGCGGGAGATGAACGGGCGCCCCTGGGGGATGATGCGCATGGCGAAGTTGAGGTGTCCGAGAAGGGAGAGCAACTGTTGTTTTGTGATAACTTGTTTCTCACAGTATGACTAGGTGATGTCCCGGATGCGCTGCAATTTGTCGGAGGGGAGAGACGCCTTCATGTCTATGGAGTCGAGGATGATGCCTAAGAACTCTAAGCGTGTGTCGGGACCTAACGTTTTCTCCTTGGAGAGAGGGACGCCTAACTCCTGAAAGCAATGTTTAAGCTTGGCCAGTGAGATCCCTGAGCTGTCCTGAGGCAGATCTATAAGGAGGAAGTCGTCCAGTAGGTGAAGGACGGAGGGGATTCTGACGATGTTCAGCAGGATCCAGCAGAGCGCTTCCGAGAAGGAATTGAAAATGCAGGGGCTGCTTCTGCACCCGAAGGTCAGGCGAACGGCAAAATAGAGTTTGGACTCCCACTTAATACCGAACAAATTCCACTGAGACGGATGAATGGGGATGATTTTGAAGGCATCGGTAATGTCCGCTTTGGAAGGCCAAGCTCCGTGCCCTGTGAACTTGATCATTTTTATTGCATTATCCACTGAGGCATATTGAAGGGAGAACTGATCTGGAGGGATGATACTATTGACGCTGCAGAATGGGCCGGAGCGGGGAGCGGACAGATATTTTATACAGAGTATTTGCGTGTGGCTATTCCGATGGGATTTGAATGGAACACTGAGAAGGGGGAGGAGCTAAAAGGACCGATTATGTATCCTTTGAGAAGTTCTTTGTCGTTGAGCTGGGAAACTATGTTGGGTTCTTTAGCGGCTGACTGTAAGTTTTTTGCTACGAAAGTCACTGTGGGAGATGAGAGGACCCTTACCCTGAAGCCTTGGGAGAGCCCTGACAGGAGATAGTCAACGAACACGGAATCTGGGTGAGTAGAAAGCGCAGCTGCTAGCTGAGGGATGTTAATGGGAGTGGAAGGGTGATATTTCAGAATGTTTTTCCACCACAAGGTTTCTGGCGCAGAGCTACTGTGAGGCTGTGGCTGCGCCTGGGGCAAACGGACTTCGGGTGTGCAGATATGGAGAAATGTACAGTAAGGGTGAGTGCAAACATTTTCCTTAAAACTAGAACAAATCCTATCTTCGTGTCTAGTCTGCACCTGACGGTTTGGTCTATCGTTCCCAGCATACTGCATGTGGGAGGCTCTGGGCGCAGAGAAAGGCACTGAGGGGCAGAGGGGAGCGATGTGGCCCTGCGCTCCGCAGCTGTTACATGAGATAGCAGATTGGCCGCCGGTGGCCATCACGAGCAGCTCAATGTCCATCACTGACCAGTCCAGGCGGATATTGCTATGTGTTAGGTGGAGCGCTGCTTTGCTTGAAAAGCTTTTGTGGTACTGATAGAAGACGTGTTTCCCTTATCTAATGTTAATGTCGCCAATAATGGCCATGTACGCATCTAATTCTACTCTTCTATCAGGGTAGACGGAGCAGAGAACATCACGGAAGATGCCGAAAGCGATCATGAATTGCCCTACGCTGATGTCTCTGATGCGCCTGGGGTCTGCGGCCTTAAAGACGGCGGTGATATTTCCTCCTGTGGCGATGTCTTTATTGCCCTCCGGGGAGGGCAGAATAAGGCTGAGCAGATTGACGTCCTTCCCTTCAAGAATTTTCGACCTAAGCCGTGAGGAGATGTTGGCGGCTTGGGAAATGAAAGGCCTACCTGAAGGGGGGGCTGGGAGGGCCGAAGCCAGAGAGTAGGGGGGAGCTACTGCTGGAATGCGTAGGACGCCCTGACCCGGCAACCCCGGCGGGACTGAGGCAGAGAGCGCTGCTCTGAGTGCAGCGGAAGTTGAAGCTCCTGTGACGGAGTCTTCCAGGGCCTGGAGGCGAGCATCGATAGCTCTCATGGAGCTCGCCAGGGATTGCAGGGAGCCGGCCACGCTGCTCTCCATGAGGGGCGTGTTAGAGACGCTCCCGGCCTGGCGGGCCTGGGAAGGGGTGGATTTTGGAGGCGGACGGGATCCTGGCGGGCTCGACTTCCTGCCCCTTTTTCCTCCGCGGCTGCGCCCGCGTCCTCACCCTGATCTCTCCGGGGAGCTGACTGGGGCTGTTGCCCCAGACTGGGGAGCTATGCCGGAGACCTGGTCCGAGAGCTCTCGGACCTGAGAGAGAGTGAGGAAGGAATGAGGAAGTCTGCCTCTGAAGGGAGCCGAACCGGGACCGAAGACTTCCGGAGAAGGCTCGTGATCCGAATTGTCTGAGTTGGACATCTTGAGCTATATTGCTTTACAGTTTTCTCACGAAAAGGAGTATGTAGTACTACCATTGCATGTAGTCACCTGAAATGACAGCTGACAGAAGGGAAGAGCAGGCATTTAAGGAATTTAACGTGTGCAGCAATTGGCTGCTGAGGGGTGACGCCCATATTTTTAATGAGGGGGGAGAGAGCAATATAGAACCGCAGTGACGCGTCCAACAACCCGGAAGTAAGTTAGCATTTTTAGCACTTCCGGTTCCTTTGTCAAAAAGCAATGCATTTTTTCCATAGGGTTTTGGAAAATAGCTCGAAATAAGGTCTGTGGTTGACACAAATTTAAGAGATAAATCACGTTTTGTTCTACGACATTAAATACATCAGCAGTGACCCCACTGGTGATTTTTGAAGAATTTACGTGTCTGAATAACGATGGTTGTTACCGAGTGGCTGAATAGGACTACAGAAATTGTTGAGGCCGTTGTACGTCATTACGCCTAAGACGTAAAAACTCCCGCTAAGTTTGTTTTCCCCTGTGTTCTGCTTGAAAGCAAGTACATGCCTATCTTTAGTATCTGTATATCTATATCTGACCATTAGAATCTGTATTTTTGAAATTGTCATTTTTAACAGCGTAGTTTTACAAATTATAGAATAACTAATTACCAGTGTTTTCCAATTTTACTCGGCAGTTCGTTTCGTTACCTAACGTTAGCTAAAGCTAGCGCTACTAGTTAGCTACGCAATGGTTTGTTGCTTTGCTCCGGGTTGCAGCCGCAGGTCTTCGCATGAAACGTGCTTGTTCTATCGTTTCCCGGCCAATGTTTTCCAAAGGAGAGTCTGGATTCGTGCCATGAGGTAAGCTGACGTTACATTTTGTCCATGTCACGGTGAAATGTAAATTATGGGTAGTGACTGTATCGCCGTTTTAGAGATGGCACTGCTGAAAAGACCGCAACATAAGTAAAGATAATGAATAAATCCTGTGTGGCTTATATGAAAAGTTTAATTAGTACAAGCAGAATAACGTTTCACCATGTAACTAAAGATTGTAGTCAGGGAAATCAGTTTGACATATTGAACTAATAACAAATCACCTCTGGCTGGCAGAGAACTCTCTGCTCCATAGCTTCTCTTGGACGTAAAATCACACGTACATTTTACATTTATATTCAATTTAATATCCCATTCCTCACATACTTTTGTATATATAATAACTTATATTTTGTTTTTCTTGTTATGCTGCTGCAACACAAACATTTCCCAAATTGGGATCAATACAGTAATATCTTATCTTAATTAATTAAGAAATATAACTATTATAATTAGTGTAGCAGCTGACACCTATTTTCAATATGGATTAATCTACCATTTATTTCTTTAGTTCAATTTTGATCTATAAAAATGTCAAAATAGTGAAAATGTTCACGAGACTTATCAAAGTGCAAGGTTATATCTTTAGATGTTTTGTTTTAGCCTATGTACTGTATGTCTTAATGCTCTTATATGTGACGGGGTGACTTCCATGAAACTAATATTTTATATCTTCTCAACAGACGAGCTGACAGGAAACCTAACACTCTAACAACCACAACATTGTAAAGGCGAGTAAATGTAAATTAAAAACGATTCACAATTATTTTATTTCTTCTTCTTTCTTGCAGTGAGGTGAAGCTGACCTTTGAAGTATTATTTGAATTATTTGAAGGATTAAAGTAACGTATTATGGCAGGAAAGTTCAATCTGGTATATTCATTTTAATGTCACCTCATATATTCGTGTGTGTTAAATTTGAAGGGACAAAGTACATTTTTCCTCTTTTAAATATAGCGCAATAGTCTTTTCTTCCACTTTTATGTGTAATCAAAAGGGTGTTTTTTTGGCTATCTGTGGTTAGGCATAATATGACCTTTGACATCTGCTTTGCAGTTTCCAGAATATCAGGAGAGTGTTAGGGTCTCTGTTAATCATCCACGGTTTTTTGCAATTAACAGGGGAATTCCCAGATGCATTTTCAGATATTAGGCAGTTCAAGTCTTGTAGTTAATGATGCACATCCCGCAGGCCTTGAGACTTGGGTCACCCAGCAGTAAACGAGATAAACGTCCTTTTGAGCTTATCAATAAAATGTATTCATTCCTAGTAAGTTGACTTCAAGGTGAAAGGAAGTTCACAGAAGCCATTAAGCGACAAGAACAATTAACTTCTGTTAAAGAGTGTGTGTTGAATATGTTTAGGGGGAATGAGTATGTGTCCTGTCAAAGAGTCCTCTGTCATGACTCCAAATCATTGATTGGGGGATCTGCCTAAGGGCATAGGGACAAACACACACACACACACGCGCACAGAAGAAACAGATGGAATCAACAACTGCTGACCCACTACCTGGGGTCCCGCCCAGAAGTGAAACCGACCAATGGAACACGGCCAACTCACTGGCTAGCTCGCTCAGAAGTGAACCCGCCAATGACAAATAGCTAGGAAGGAGCAAGCGACAAAACTCCTCCCCACCTGTGTATAAATGTTGTAATCATTTTGAAGATCGGCGCTCTTGTTTTTGACTTGCCGTTCCTGAGACGTGTCTCACACGGTGGTAGAACCTGAGCCCGGAGTACTCTGCAGAGTGCTTCGTGATTAGGTGATTGGGTGATGTATTGTATGTTTTTACCATTAAAGCCAATTATTGTTTAACCCTTATCCTGGTGCTTTGACTTTTCCTTCTTTTAAAACAAACTCATAAAGGAACGCGCAAAGCAGAGATTCTGCCTCAACACCTTGCACTTGGTGCCAGTAAGGATGTTCCTCACGCAGGCTGAATGTTTCTCCTTCCTTACTGACACAGAACTCCTTAATTTGCAATGCTTCACTAATTGTCATTTCCCTGGCTCCGTAGGGACACTTTACCCTACCAAACCATCTGGATATGCCCCCAACAATCCTGACTCATGGACCTGCATCTGGGTTGCAGTGGTGAATGCCCTGACGCCCTCAAATTCATTCATAGTCTCCCACTGTACAGACAAAACACCATCAAGGGCCTGTTGTTGCCCTAGCACCCTGGCAATAAGGGAAGCAGTCACACGCTTTGACCTCAGGACAGCTCCAAAGTTGCTGGCAGTCAACCTTCCTTTCCTGAACAAATGCCAGTTTGGGTTGGTTCGCTGACCAGTGGTAGCCACCTGAATTGCCCTCTGTTGCTCTTCAGACAATGCCATGCTTGCCACAATTGCCTCAGGTCCCTGATGCCCAACAGATTTGAGAATTTCAGGAACAGTAAGTGTTTCCAAGCTGTAATGTTCCTCTTCTGGCTTGGGGGAGAGAAGCCAAGAAATTCCTGAGAACCCGCCCCCGAGTCTGTCCCTCAGCCAGTCACGATCTTCGGAGGTGGGCTCTCTTGTCAGCGGGTTGAATGAGTTATTGGTTGGAGGAAATAGCTCCTCCACTGAATGTGTACGTTTAGCTGCCTTTGGTTTCTTCCACTGACAGGGGGTGTCAGTGCAGCTGAAATTGTGGATGGCAAAGATGGATAATGCAGCCGCATGACTGCATTTCCATTCTCTATGTGGGCATTCACATTTTGTGGAGAGAATTCCCTCTTCTCCTGTAGATACCTGTGGTGGTGGGATTGTTTTATTATTTAAAATATATTTACATTTGTAATGCCTTCCCAATTATCCCTTTAATTGTTTATAGCCTACTGTATGTTTATTTCATGGATATTTCTGTGTTTTCTGGTGTGTAATATTTGTAATAAAGATTTCATGTGACATATAAAATGGATTTGTTGATGGGAATTAATGTGAATAAATGAACTCTAGCTTAATGGTACTCTCGCTATCACTACTCACCGACACTCTATAAACCTTGTCCCTCATGCTAGCTCTGACAACACCGGTAAGCACACCTTCATCTAGGCTGCACTGTTGTACGTGTCCTGACTTGTAGTGGTTCTCTCCTCTATCTACACTCTTCTTGTCATCTTTGTAAAATGATATCAGACTGGTAATTGACACAGCCATGACTTCTTGTGAAATTCAGTGTGGCTCAAATGAAAAGCTTTGTTAAAATATGCAAGTGCGCGAAAGTCAGTTGAAACGATCTTAAGTTGGCGTGACGTTGAAGTCGTGCGACCCTGCTGCTGTACTGGCTTGTAGTTAGTTTATAGCATAACGTTAGCATTTTGCTTCTGCCGACTAGATTTATTATTTAAAAATTATAAAAGTAGGGTTGACATGTGGATATTATCCGGCTGAACAAAACGTGATCCATCTCTTAAATATGTGTCAACCACAGATCTTATTTCGAGCTATTTTCCAAAATCCTATGGAGAAATTGCATTGCGTTTTAGACGAAGGAACCGGAAGGAGTTTACTTCCGGGTTTAAGGACGCGTCACTGCGGCTCTCTATTGGCATTAGGTCTGGCCAGGCTTGCCCATGCTTTTACCAGCGGTCCGTTCTGGTAGTTGACTAGGAAGCAAACCACATTGAAGAGCTCCTCAATGCTTCCACACACAGACAGTGGTATTTTTTTATTTTTTTAATTTTTTTTAATTTAACCTTTATTTAACCAGATAAAAAGCATTGAGATAAAATCTCATTTACAATGCTGACCTGGCCAAGAAGGCAGCAACGTTACACATAACACATAACACAAACATATAAAATACAGAGAACATAACTAAGAAAACAAAAGACGAAAAAAAGCATTTACTACATTGTGCACATTAGGACAGTAAGAAAGGCACTACTTATTACTGCAAGAGCAGCTGGTGGTAAGGACTTCTGACAACTTCAATTTAAAACAGGCTATAGAAACAAGTGCCGTCAGTTTGAGGCGTGATTGAAGGTCATTCCAAGACCAAGGACCATAATAAAAGAGACTCCTTTTTCCAGCCTCAGTCCGCACAGCAGGAACCTGGAACCGTATCAAGGCACTGGATCTGAGGTTGTAAAAGTCACAAACTGGAGCAAATCTGGCACATATGTAGAGTGGAAGATTTCCTAAAATGGCTTTATACATTAATAAAAACCAATGCTGCATCCTACGCATAGTGAGTGAGGACCATCCAGTTAGGCTATACAGTGTGCAATGATGAGTCCTATAGGGTGCATTTGATATATAACGCAGTGCAGCATGGTAGAGTGGGTCAAGTTTGGCCAAGACAGTGGGACAGGCAAATCTATAAATGGTGTCACCGTAGGTATGGCTTTGTCAAATAGTTTGTTCTCTTTGACTCTTCTGATGCCCCTCTCCACATGGACCCTAAGCCTGGGCAGCAATTAGTGATGGGAATTATTGCTCTTTGAAGGGAAAATAAGCGAAATAATCACCAGGATAATGATTGACTGTATTGCCAGACCTAATGTCAATAATCTTCTTTGTAAACATGACACAAGGTGGCACCATATCCATGTCAGTGAATGTACTACTTTGAATTTACCCTCTGTATGTGTTAAGTAAATAAAGTTGTCTTGCCTTGAATGAAATTCACGCAACTCTTTATATTAGATACTGTGTTTTCTGACCTCCTGCTAAATTATGAACCATCCAGATCTCTCAGGTCTTCAGGGACTGGTCAGCTGGTCAGTGTTCAGTTATTATGCTCCAAATATCTGGAACAAACTCCCAGAAACCTGCAGGTCCGCTGCAACTCTTACTACTTTTAAATCCAGGCTGAAGACTTTTCTTTTTGTCGCTTCTTTTAATTGAACTATTCATATCTTAGACTGCACTGTAACTTTTAACCATGTATTTTTTCTTTTAATGTTTATTTTATTAGCTTTTCTTTTTAATGACTGATTTTAAATGCCATTTTCTTAATGTCTTTCATTTTTTGTAAAGCACTTTGAATTGCCTTGTGTTGAAAAGTGCTATATAAATAAACTTGCCTTGCCTAATAAAGATTTCATGTGACCCATAAAATGGATTTGTTGATGGGAATTAATGTGAATAAATTAACTCTAGGTTAACGGTACTCTTGCTATCACTACTCACCGACACTATAAACCTTGTCCCTCATGCTAGCCCTGACAACACAGGTGAGCACACCTTCATCTAGGCTGCACTGTTACGTGTCCTGACTTGTATTGGTTCTCTCCTATCTACACTCTTCTTGTCATCTTTGTAAAATTATATCAGACTGGTAATTGACACAGCCATGACTTCTAGTTAAATTCAGTGTGGCTAAAATGAAAAGCTTTGTTAAAATATGCAAGTGCGCGAAAGTCAAAGTCAGCTTTATTGTCAAAAATTCTACATGTGTTACACATCCAGAAATATCAAAATATCGTTTCCCACAGTGTGACATGTATGCATAAAACAAAACAAAAAGGGCCTAGACATACGTGGTATACATTAAACAAAACAAAAAGGGCCTAGATAACCGGGGTATACAGTTTAAAATGTTAATATATTTAAAGTGTTCAAAGTGCAGTTTCAGTGCAAGTCAGCTGAAACGATCTTAAGTTGGCGTGACGTTGAAGTCGTGCGACCCTGCTGCTGTACTGGCTTGTAGTTCGTCTATAGCATAACGTTAGCATTTTGCTTCTGGCGACTAGATTTATGATTCAAAAATTATAAAAGTAGGGTTGACATCTGGAGATTATCCGGCTGAACAAAACGTGATCCCTCTCTTAAATGTGTGCCAACCACAGACCTTATTTCGAGCTATTTTCCCAAATCCTATGGAGAAATTGCATTGGTTTTAGACGAAGGAACCGGAAGAAGTTTACTCCGGGGTTTAATGACGCGTCACTGCGGTTCTCTATAGAGTGACGTGTAAGTGACTCATTGTTAGGTCTTCCCAGCGCCATATAGATAGAAGAGTTACGACAGCGGAAGTCCAAAAACGGTTATCGTCACGTGGTTCATGCAGACGAGGATCGTTCCCCGGAAGTTCATGGCGGGCAATGTGAATGCATTGATAACAGGAGATAGAACTACGATTTTTGGTAATTATTAGTGAATAAAGGTTTTGATTTACAATATTTATACAACAAATCGATATGTGTATGTATTTACATCAATATGTTTTAAAAAATAAAATAGAATTTGCTAATATTAATTGATAATATTAGGATTAGTGTGAACTAGTTTACATGTTAGGCTAACAGTGCCTTGGTTAAAGAGCCTGTTGCGGTTTATTTATAGCTTTGAATTCTTTAAAACCAATATTATCTTATTAAACTTGTATGGTAGTCAGGAGCATCACTTTCTAATGTTTATTGATATATTTAGAGGGAGGGGATCTAAAGGAATGCTTCAAAATTCAGATTAGATTCATTTCTACCATTTTCTTAAATTCATGGTAGTTTCAGTAATCCCATGGTAATTGAGGACACAAGTTATCTAAATGACTAATGTCATCTTTATGGCTTTCAGAAAGGACAGGAGACCGACAGGTGACTATCAAAGGACTAGCAGCAGCAGCAACAGCAGCATGATGATGATGATGATGATGATGTTAAATGTGTTGTTTTAGGAATATCCATTGTAAATACATGGAATTCAATAAACATTGAATAGCATATCATGCAGTTTGTCTGTGCCTTTTCCTCCGTGTTGTCCTGGTTCTATTTCGTATATGGCTTCGCCCTCTAAGGCTATCGCTATTGGGTAATCCCCCTGCGCCCCCGCGCAGCACTGAAACACTTGTAGTCCACACCCACCCGCAAGGTGGGCCCCACCCTCGGGCCTCCTTCCGGTATAAATAGGAAGGTGGCCCGGCAATCTGCTCCCTCTTTTTTTCAGCAAACCAGCACAGTTACTGAAGCACAGCAATTGAGAATCATCATGAGCAACAACTGCGTCCGTGGTTGTCCCTCATGTGGCTCTGGGTTCATAATGAGTTATGACCTGCAGAGATAAAAGCAGTATGCAAATCCTGCCGGGGGTCAGAGCACGCGTACGCGGCTCTAAACCAGCAGGTAGCATGCACTGCGCTCGTCTCCCCTCGGGCGACAGGAAGCGGAGAGCGGACACTCTTGCTGCTGTGGCCGAGGAGGACGATTGGCCCGTCCAGGCTTACGAGCCCGCGGACGGGGCCTCGTGTCCCTGGGGCAGAGTGCCGGGCAGGAGTCCGAAGCAACTCCTGCCCTGCCTCCCTCCACGGTTCACCGTTCGGTTCTCCCCTCCCTCCTCTCCCCCGGACGGGGTAGACAGAGTCGGAGCAGGGTGCCAGCTTGGCGGCCGAACATGCTTTCCCCCTCTCCGTCACCACAGCGCGGCGGCGTCTGTTACGGAGACGGACAGAAAAGTGCTACTGGACACTCCAATCAGCCCGGACGGGCTGTTCGGACCCCAGTTCATGAAGACGGCCGCGGAACAGGTGGACGGCATTCGCCAGCATGTACAGCTGGCTCCAACCTCGCAGCCCTTTCGCCTCACGGGCAGCGGTGGCGAGGGCAATGGCGTGGCTCGTCACCATGACGACAATTACAGCACATCACAGAGAAGCCAGAACGGGGGAATGAGCAGTATTCCAGGCTGAGTGCCCCCAGCGGAAGCGCCCGCAGCGCCACGGCGCCAGGGCTCGCTACAGAAGCCTGCTGGTTTTAACCTATCGGTTAATTAACTGCAGAGCTCGCTAATTAAGCCGGCTGCCACTAATCTGTTGATTACCAGCAGGGCTCGCTGCAGAAGCCTGCCCGTTTTAACCTCGGTTAATAACCTGCAGAGCTCGCGGCATTCCTCTGTCCGAAATAGGCTACGCCTCGTACACGGCCTTAATAAACCCATGAGCGCCGTTATAACGCCTCATGTGGGCAGCACTGCACACACCTCCATCCATCCCCTGAGCGTGTACGCGCCTCATGATGAGAGTCGGAGTGAAACGCAGCGTGTGGAGGCTTCCTCGCAGCCCTTTCGCCTCACAGTGGCGGCGAGGGCAATGGCATCACAGAGAAGCCAGAACGGGGGAATGAGCAGTATTCCAGGCTGAGTGCCCCCAGCGGTAGCGCCCGCAGCGCCACGGCGCCAGGTCTCGCTGCAAGAAGCCTGCTGGTTTTAACCTATCGGTTAATAACCTGCAGAGCTCGCTAATTAAGCCGGCTGCCACTAATCTGTTGATTAAGTAGACAGCAGGGCTCGCTGCAGAAGCCTGCCGGTTTTAACCTCGGTTAATAACCTGCAGAGCTCGCGGCATTCCTCTGTCCGAGATACGCCTCCTACACACGGTCATAATAAACCCATGAGCGCTGTTATAACGCCTCGTGTGGACAGCACTGCACACACCTCCATTCATCCCCTGAGCGTGTACACGCCTCATGATGAGAGCCGGAGTGAAACGCAGCGTGTGGAGACTCCCTAGCGTGGCTCGTTCCCATGACGACCACAGAACATCTCGAGCATGTGCGCCCGCTCTTAGAGTGTTTCTCAGAGTGGCAGCGCGTGTGTCTGATGGACAGATGGATGAGCAGGCTGATCAGCAGAGGATACGTCCTGCAGTTCGCCTCTCCCCCACCCCCACAGTTCAATGGGATACAGGAAACACTCCTGTCCTCCCAGAAGCTATGTCTTGCGCTCCAATCCGAGCTGCTGGAACTCCTGTTGAAAGAGGATATTTCCAGGGTTCCTCAAAGGGAGGAAAATCAGGGGTTTTCACTCCCGTTATTTTTCTAATCCCGAAAAAGACTGGGGGAATGAGACATCCTGGATCTGTCAGTATTCCACATGCTGACGATCAAACAGGTGCTGGAATGTTTTCACCAGGACGACTGGTTCACTTCCACCTGAAGGATGCATACTTCCACGTACCCATCATCCCAAAACACAGGAAATTCCTGCGTTTTCCATTCAGGGAATATCAGACCAGACAATCGTCTGCCGTTCGGATATTTCCTGGCTCCTCGCATTTGTGTAGAGAAGGCTGGAGCCACTACACAGAGGAGGGATGAGAGTCTGGTTTTCTCTGGACGACCTGCTATGTGCTGGCTCGCTCCAGAGAGGAAGTCGCTTTACAGACGGTACATCTCGTATCGCATCTGTCAAAACCTGGGTTTCATAATAAATTGGAAGAAGAGCTGTCCTCTTCCCTCTCAGACAATCGTTTATCTGGGAGTGGAGTTAAACTCAGCCAGCATGAGAGCGCAACTCTCGCGGCAATGAGGGGAAGAACTGACAGCTCTCCTCCGGCGTGTCACAACCCACACAGCCATCTCCATGACGCAGCTGCTCGGCGTTGGCGTCAGCTGGTCACGTGATGATCCCCCTGAGTCTCTTCCAACAGGGGGACACTCCAGAGGTGGTTCATTCGCTGCAGAAGCCTGCTGTTTTAACCTATTGGTTTATAAACTGCAGAACTCGCGGCATTCCTCTGTCCCAGATATGCCTCCTACACACGGTCATAATAACCACCGTTATAACGCCTCGTGTGGACAGCATGCACACACCTCTCATCCCCTGGGCGTGTACGCGCCTCATGAGGAGAGACGGAGTGAAAGGCAGCGTGTGGAAACTCCCTCGCAGCCCTTTTGCCTCACGGGCAGCGGCGGTGATGGCGTGGCTCGTCACCATGAAGACCATTACGGCACTTCACAGAGAAGCCTCTCCCCCCAGCAGTTCCATGGGATACAAGAAACACTCCTGTCATCCCAGGAACAGTGTCTTGCGCGGTTTTTACCCCCGCTATTTTTCTAAATCTCCTCTGTCCGGTGCGCGCGCTGTCCTGCTATGTGGCGCGCACGGCGGCCTGGCGCCGTTCTCAGCGCCTGTTCGTGCACTATAGAGAGAGCTCGATCGGGCAACCTCTGTTTGCACAACGGCTGTCACACTGGCTGTGTGAGGCTGTGTCACAGGCATATGTCTCCTCTGGGGTGGAGCCCCCGGAGAACATCAAGGCGCACTCCACCAGAGGAATTTCCTCCTCCACCACGGCTTTGCACGGAGGAATGTCAGTGGAAGATATTTGCACGGCTGCATCTTGGTCTTCCCCCTGTTCATTTATTCATTTTTATTTGAGGGATGTCTCCCATTCCTCTCTGACACACCCTGTACTGGGTGTCCTGTCGGGGTGAGTGACGTCAGGGAGCCAGCTGTGCGCCTCTCTCCTGCCTTTTGGCACGCGGAGAGCGGCCCATTTCCCCTCTTATAGGAGGGATGTTCCTTTTTCCTCTAACACACTGTGTACGGAGTGCCTGGTCAGAGTGAGTGACGTCAGGGATCCAGCTGTGCGCTCTCCTGCCTGTCTGCACGCAGAGAGCTGCTGTTCCCCCACTACGATGACGCAGGACGAGGTGGGACTTTTGTCTCTACTTTCTCACAGCGGCCGGTATGTATTGTTCCCAGCCTTCACCCCGTCGGGAAGATAGGCATGTTTGCTATGTTCCAGGTACGGTGATGAGCCATTACGCATGGCACATCAGGCAGGGGGGTGTTATTGAGCAGGTATGTCTGCATGCTTCGCCCTTAACCCAATAGCGATAGCCTTAGAGGGCGAAGCCATATACGAAATAGAACTGAGGTTACCTACTGTAACCCCAGCTTCTATGAGTAAATGGCGCAGCCCTCTAAGTGCGGGGCCCCACTGGCTCTACGAATAGCTGAAGAAAAGTTATGTTGTATGGGAGCAGATTGCCGGGCCACCTTCCTATTTATACCGGAAGGAGGCCCGAGGGTGGGGCCCACCTTGCGGGTGGGCGTGGACTACAAGTGTTTCAGTGCTGCGCGGGGGCGCAGGGGGATTACCCAATAGCGATAGCCTTAGAGGGCTGCGCTATTTACTCATAGAAGCTGGGGTTACAGTAGGTAACCTCAGTTTGCTGTGCTGCCTCCTAGTCGCCACCATGGTTTGCTGTGCTGCCTGGGGATGCTCAAATCGCTCCGAGAAAGGAGTACGAATGTACGGCTTCCCCAATGACACAGAGCGGAGGAAAAAATGGTTGTCTCAAGTCAGCAGTAGCAATTTCACGACCAACAGCAAAAAATATGTGAGGTTATTATATACAAACACTGCATTTGCACTTTTCACAAAACGAAAACTACACCATTGGGAAAGCTTAATGTTTTGTTTAATACAAAAAAACAGGGAAAGGCTTGAAAAACACTGAGAGTTGAGACTCAGGGTGCAGGGTGAGGGTCTCAATGCAGGCATTCAGGCTCCATTGAATCCCCCTCTGGTTCTTGTGCTGAAAGAGGGAGTAACAGACAGGAGAAAGGGTTATACACACCTATATAGCACACCTATTGGATGGGAAATTGCCTTGGGGAGATAAGGTGTGGTCTTTGTTCCCAACTGAAGTTATGGAACTTTATTATTTGTGAGTTTAACAAAGTATGACTAATGGCATCAGTAATAGATGTGAAATGAATTTCTATATTGTATTTTATATACAGTATGTAATGAGTATAACATGTCCAGTAAGTATAAAGTGTTTCCTAATACTGTGTATTCAACCACTATGGTATAGTGTATGCCGGTACTATGGTATGGTATCCTAGCTTAATCTGTTATCTGTAAACGTTCCCTAAATCTACTAATTTAGGGATAATCCACTGACATCCTTTAATACACATGTTCATTTGAATCAGATGTACTGATAATATCCGCAATATAAATCTTTAAACTTCTTCTTACCTTTAAAAGTCCGTCACGAACGGGCTATTATGCTGCAACTCTACAGCTCTGTTAGCCTTGGCGCTAACTTCCGGGGAACGATTGAGAGGCTCCACGATCCGCCATTGCTGTAAAAAAGTGGTCCATTGGAGTGAACGGAGATGACGTAACTCTCAGTCTATATGGCGCTGGGTCTTCCTTATTGAACTTGCGCTAAAGCTTTCATTTGGCTGTGGTCATCATTTGTTTAAAAAACAGCGACCTGTTGGTAATCAAAGTAAACAATGTTCTGTTTTCCAGTGACTTGTAATCGGTTGCAAAGTAGCACAACACAGTCCTCCTGAGACAAGACCAATATTTTGTACTTTAAATTCTCAAAAACAATCTAGTTTTACAAGTAGGCTCACTAACAGACTCTTATACAGTACAAAAGTCTTTGTCAAGCAGTTTTTATCGTGGTAGGAAAAACTTCACTTAGATATTAATCTATGATATTAAACAGATTAGGAATTGAGCACATCTGGGATCCAGAGTGTTTTGATTCTGTCTCTATAGGGCACAGATCTTTTGTCCCACAGGGCTCTGTGAGTGAGGTTCCTCTGGTTTCCCACACGCTGTCCTGGCTTTCACTTGAGGAACAATAGAAGTGTGCCTCATTATCAGTGTTTGGACTAACGCGTTACAAACTAACGCGTTACTGTAACGCACCTTTTGCGGTAACTAATAACGTGACCAGTTACCTATTCCCATTCAGTAACGCCGTTATAGTTACTGTGATTTAAATGGGTACGTTACTGTGTTACAATAGGCGCTTTCACACCGCAGTACTTTGCCCACAAAGGTTAATGAGAACTTAGTTCATCTGAACTCTTTAGTTCTGATGAACTAAGTACAGATCGCGTTCACACCGGAATAAGTCCCTGGGGGTGGATTAGGCAAATGAAGCCGCTGACGTCACTTCTTCTTCTTCTGCTTTGGGTTTATTGGCAGGCCGCAAACAACTTCACGGCGTATACTGCCGCCCAAAATCCCCGGCCGGAAGTCCCCGGAGTTGGGGACTGGCTTCAGTAGAAGCTGCTGGGACTCCCAGCACCTTCTACTGTAGCCTTCCGAGTAAATCGCCAGAACGCCGACACCTCCTCATCTCCACCGCTCCCATGTTTTATTTTGTGTTGTCATAAGTTAGTCTCTCTCTGCGTTTCTGCGCTGGGCTAATGCCAACGCTAATAATGCTAATGCGAGGATAATAAAATGGTGGCTTCACAACACTTTTTTTTAGTTTTACGGGGCGTGGTTTGCAATCCGCCCAGCCAATCAGAAATATAGCTCTTTTCTCACAAGAGAGCCGCAGGAGAGTCCCTGCTCTCTAGCAGGGACGGAAAAGGGGGTAAAAAGGTTCTAATGAACTCATTTTAGTTCCGGCTCTTTTTGGTGTGAACGCGACATTTCGGAACTATATCGGAACTAAAGTGGGAAAAGTACTCCGGTGTGAACGTGGCTATTATGCGATCCAACTGAACTGAATCTCCCTGCGGATGTAACTTACAGGCGAATATAGTGATGTCCTCTCATAGTACCATGGAAAAGTGAAAGTGACCAGAAAGGAGTGATGATTGGTTAACGCGGGGTAACATTTCAGTGTAAGCCAATCAGAGACAGAATTGGGCGGGTCTTGCCTTATGGGGAAAATACACAGACACACAAACACGGCAACGCCCACCACCAGCCTTACTGAAAAGCATATCAAGGTATTACTTATAAGGCTGAAAGCACCTCTCCTTAAGTTTATCCACCATTATTGATTTTGTGTATGCTAAATGGCCAGATGTGAGGTAAATTATTTCACTGTTAGTTTGTTTTTGTGAGGCTTAAAATAGTTTGTTTGTCTTCAGTGTCAGTCTGACCGTTTATTATTTATTTAATTGTTAATGCCAAAAGAGTGCAGTTCTTGTTTAATTGTTACACCGCCAAAATAGTGTAGTTGTTGTTAATGTGTACACTGCCAAAAGAGTGTAGTTGTTTTTATTTCATATTGCACTAGTGCACTACTTAGAACTTGATTGTTGAGGCCACAATAAAGATGACTGTCAAAATGTCTAAACATATCTTTTGTGTTTTATTGTTCCACTACATTTCATAATGATAATTGCTACAATTTATTTTTAAAGTAAAGTAACTTGGTACTAGTTACTTTTACCATTTAGTAACTAATAAAGTAACTAGTTACTTTTTTGAGAGCAGTAACTATAACTATTACTTGTTACTTTTTAAAAGTAACTTGCCCAACACTGCTCATTATGCATCACATCAGATACAATGTCTTCTGTCTCTGAAGTAGAAAAGTTTTCATTTACATTTCTTACATTAAACAACCACACTTTACAGTTAATAAAAAAACGATACTAACAATACTATTTTAAAATATACATTGTCTCATTCAGTTGAGGACTTTTGCAAAAACGGACCTAGTTTCATGAATAATCTGAGTGAAACCACCTGAAAATGTACCGGTATGGTGCAATAGTTAGCACTGTAACTCAGTGAAAGGGTTCTAGGTCTGAACCTTCTGAAAATTTGATTTGAAGAGATGTATTGTTCTCCCTGTAGGTTCATGAGTTTCCTCAAAGGTCTCTGTCTTCCTCCCCCAGCTCGAAGGCATGCAGTCTAATTTAACAAGCAACTCTAAATTACCCAAATGTGTTAATAGTTACCAACCCAGCGACATCTATGCAAAGCTATTATAAGTGATGGATTGGATTGTGTGTTAAGCTTAGACAAATACTGCGTCTTACAATGGGTGGATGGTTATAGAGAACTCTTATTTAATTCAATAAAGCTCAAGTTTCTATCATAACAAGGGCAAGTGTAAGGAAAAACTAACTATAGAACAACTTTTTCAGCTGGCAATTTTTGTTTATTCAAAAAGCACAATGAGCAAAAATAAATCACGAATGCTGCATCTATAGGTGATGATACATCACAACAACAACTTGTAGATTTCTACAAGACACTGTACTCACAGAGAGTAGAGGAACAACTGTCTTTACAAAAGACACACAATTTACACTTTTTGAGGTAACAGTAAAACATTCACTGTTAGTTAAAAAACATGTTTTTATAAAAACTGACGTTACAACTGGTCACGTCATTCTAATAATCAATAGATTTTTTAAATGACATTGTCAGTGTAAAACTGTGACAATGTTACATTTGACAAACCATTCATTATGAAAGAATAACATATTGATCTGAAATCAGAACAATTGTCAATTATCACAGAAAGTGAGGGAAGGTCCAAATATGTCCATAAAAAGGAGAATTAATATCTTCGATCAATCAAAGAGATACATTAAACAATTCTCCATGTAGTTAGTATATTGGACAACACACAACGTGTAGTGAGACATAAAAGTATCACAGGAAAAGTGAAATTAAAGAAAACCTTTTGGAAAACAAAGATAAACAATTCGATCTTTCAACAGATCAGGTCTGAGTTATCAGAGAAATTAAGTCAATTATGACATACGTCCTAAAAATGGACAGGAAGTCTTTGTTCACTATCAATAACAATCAAAAGATACTGAATGCATTAAACTATATACGACCAATACTTGAAGTACAGTGAGGTATATCAATAATGTCTGCTGCATTCAGATTTGTTCATGCAACATGCATGACAAGATGTTCTGTTTCTTAACTTGACATATGTTGAAAAAAAGAACAGTTAAAGTTTCTGATCAAAATGATAAAGAACGATTAGAAGATTACAAATGTAGCCATAGCACTGTAATCTGCCAATACATGAAGTACATTGTATTATAATTATAATTGCAAATTCAATCTGATTTGGTTCATGCAACATGCATGACAAGAAGTTCTCTTTCTTAAATTGAAAGATATAGTTGTTGTCATTTCCTCAGGACATGTCATCTTGCATAAAGAAAACAAACAAAAACCAACCTTCTGTACAAACAGAAGAACAAGTTCTTAGTATTTCAGAATTCAGAATAAATTACTTCCAGTAACCTTTGACCAATATGGTCATCTCAGTTTGTCTGGTAGTAACTCCAGTCAGTAGGGGTCTACCACGGCCTCCAGGGGGCGCTGTTGACTGGACTCTTCTCTTTGTTGATGCTGGTCTGGACTGTGGAGCTCAGCAGAGAGAAGTCAGCCTCCCTCAGGTTCTTATCAGAGGAACACTGCATCTGGTTGATGTGGTTCAGCAGTCTTCTCTGTTTTTCATTCTGCTGCTGCAGTCGTCTCAGGACACAAACTGTCATCTCCAGGATGTCTGCTTTCTCCAGCTTGGAGTCTGGCTGCTGTTTGAGGAACTCTGGACCCAGGAGAGACTTGATCTGCTCAATGCTGCTGTTGATTCGCTCTCTGCGTAACTTCTCCACCAGAGGCTTTCTGAGCTGCAGAAAGAAAAATAAAGTCATTAATAATCGTATTCTGGAGCTTAGTGGTAGCATGAACAAAGACAACGATTGAAGGACAATATTGAAATCTTCTTTAGTCTTGAATGTACCTTGTGGGTCAGAGTGTGAGGCTCCTGAGAGTTGGTCATTGCTGCAGTGATTGTAGGCGCCATGTCTGGATCTCTGTGCTGTAGAGGTCTCTGTTGAGAGAATCTGATCTCTGCTGGCTTCATCCCTCCTATTTATAGTCCCACATCTCCATATGAATGTGTGGGTCTGGGTCTGACTGCACTTTCTCACAGTCTCAGCCAATCAGAAAGCACTGCTTGACAATAAGGAGTGCAGCTACTCAATAGTCTTATTGCCCCAAGGGACAATGTTTAGATCCCAGGGGAACAGGTGGGGGACTGGGGTGGGGGGTGATGGAGAGAGACTCACAGAGCTCTGTGTGAATCTGGGAAAGTGGTGACCCTGTAGAGAGCAGATCTGCTGCCTGATGCTGGGATCAATGACTTTCACTGAACACACGCTCATCATCTCATCACACTCATAAGGGGAAACTATTTACTGTGTATATTTAAATGAGATCTGGGATAAGCTAAAGTGTAAAAGCTAAGCGATATTTCATATTCGTCAGCGCTTTCATTCACAAAACAATGATACATTGAACTGTTAAACACACTCCATTTTATATTGATGATTTCATTTGATATGATATTATATCTTAGTTTTTCATCACTCATCTTAAAAAATATCCTAAGATCTCTACATTCATTTTATTGCTAACAGGCCAACAAATATATAAGAAAATAGTGTGATGCCCATTCATGTTACTTGAACTAAACCCACCCTAATAATCATGCATCTGTCCAGATGTGGTCTTTTGACACGTGCCTTGTAGTCAGCCTGAGTAGCACGTTGAGCTCAGTTTCCCACACTGACTCCCTGTATGGTCAATGATCCACAAAGGGACTCCTCTGACAGATGCTGGCTGTGTGTTGTTACAGAAACTGAGGGTGACATCACCAGCCATCTGGAGGGAAAGGATGCCATTGGCTGACTTGTAGTGTTCGAAATGTTGGTTAAAAAAAACGTCCCCTAATTATCATCCTAATTAATCGGCATTTTATATTTTGAGTTTATATTTTGATCATTGGCATATTTTTAGAACTTGCATTAATTATCCTTTTTTTTTTTTGCTGATCAATAACTTGATCAGAACTGGTTCTCTATACATGAATGTGGGAGGTCTCCTGGTGGGCAGCTGTTTCCTGAAGTGTGCCAAATCCCTTTGGATAATTACTTGGCTGCTGGTGGAGTGGGTGGACGTCGTTCGCACTCAACTCTGTCCTCCAGAGTTTTCCCACACTCCCTCTCTTTGCTGTGAAGAGGCATGTGCCCCTCTACAGATGGACCTTTGGAGGACCTTGTGCACTGTGAGGCCCCCCTTGAAGATAATTAACCATAAAAGTGAATAGATTGTACTTGACATCAAAGGAAACCAGAAAAGGTCACTTCTGGAGATCGTGTTAATGTTGAATGTTAAAACATTATATGGAAGAAACAAAAGTCGTATTAGTTTGAAAAAGCACCATGTCTCTTCACCGTTCTACAATTTTCAAATGAAGTGAAGCAGTTTTTATGAAATAAATCTATAATTAGCAGCTTTCATGAAATCCCTATGTTGAGAGATGTGAAACTAATCATATTGCAAATATAGCCGCTTATTAAGAGGAACAACTAACTATGAGAAGGACATCGGCCGTGAACCCTTCCAGACACGTTGTTGTAATGCCCGCCCCTTACTATTATCATTATTTAGGTGGAAGCTTTTCAATAAGCTCAGTGAGATGTAAAGCATCTTAAAGCCTTGTATATAATGTATAATCTCTGTAATGTTTTTTAGTTGTTAATTGTGCTAAATCAACTAAAAGTGTCTTATTTAGCCTCTCATTAGAAAAGGCTGACTTCTTTAAAGAGAACATTACGCCTTTAGGTTTCACTATTATAACACCTATAACTGACAATAATCAAAAAACATGGTGCAGAAAGTGTTTTAGTTAGTCACATTTAGTCTGATGACTTGACTAACTCCATCTAAATATTCATATTATATTAAAGATCATTCATTAAAGTGATCGATTGAACCACATTCATATGCTTACGTTTATACTTAGCAGGTGTTGTGAATAATGAACTACTGTAGTTTTTTTTAATGTAATTGTATTCATTAACTAAGGGGTAAAAACTGTTGAAAAGTAAAAACATGAGAACACATTATTTTATGCTGGCCGCGTTTGTTTATTCAACAAGGCACAATGAACAACATAAATCATGAATGCTGCATCTATAGGGGATGACACATCACAACAACAACTTGTAGATTTCTACAAGACACTGTACTCACAGAGAGTAGAGGAAGAACTGTCTTTATAAAAGACACACAATTTACACTTTTTGAGGGAACAGTAAAATATTCACTGTTGGTTAACAAACGTTTTGTGTGAAAATTGACCTTACAACTGGTCACAGTTTTAATAATCAATATTCAATTGATTTTTTGAATGTAAATTAAATTGTCAGTGTAAAACTGTGACAATGTTACATTTAACAAACCATTAATTATGAAAGAATAACATATTGATCTTAAAACAGAACAATTATCACCAAAAGTGAGGGAAAGTCCATGGAAATATGTCCATAAAAAGGACAATTAATATCTTTGATCAATCAAAGAGATACAAAAAACAATTCTCCATGTACTATATTGGACAACACAATTATTTTTGAAAAAAAGATTAACTATTCGATCTTTCAACAGATCAGGTCTGAGTTATCAGAGAAATTAAGTCAATTATGACTACGTCCTAAAAAGAAGGACAGGAAGTCTTTGTTCACTATGATCAATAACAATCAAAAGATAATAAATGTAGATTTGGGTCGTGCAGCATGCACGAGAAGATGTTCTCTTTCTTAAATTGAAAGATATAGTTGTTGTCATTTCCTCAGGACATGTCATCTTGCATAAAGAAAAAAACTAAAAACAACTTTCTGTACAAACAGAAGAACAAGTTCTTAGTATTTCAGAATTCAGAAGAATTCACTTCCAGTCATGTTTGACCAATATGGTCATCTCAGTTTGTCTGGTAGTAACTCCTGTCAGTAGGGGTCTACCACGGCCTCCAGGGGGCGCTGTTGACTGGACTCTTCTCTTTGGTGATGCTGGTCTGGACTGTGGAGCTCAGCAGAGAGAAGTCAGCCTCTCTCAGGTTCTTATCAGAGGAACACTGCATCTGGTTGATGTGGTTCAGCAGTCTTCTCTGCTTTTCATTCTGCTGCTGCAGTCGTCTCAGGACACAAACTGTCATCTCCAGGATGTCTGCTTTCTCCAGCTTGGAGTCTGGCTGCTGTTTGAGGAACTCTGGACCCAGGAGAGACTTGATCTGCTCAATGCTGCTGTTGATTCGCTCTCTGCGTAACTTCTCCACCAGAGGCTTTTTGAGCTGCAGAAAGAAAAATAAAGTCATTAATAATCTTATTCTGGAGTTTAGGTTTGGCATGAACAAAGACAACGATTGAAGGACAATATTGAAATCTTGTTGAATCTTGAATTTACCTTGTGGGTCAGAGTGTGAGGCTCCTGAGAGTTGGTCATTGCTGCAGTGATTGTAGGTGCCATGTCTGGATCTCTGTGCTGTAGAGGTCTCTGTCGAGAGAATCTGATCTCTGCTGGCTACATCCCTCCTATTTATAGTCCCACATCTCCATATGAATGTGTGGGTCTGGGTCTCACTGCACTTTCTCACAGTCTCAGCCAATCACAAAGCACTGTTTGACAATAAGGAGTGCAGCTACTCAATAGTCTTATTGCCCCAAGGGACAATGGTTAAATCCCAGGGGAACAGGTGGGGGACTGGGGGGGTGATGGAGAGAGACTCACAGAGCTCTGTGTGAATCTGGGAAAGTGGTGACCCTGTAGAGAGCAGATCTGCTGCCTGATGCTGGGATCAATGACTTTCACTGAACACACGCTCATCATCTCATCACACTCATAAGGGGAAACTATTTACTGTGTATATTTAAATGAGATCTGGGATAAGCTAAAGTGTAAAAGCTAAGCGATATTTCATATTCGTCAGCGCTTTCATTCACAAAACAATGATACATTGAACTGTTAAACACACTCCATTTTATATTGATGATTTCATTTGATATGATATTATATCTTAGTTTTTCATCACTCATCTTAAAAAATATCCTGAGATCTCTACATTCATTTTATCGCTAACAGGCAAACAAATATATAAGAAAATAGTGTGATGCCCATTCATGTTACTTGAACTAAACCCACCCTAATAATCATGCATCTGTCCAGATGTGGTCTTTTTACACGTGCCTTGTAGTCAGCCTGAGTAGCACGTTGAGCTCAGTTTCCCACACTGACTCCCTGTATGGTCAATGATCCACAAAGGGACTCCTCTGACAGATGCTGGCTGTGTGTTGTTACAGAAACTCAGGGTGACATCACCAGCCATCTGGAGGGAAAGGACAATCATTGGCTGACTTATAGTGTTCGAAATGTTGGTTGAAAAAAACGTCCCCTAATTATCATCCTAATTAATCAGCATTTTATATTTTGAGTCACCGATCATTGGTATACTAAAAGTATTATCATGTTTTTTTGCTGATCAATAACTTGATCAGAACTGGTTCTCTATACATGAATGTGGGAGGTCTCCTGGTGGGCAGCTGTTTCCTGAAGTGTGCCAAATCCCTTTGGAGAATTACTTGGCTGCTGGTGGAGTGGGTGGACGTCGTTCGCACTCAACTCTGTCCTCCAGAGTTTTCCCACACTCCCTCTCTTTGCTGTGAATAGGCATGTGCCCCTCTACAGATGGACCTTTGGAGGACCTTGTGCACTGTGAGGCCCCCCTTGAAGATAATTAACCATAAAAGTGAATAGATTGTACTTGACATCAAAGGAAACCAGAAAAGGTCACTTCTGGAGATCGTGTTAATGTTGAATGTTAAAACATTATATGGAAGAAACAAAAGTCGTATTAGTTTGAAAAAGCACCATGTCTCTTCACCGTTCTAAAATTTTCAAATGAAGTGAAGTAGTTTTTAAGAAATAAATCTATTAGTAGCAGCTTTCATGAAATCCCTATGTTGAGAGATGTGAAACTAATCATATTGCAAATATAGCCGCTTATTAAGAGGAACAACTAACTATGAGAAGGACATCGGCTGTGAACCCTTCCAGACACGTTGTTGTAATGCCCGCCCCTTACTATTATCATTATTTAGGTGGAAGCTTTTCAATAAGCTCAGTGAGATGTAAAGCATCTTAAAGCCTTGTATATAATGTATAATCTCTGTAATGTTTTTTAGTTGTTAATTGTGCTAAATCAACTAAAAGTGTCTTATTTAGCCTCTCATTAGAAAAGGCTGACTTCTTTAAAGAGAACATTAAGCCTTTAGGTTTCACTATTATAACACCTATAACTGACAATAATCAAAAAACATGGTGCAGAAAGTGTTTTAGTTTGTCACATTTAGTCTGATGACTTGACTAACTCCATCTAAATATTCATATTATATTAAACATCATTAATTAAAGTGATCGATTGAACCACATTCATATGCTTACGTTTATACTTAGCAGGTGTTGTGAATAATGAACTACTGTTTTTGAAATGTAGTTTTATTCATCAACTAAGGGGTAAAAACTGTTGAAAAGTAAAAACAATGAGAACACAACATTTTTAGCTGGTAGTGTTTGTTTAATCAACAAGGCACAATGAACAACATAAATATGAAAGTATAGGTTATGATAAAGCACAACAACAACTTGTATTTTTCTACAAGACACTGTACTCACACAGAGTAGAGGAACAACCGTCCTTATAAAAGACAAGCGAATAACAATATTTGAGGACACAGTACTCAATTTCAATTACAATTTTGATCAAAACAAAATTGTAAAAACTGACCTTGCAACAGGTCAAATCCTTTTTTATAACCATTAAATCATATTAAATGATTAAATATTAGGACAATATTGCCACTGTAAAACTGTCACATTGGGACATTAAACACATATTTTATAAATAAAAGGAGAACAATGTTGAATCTAACACAGATAATCTTTCATACATAAAGTGAGGAAAGGTCCTCTATAATAAAATGTCAGTTACGTTTCTTTTAACTTAAACAATCAAAAGATAACAAATATTTGCATTTCATACATTCACCAACACATGGCGTGCAGTGATTAGTAAGCTAATCACAGAACAATTGTGATACTTGCAAACCTTTTGCAAGTAAGGATAAACATTTGTATCTTGCAACAGATCAGTTTTGAGCAATTATCATCAAAACAAAGATGTCCTTGAAAAGAACAGGCAATGTTTCTGATCAAAATGATCAATAACAACCAAAAGCTTACACACATTTAACCATAGCAGTGTAATCTGCCAAAACATGAAGTGCAGTGTATTCAAATTATAATTGCAAATGCAATCAGATTTGGTTCATGCAACATGCATGACAAGATGTTCTCTTTCTTAAATTGAAAGATATAGTTACTGTCATTTCCTCAGGAAATGTCATCTTGCATAAAGAAAACAAACAAAAACCAAACTTCTGTACAAACAAAAGAACAAGTTCTTAGTATTTCAGAATTCACTTCCAGTAATCTTTGACCAATATGGTCATCTCAGTTTGTCTGGTAGTAACTCCAGTCTGTAGGGGTCTAACACGGCCTCCAGGGGGCGCTGTTGACTGGACTCTTCTCTTTGGTGATGCTGGTCTGGACTGTGGAGCTCAGCAGAGAGAAGTCAGCCTCTCTCAGGTTCTTATCAGGGGAACACTGCATCTGATTGACGTGGTTCAGCAGTCTTCTCTGCTTTTCATTCTGCTGCTGCAGTCGTCTCAGGACACAAACTGTCATCTCCAGGATGTCTGCTTTCTCCAGCTTGGAGTCTGGCTGCTGTTTGAGGAACTCTGGACCCAGGAGAGACTTGATCTGCTCAATGCTGCTGTTGATTCGCTCTCCGCGTAACTTCTCCACCAGAGGCTTTTTGAGCAGAAAGAGAAAGTCATTAATAATCTTATTCTGGAGTTTAGTGGTAGCATGAACAAAGACAACATCTAAATGACAATATTGAAATCTTGTTGAATCTTGAATGTACCGTGTGGGTCAGAGTGTGAGGCTCCTGAGAGTTGGTCATTGCTGCAGTTATTGTAGGCGCCATTTCTGGATCTCTGTGCTGTAGAGGTCTTTGTTGAGAGAATCTGATCTCTGCTGGCTTCATCCCTCCTATTTATAGTCTCACATCTCCATATGAATGTGTGGGTCTGGGTCTGACTGCACTTTCTCACAGTCTCAGCCAATCAGAGAGCTCAGAGAGACAATAAGGGGTATAGCACACTTAATGCTGTTATTGCCCGGGGGACAAAGGTTAGATCCCAGGGGAACAGGTGGGGGACTGGGGGGTGATGGAGAGAGACTCAGAGCTCTGTGTGAATCTGGGAAAGTGGTGACCCTGTAGAGAGCAGATCTGCTGCCTGATGCTGGGATCAATGACTTTGACTGAGCACACGCTCATCATCTCATCACACACGTTTGATACCGACATTGAATTGCTGGATAAAAAGTCCTGTGTAACTTACATTTAACTACAAAAGTTATTCAGAAAAATATATATTTCCTTCAAACGTTATCAGCCTTTCATGTTTTTTAGTTTAGTTTGTATTCTTAATTAAATCAGATAGAATCCTTATTAAAAACAATCACCCTATATTTCTACAACTTTGAAAATAAATCAAAAATGTTATCTTAAAAATGTTAGTCTTACATGTGATGAAAAATCTTCACATTTCCATTCTATATTTAAATGTTAAGGACAACTCACATGCTTATCTCCAGATGTAGCACAGTCTCTTGACTTGTGTGGGTAGAAAGTTGGTCTCAGTTTCCCACACTAACTCTGAATGCTGTGGTCAATGAACAACAAAAGGACTTTGAATGGAGCCTTTGTGACTGATACTGAACGTGTGTGGTGGTAGAAACAGAGCCGGACGTCACCCACCATCTGGAGGGAAGCCACACCATTGGCTGGCTTTTTAATGATGAGTCCACTACATTTATTTCTAAAATGATAAGGATAAATTGTATTAATCATTGAAACATTTAGACCTTCAATTCAACATTGTATTTTATCATTAGCAACTTGTTCTGGAGTTCTGCTTTTTAGATGAGTGTGGGAGGTTGAAGCAGCTGTTTCCTGAAGTGTGCCAAATCCCTTTAGAGAATAATCTGCTGCTCGTGGGGTTTAGGTCGATAATCATGCTAAACTGTGATCTCCTGAGAGTTCCCACACTCTGTCTATTAACACAAATTATTCTGATTGACCAAAACCACACCGATGTATTGATTGTCCATTTTACACTTGGACCATTAGATCATTCCTTATCTTCACACTTATTCACCTTACTTGTACAATTCAAACATAAATATTTCCATTCGTATATAATGTCAAAAGTGTAGATGTTGTAAACCTTGGCGGATATCACATACTATCAGTCATTCATAATAAAATAGTCCTGTATAGTTCATGTAAACCATAAACCCTGAAGTCAACATCTGATACTTGGCTGTGGTCATCATTTGTCTAAAAAACAGCGACCTGTCGGTAATCAAAGTAAACAATGTTCTATTTTCCAGTGACTTGTAATTGGTTGCAAAGTAGCACAACATAGTCCTCCTGAGACAAGACCTATACTTTGTACTTTAAATTCTCAAAAACAATCTAGTTTTACAAGTAGGCTCACTAACAGACTCTTATACAGTACAAAAGGCAATCAAGCAGTTTTTATCGTGGTAGGAAAAACTTCATTTAGATATTAATTTATGATATTAAACAGATTACGAATTGAGCACTTCGGGGATCCAGAGTGTTTTGAATCTGTCTCTATAGGGCACAGATCTTTTGTCCCACAGGGCTCTGTGAGTGAGGTTCCTCTGGTTTCCCACACGCTGTCCTTTCACTGGAGGAACAATAGAAGTGTGCCTCATTATGCATCACATCAGATACAATGTTTTCTGTCTCTGAAGTAGAAAAGTTTTCATTTACATTTCTTACATTAAACAACCACACTTTACAGTTAATTAAAAAAACGTTCTTTCCGCCAATACCATTTTAAAATATACATTGTTTCCTTCAGTTGATTTAGCAAAAACGGACCTAGTTTCATGAATAATCTGAGTGAAACCACCTGAAAATGTACCGGTATGGTGCAATAGTTAGCACTGTAACTCAGTGAAAGGGTTCTAGGTCTGAACCTGCTGAAAATTTGATTTGAAGAGATGTATTGTTCTCCCTGTAGGTTCATGAGTTTCCTCAAAGGTCTCTGTCTTCCTCCCCCAGCTCGAAGGCATGCAGTCTAATTTAACAAGCAACTCTAAATTACCCAAATGTGTTAATAGTTACCAACCCAGCGACATCTATGCAAAGCTATTATAAGTGATGGATTGGATTGTGTGTTAAGCTTAGACAAATACTGCGTCTTACAATGGGTGGATGGTTATAGAGAACTCTTATTTAATTCAATAAAGCTCAAGTTTCTATCATAACAAGGGCAAGTGTAAGGAAAAACTAACTATAGAACAACTTTTTCATCTGGCAATTTTAGTTTATTCAAAAAGCACAATGAGCAAAAATAAATCATGAATGCTGCATCTATAGGGGATGACACATCACAACAACAACTTGTAGATTTCTACAAGACACTGTACTCACAGAGAGTAGAGGAACAACTGTCTTTACAAAAGACACACAATTTACACTTTTTGAGGTAACAGTAAAACATTCACTGTTAGTTAAAAAACATGTTTTTATAAAAACTGACGTTACAACTGGTCACGTCATTCTAATAATCGATAGATTTTCTAAATGACATTGTCACTGTAAAACTGTCACAATGTTACATTTAACAAACCATTCATTATGAAAGAATAACATATTGATCTGAAAACAGAACAATTGTCAATTATCACAGAAAGTGAGGGAAGGTCTAAATATGTCCATAAAAAGGACAATTAATATCTTTGATCAATCAAAGAGATACAATAAACAATTCTCCATGTAGTTAGTATATTGGACAACACACAACGTGAAGTGAGACATAAAAGTATCACATGAAAAGTGAAATTAAAGAAAACGTTTTGGAAAACAAGGATAAACAATTCGATCTTTCAACAGATCAGGTCTGAGTTATCAGAGAAATTAAGTCAATTATGACTACGTCCTAAAAATGGACAGGAAGTCTTTGTTCACTATGATCAATAACAATCAAAAGATACTAAATGCATTAAACTATATACGACCAATACTTGAAGTACAGTTAGGTATATCAATAATTTCTGCTGCATTCAGATTTGTTCATGCAACATGCATGACAAGATGTTCTGTTTCTTAACTTGACATATGTTTTTAAAAAAAACAGTTAAAGTTTCTGATCAAAATGATAAAGAACAATTAGAAGATTACAAATGTAGCCATAGCACTGTAATCTGCCAATACATGAAGTACATTGTATTATAATTATAATTGCAAATTCAATCTGATTTGGTTCATGCAACATGCATGACAAGATGTTCTCTTTCTTAAATTGAAAGATATAGTTGTTGTCATTTCCTCAGGACATGTCATCTTGCATAAAGGAAAAAACTAAAAACAACTTTCTGTACAAACAGAAGAACAAGTTCTTAGTATTTCAGAATTCAGAAGAATTCACTTCCAGTAATGTTTGACCAATATGGTCATCTCAGTTTGTCTGGTAGTAACTCCAGTCTGTAGGGGTCTACCACGGCCTCCAGGGGGCGCTGTTGACTGGACTCTTCTCTTTGTTGATGCTGGTCTGGACTGTGGAGCTCAGCAGAGAGAAGTCAGCCTCTCTCAGGTTCTCATCAGAGGAACACTGCATCTGGTTGATGTGGTTCAGCAGTCTTCTCTGTTTTTCATTCTGCTGCTGCAGTCGTCTCAGGACACAAACTGTCATCTCCAGGATGTCTGCTTTCTCCAGCTTGGAGTCTGGCTGCTGTTTGAGGAACTCTGGACCCAGGAGAGACTTGATCTGCTCAATGCTGCTGTTGATTCGCTCTCTGTGTAACTTCTCCACCAGAGGCTTTTTGAGCTGCAGAAAGAAAAAGAAAGTCATTAATAATCTTATTCTGGAGCTTAGTGGTAGCATGAACAAAGACAACGATTGAAGGACAATATTGAAATCTTGTTGAATCTTGAATTTACCTTGTGGGTCAGAGTGTGAGGCTCCTGAGAGTTGGTCATTGCTGCAGTGATTGTAGGTGCCATGTATGGATCTCTGTGCTGTAGAGGTCTTTGTAGAGAGAATCTGATCTCTGCTGGCTTCATCCCTCCTATTTATAGTCCCACATCTCCATATGAATGTGTGGGTCTGGGTCTGACTGCACTTTCTCACAGTCTCAACCAATCACAAAGCTGAGTGACACAATAAATGATGCCACACGCCTGATGGTTTTATTGAAATGGGGACAATGGTTAGATCCCAGGGGGACAGGTGGGGGACTGGGGGGTGATGGAGAGAGACTCACAGAGCTTTGTGTGAATCTGGGAAAGTGGTGACCCTGTAGAGAGCAGATCTGCTGCCTGATGCTGGGATCAATGACTTTCACTGAACACACGCTCATCATCTCATCACACACGTTTGATACCGACATTGAATTGCTGGATAAAAAGTACTGTGTAACTTATATTTAACTACAAAAGTTATTCAGAGAAATATATATTATCTTCAAACGTTATTAGCCTTTTATGTTTTTTAGTTTAGTTTGTATTCTTAATTAAATCAGATAGAATCCTTATTAAAAATAATTACCCTATATTTCTACAACTTTGAAAATAAATCAAAAATGTTATCTTATAAATGTTAGTCTTACATGCGATTAAAAATATTCACATTTCCATTCTATATTCAAATGTTAAGGACACACTGACATGCTTATCTCCAGATGTAGCACACTCTCTTGACTTGTGTGGGTAGAAAGTTGGTCTCAGTTTCCCACACTAACTCTGAATGCTGTGGTCAATGAACAACAAAAGGACTTTGAATGGAGCCTTTGTGACTGATACTGGACGTGTGTGGTGGTAGAAACAGAGCCGGACTTCACCCACCATCTGGAGGGAAGCCACACCATTGGCTGGCTTTTAATGATGAGTCCACTACATTTATTTCTAAAATTATTTAGACTATTTGTATTATTCAATGGAAAATGTAGACCATCATTTCAGAAATGTTTTTATCATTAGCAACTTGTTCAGGAGTTCTGCTTTTTAGATGAGTGTGGGAGGTTGAAGCAGCTGTTTCCTGAAGTGTGCCAAATCCCTTTAGAGAATAATCTGCTGCTCGTGGGGTTTAGGTCGATAATCATGCTAAACTGTGATCTCCTGAGATTTCCCACACTCTGTCTATTAACACAAATTATTATGTTTGACCAAAACCACACCGATGTATTGATGTCCATTTTACACTTGGACCATTAGATCATTCCTTATCTTAACACTTATTCACTTTACTTGTACAACTCAAACATACATATTTCCATTTGTATTTAATGTCAAAAGTGTAGGTGTTGTAAACCTTGGCGGATATCACATACTATCAGTCATTCATAATAAAATAGTCCTGTATAGTTCATGTAAACCATAAACCCTGAGGTCAACATCTGATACTTGGCTGTGGTCATCATTTGTCTAAAAAACAGCGACCTGTCGGTAATCAAAGTAAACAATGTTCTGTTTTCCAGTGACTTGTAATTGGTTGCAAAGTAGCACAACATAGTCCTCCTGAGACAAGACCAATACTTTGTACTTTTAAATTCTCAAAAACAATCTAGTTTTACAAGTAGGCTCACTAACAGACTCTTATACAGTACAAAAGTCAATCAAGCAGTTTTTATCGTGGTAGGAAAAACTTCATTTAGATATTAATTTATGATATTAAACAGATTAGGAATTGAGCACTTCGGGGATCCAGAGTGTTTTGAATCTGTCTCTATAGGGCACAGATCTTTTGTCCCACAGGGCTCTGTGAGTGAGGTTCCTCTGGTTTCCCACACGCTGTCCTTTCACTGGAGGAACAATAGAAGTGTGCCTCATTATGCATCACATCAGATACAATGTCTTCTGTCTCTGAAGTAGAAACGTTTTCATTTACATTTCTTACATTAAACAACCACACTCTACAGTTAATAAAAAAACCGTTCTTTCCACCAATACTATTTTTAAAATATACATTGTCTCATTCAGTTGATGACTTTAGAAAAAACGGACCTAGTTTCATGAATAATCTGAGTGAAACCACCTGACAATGTACCGGTATGGTGCAATAGTTAGCAGTGTAACTCAGTGAAAGGGTTCTAGGTCTGAACCTGCTGAAACTTTGATTTGAAGAGATGTATTGTTCTCCCTGTAGGTTCATGAGTTTCCTCAAAGGTCTCTGTCTTCCTCCCCCAGCTCGAAGACATGCAGTCTAATTTAACAAGCAACTCTAAATTACCCAAATGTATTAATAGTTACCAACCCAGCGACATCTATGCAAAGCGATTATAAGTGATGGATTGGATTATGTGTTAAGCTTAGACAGATACTGCGTCTTACAATGGGTGGATGGTTATAGAGAACTCTTATTTAATTCAATAAAACTCAAGTTTCTCTCATAACAAGGGCAAGTGTAAGGAAAAACTAACTATAGAACAACTTTTTCATCTGGCAATATTTGTTTATTCAAAAAGCACAATGAGCAAAAAAAATCATGAATGCTGCATCTATAGGGGATGACACATCACAACAACATTTTGTAGATTTCTACAAGACACTGTACTCACAGAGAGTAGAGGAACAACTGTCTTTAAAGAAAGACATGCAATTTACACGTTTTGAGGGAACAGTAAAACATTCACTGTTAGTTAAAAAACATGTTTTTATAAAAACTGACGTTACAACTGGTCACGTCATTCAATCAATAGATTTTTTAAATGACATTGTCACTGTAAAACTGTCACAATGTTACATTTAACAAACCATTCATTATGAAAGAATAACATATTGATCTAAAAACAGAACAATTGTCAATTATCACAGAAAGTGAGGGAAGGTCCAAATATGTCCATAAAAAGGACAATTAATATCTTTGATCAATCAAAGAGATACAATAAACAATTCTCCATGTAGTTAGTATATTGGACAACACACAATGTGTAGTGAGACATAAAAGTATCACAGGAAAAGTGAAATTTAAGAAAACCTTTTGGAAAACAAGGATAAACAATTCGATCTTTCAACAGATCAGGTCTGAGTTATCAGAGAAATTAAGTCAATTATGACTACGTCCTAAAAATGGACAGGAAGTCTTTGTTCACTATCAATAACAATCAAAAGATACTAAATGCATCAAACTATATACGACAAATACTTGAAGTACAGTGAGGTATATCAATGTCTGTTGCATTCAGATTTGTTCATGCAACATGCATGACAAGATGTTCTGTTTCTTAACTTGACATATGTTTAAAAAAAGAACAGTTAAAGTTTCTGATCAAAATGATCAACAACAATTTGAGGATTACAAATGTAACCATAGCGCTGTAATCTGCCAATACATGAAGTACAGAGTATTATAATTATAATTGCAAATTCAACCAGATTTGGTTCATGCAACATGCATGACAAGATGTTCTCTTTCTTAAATTGAAAGATATAGTTGTTGTCATTTCCTCAGGACATGTCATCTTGCATAAAGAAAATGAACAAAACCAACTTTCTGTACAAACAGAAGAACAAGTTCTTAGTAATTCAGAAGAATTCACTTCCAGTAACCTTTGACCAATATGGTAATCTCAGTTTGTCTGGTAGTAACTCCAGTCTGTAGGGGTCTACCACGGCCTCCAGGGGGCGCTGTTGACTGGACTCTTCTCTTTGGTGATGCTGGTCTGGACTGTGGAGCTCAGCAGAGAGAAGTCAGCCTCTCTCAGGTTCTCATCAGAGGAACACTGCATCTTGTTGATGTGGTTCAGCAGTCTTCTCTGCTTTTCATTCTGCTGCTGCAGTCGTCTCAGGACACAAACTGTCATCTACAGGATGTCTGCTTTCTCCAGCTTGGAGTCTGGCTTCTGTTTGAGGAACTCTGGACCCAGGAGAGACTTGATCTGCTCAATGCTGCTGTTGATTCACTCTCTGCATAACTTCTCCACCAGAGGCTTTCTGAGCTGCAGAAAGAAAAATAAAGTCATTAATAATCTTATTCTGGAGTTTAGGTTTGGCTTGAACAAAGACAACGATTGAAGGACAATATTGAAATCTTGTTGAATCTTGAATTTACCTTGTGGGTCAGAGTGTGAGGCTCCTGAGAGTTGGTCATTGCTGCAGTGATTGTAGGCGCCATGTCTGGATCTCTGTGATGTAGAGGTCTCTGTAGAGAGAATCTGATCTCTGCTGGCTTCATCCCTCCTATTTATAGTCCCACATCTCCATATGAATGTGTGGGTCTGGGTCTCACTGCACTTTCTCACAGTCTCAGCCAATCAGAAAGCACTGTTTGGCAATAAGGAGTGCAGCAACTCAATAGTCTTATTGCCCCAAGGGACAATGGTTAGATCCCAGGGGAACAGGTGGGGGACTGGGGGGGTGATGGAGAGAGACTCACTGAGCTCTGTGTGAATCTGGGAAAGTGGTGACCCTGTAGAGAGCAGATCTGCTGCCTGATGCTGGGATCAATGACTTTCACTGAACACACGCTCATCATCTCATCACACTCATAAGGGGAAACTATTTACTGTGTATATTTAAATTCGAGCTGGGATAAGCTAAAGTGTAAAAGCTAAGCGATATTTCATATTGGTCAATTCATTCACGGAAAAAAATAATATTTAACTGTTATAACACTCCATTTGATATTGATTTGATTTATCCTTTGATATAATCTCTTCATTCATCTTTTTTGCAAACAGAACGAGAAGATGTTATAAAGTAGTGTGATGCCTATTCATGTTACTTGAACTAAACCCACCCTAATAATCATGCATCTGTCCAGATGTGGTCTTTTGACACGTGCCTTGTAGTCAGCCTGAGTAGCACGTTGAGCTCAGTTTCCCACACTGACTCCCTGTATGATCAATGATCCACAAAGGGACTCCTCTGACAGATGATGGCTGTGTGTTGTTACAGAAACTGAGGGTGAAGTAACCAGCCATCTGGAGGGAAAGGACAATCATTGGCTGCTTGTAGTGTTTGAAATTTGGGTTAAAAAACATCATCTATGTAAGTATCGCCTAAATTAATCAACATTTCATACATTTCGAACCTGTATTAATTATCATGTTTTATTACTGATCAATAACTTCATCAGAACTAATTCTCTATACATGAATGTGGGAGGTCTCCTGGAGGGCAGCTGTTTCCTGAAGTGTGCCAAATCCCTTTGGAGAATTACTTGGTGCTGGTGGTGTGGGTGGACGTCGTTCACACTCAACTCTGTCCTCCAGAGTTTTAGTAGTAATATTCATTTATTTGTCCCCGAGGGGGAAATGGGTTGCAGCACATCACAAAGCATTTAAAAAGATAAGACAATACGTTACTGACAACAACATAGACACAGATTAAAACGAACAGACATAAGAAAAACAGATATCGGCAGACATGACAAGGGGCCTAGGCCCTCATTTGTGAAAGGGGGGGGGGGGGGGGGGGGGGGGGCAGGGCCAGACCAGCTGGGTAAACAGTGCGTCCTAGTCATCATTGATTCAGGAGTTTGATGGCTTACATAAAGTGAGGAAAATAAACAATCAAAAGATGACAAATATCACATTCATTCACCAACAGATGGCGTGCAGTGACTATTAAACTTATCAAAGAAAATTGTGCCATAAACAAACCTTTTACAAATAAGGCAAAAATATTTGGATCTTGCAACAGATCAGTTTTGAATTATTATCATCAAAACAAAGTTGTTATGAAAATATTTCCATAAAAAGAATAGGCAATGTTTCTGATCAAAATAATCAATAACAACCAAAAGATTACAAATGTAACCATAGCACTTTAACATGAAGTACAGTGTATTAAAATTATAATTGCAAATTCAATCAGATTTGGTTAATGCAACATGCGTGACAAGATGTTCTCTTTCTTAACTTGAAATATATAGTTGTTGTCATTTCCTCAGGCCATGTCATCTTGCATAAATAAAATGAACAAAACCAACCTTCTGTACAAACAGAAGAACAAGTTCTTAGTATTTCAGAATTCAGGAGAATTCACTTCCAGTAACCTTTGACCAATATGGTCATCTCTGTTTGTCAGGTAGTAACTCCAGTCTGTAGGGCTCTACCACGGCCTCCAGGGGGCGCTGTTGTATGGACTCTTCTCTTTGGTGATGCTGGTCTGGACTGTGGAGCTAGTCCCACATCTCCATATGAATGTGTGGGTCTGGGATTTGACCAACCACAGTGCTGGTCAAAAGAAGAGGGAATGCTGAGCTGCCACCTGCTCAGTGGTCATATTAGAAGGGGACAATGGTGATATTTCAGAGGAACAGATGGAGGGTCGGATCAATGCTTTTAATGCATCACACAAATGCATTGAACCATAACCATTAAATACAGTCAGAGTAAAAGACTCACCACATTGTAGGGTACAAATTACTGGACGGATTACCAGCAACATAATAAAACATCAGCGTGAAATATGTCTGGAGTGTTTACTTACAGTATTGGAAGTTATGGAACTGCAACTGGATATGTGCGTTTATTGAAAGTGTTATGCCTTAACTTTTTCACCAGAAATGACCAAGAATTATAAATTATATTTAGTTATGATACCACCTCCTTCCCTCTCAACCTCTGTCTCTTGATGGCAGAGTTCTTGATCATGTGTCCCTTGGGGGGGATCAGTGGGTCACTTTCCTCCTCGTTCCCACACTCTTGTCTGTCCCCTTTGTCTCATTGTGTGAGGCCAGGTGTGTGGCAAAATAACCCCACTGTGTTTGTTGACCACTGCATTTAAAAATGGTTATAAATCAATTACAGTTGTACGTAATGAAAAGACAATTATATTACATTTCTGTTTATTGTACAGGTTTGTGTTTAATCCTGGCGGGATGGTTAAGCATTGTATCAGTGCAAATCCAAAAAAGGATACCGTAAGCTACTTCCCCTTTAGGATTTTTAACATTTTGCTTCTTCATTTGATTTGGTGACGTTTAAATGCATTGATCATTAGTAACCTCTCTGTTTTTAACTTAAAGTTTGCTAATATTATTATTAATTTGTTTTACATACAGCATCTATTCGAACCTTTGCGACACATGATTACAAAAAAGTTAAAACGCCAATGACTTATGTAATGGTTAATAAATCAATTACCAATGTATGCTGATATACTGTATGTTCAACTGGTGTTGGTTCACACTGTTAGACTTACTGACATACTGCTCATGAATAATTTGGCCTTTACTGTTCATATCTAAACATTAGGACCTACCTAATGTCAGAAATGTTTTATTAACCTATTAATCAAAACACAAAAACACAGTGTCATAGCTAATTAAAATCTCTTTATTACAATCACATGTACATCATCATATTCCAAAAAGCTTGCTGTTGTGAAAAGTACCCTTGCACAGACAGATGGAGGTGGTGTTGCAGGCTGGATGGAAGGATTGTCAGATGGAGTGAAACAAGTGTTGAGATCCCCAGCAGCAAGTGTCTCTGCTCCAGTGTGCTTTTAATTTCACATCACATGAGGACAGCAGTTCTATTTTCAGCTCTTAGTGTCCTTGTGTAACGTAAGCAAAGAGAGTGAAGGCGGGGGCGGGTGAAAAGGAAAAATTATTTCTTCGTCATCCATTATTCAGACTCTTTGAGTCACAGCCGGGAGAGAGAGGGGAAATGTGGAAACATCAGATTCCACATATTTTCTCTCTGAGTGTTTCAAACAAACAGTTTGACATTTCTGTAAATTATCTTGTTTTCTGCCTTCTTTAGCTTAGACTTAGAGGATGGATATCAGTTTCCTCTCTGTGATTCCAGCACAAAGACTGCTAACCTAGCTCAGTCTTTCAAGAACTCCACAGCTGTCTAATTTAAACAAACAATTTGCTTACTTAATCCTAACTCTACCATGAGGAAAGAATATTCTGCCACTACGCCCAGCTTCGCCTGGTTCCGGATCTCTGAAATTAATATCTTATCACATCTCTGATGTTCGGATATTCAAATATGTCTGGTTTTGTTTAGGTATTTTTTACTAATGGTATTAGCTTAACTTGGAAAGTAACCATGGTTACCATTTCCTACTAAACATCACCATGTGAATTGTGAGCATGTTACCATGCTGATGCTGAAAGCACTGCCAGCACTGTTTAGTTTTTAATACAAATATTTTTTACCATTTTTTATATTGATACACATGATTAATTATTAAGATTAAACATATAACACTGGCTGTTTTTTGCCACTAGTATTCCTGCTTACCAATGCTAAACATGTATGGACCTATCCCTGTATACCTTATTCCTATCCCCCATACACAGAGATGAGACTGATATCCATCTAAATCATCTGACTCTGGAAAAGACAGAGAGAAAGAAGATTCATCTCAAATGTTGTAGTGCTCCTTTAGGCATTACAGTGTCAGTGAGCCTACTTATAATTCATGGATGCCACATTTAACATTCAGAACTACTTTCCATGAACGTTGACCATATTGTGAGTGTTAAATGTACTAATACTACAATAATCTCTGTGCTGTATACACAGCCTCCATAACACATACTGTATAACCCTACAGAGTCACATGATAAACCAGTGGAGGTGTCTGGTGGCACCAGCATGTCCTATTACTAACTCAAACCTCTTCTGCACCTTCTGACAAAATCAATATGTACATGTCATAATGACACAAAACAACAATAAAATTCAATTTTGCCATTTAAAGACACAATAATATTCACATTCTGTGTTCACTCTTCGAAAATGGTAAATCAAAGTTTCTTCAGCTTTTTAATAAATTAAGTAGATTTTAAAAGTCATAAAACATTGGTTTTGAAACCACCGCAAGAAACATATTGAAATATGTCCAACACAATGACAATAAACATATTTTTTCCTTCATAAATCACTATGATAGTTTATAAAGAAACATCAACACACAGTCGTTCTATCTACGGTCGTTCCACTGGCCTTAGTCCCTGGTACAGAAAGGTAGGGAAAACGTTTCGTATAAAAAATGATGTGCAAAAAGTTGTTTTCTTAGGTCCCTCTCATGGAAAACGATGTAAAGAAATAATGTAAATATGTACATAACCGTTGCTCTTGACATTTTGATTCTAGGATTACTGTGCACTTGCGGTGACTCGTCATGTTTGTGCATCTGTTTGATTTAAACGAGTTACTGCATTTTGATGGACACCTGACAGGAAGTGCATACAACAATACTGTCATTGTAAAAGTAGCTTGAGGTATTATTGCACATTTTCCCGAACTGCAGACTGGAATCAGTAGATTTCAGATGTACTCACACTGTACCTGCCTCTACTGGAATGTCGACAGCTGACTTGAATGATGTCTGTCCTGACTGTACAGATGCTGCAGCAGCCTGGACAAACTAACCTATAGTTGACTTGCAGTTTATCTTCTTTCTTTGAAATTGTCTCCACACAGTCAACGCATCACTTCAGATTTGAGTAAGCATGCATAAGCTGTTACCTGGGTAGGTAGATCTGTAAACATCCTGCCAACAGTAAAGACACCAGCAGGAACAGGGAGCCTTGTGCCATGAACAGAGAATCTTATGCTGCATTCATGCCATGTCGGCTGAAAATTAATAATGACTTTTGTTAGTACAACATCACACATTATGGTGCTTTCATTGAGAAAATATTTTAGATGTATCATTTTATCTTCCATCAAATTATTACAACTCAGTGGTTGGCGTTAATGTGTTTTCCAACTAGAACAGCAGCTGATTTCATACATGAAAGCTGTGGTCGAATCTGTTTTGTGTGGCACATTGTTCCCCATCCCTGATCTACATGGTTTCACTAGTGTTTCATAACCTAGTAAACCCGGTTGCGTTTTTCCTTTCCGTTACAAAAGCTCACTGGACTGATATTTTAATTGTAAACAGAGTTTCTATAAAAACCATTCAGGATTTTAATATCAAATCTCAGTTGTCATTGTCTGCATTGCTACAGTTGATGTGTTCTGTGGCCCTGATGTAAAAGTATTCATGGGTGATCGATCATTAGTGCACAGCCAGGTACATCACGCAGAACAGTATTGCTCCCCGAAATCTCATGGTCTGTTTGAATATTTCATTTTGTTTTTCATTTTGTCAAAGATTCTGTGAAATAAATGTAGCATAAGATGTAGCATGAAACACATGATGCAAACATACACGCGTATCTGACCTTGTTAGTTTTTTTTTGTCTTTACAAGCATCATGCACTGACACACACATTTTGTTCCGAGTGCTGTACAGTGATCATACACCCACACATAAAGCTATCAGTTGAGGTGATGTAGTGAGTCTCTCACACATATTCATTAAAGGAACAGTCCCACATTTCTGTAAGTCGTCTTGTTTACTGCCATCCCCACAGTTATATGAGAAGATGTTTATCAGTTTCGTCTTTGAGCTTTAAGTACAGAGAAGACGAGGACCCTTCTCTTCTTTAGAAGATGAACAACATTTCAAAAATACTCCAAAAATGATAGAGGCAGCAAGCTGAATAGCACACAGTGGCACTATGCTGTTGGTACGTACTTTATGGACAGTCATGTTTTGAGGTGGCATACTTGTACATACAACCATAGAGGGGTGATGTGCGGGACCTTTTAATACTATCTAAAGTGCATGGCCAAGTACATTTAGGGTGTGCCCTACTCCACTTTTGTTATTTAAAAAGGTGTATAACCTGGGCGCAAATTAAGGTGCAAAGAGGTTGTATTAAGTCTCTTTTGCGACTTTGTGCAGGGTGTAAGAGAATCATTTTGTTTCAATTAGACAGGATAGGAGTTTGTTTATTTCTACAATAGATTAAGCTAGGCTTGAATTTCCTCCCTGCCATCTGCCTCTTTGCTCAGGCCATTTCCTGGAACTATATGTGTACAGGTCACAAAGAAGAAACTGATATCCATCTAACCATTGAGTTAGAAAAGACAGAACAAGAGGAATCACTCAAATGTCGTCGTGTTAGCTTGACATCACACTCACACAGTTATATTTAGACGTGGTGCCCATGCAGTTAGACGGTGGTGACCGTCAGCAGGGAGCTGGTACACAGCCTGTCCTCATTGTTCAACCTGGTCCCATGAGTCAACAGCTCCTCTACTGTCGTCCAGTCATCCAAAAGCTTCCTGTTCCTCAGACGACTGAGCTTCCTCTGACTCAGCTCCAGCACCGTGTTGCACCTCCCTTCTGCAAAAGCTCCGCCTCCTCTGTTGTCCAGCATAGAGCCTTCTCCAACCGAGACTCCTCCTCCTCCAGCGATGGTTCCTCCCCTGGCAATGGTGTCTCGTAAAGTCGCTCCTCTGGCCTGCATCTGCTGCTGCTTCTGCTCACGGGCCAACAGAAAGTGTTCCCTTCTCTCCATGCGACTCCAGTAACGACCCATGAGCATGTCGGTATTGGTCTCCTCATCTGTGCTCATTCCACTGCGTTCATCCGCTAGCTGAGACGCCCGGTCTCTTAAGAGCTGGTTTCTGGAGACCCTAGAGGTTGTATTGGGTTTGGCGATTGGATTAGGTTTCAGCTGAATACCAGAACAGGGATTAGGACTTGTATTCTCATTTATGTGTCCTTTCTTTGTATCCCATCCAACTGCACAGCCAGCCCCTGTGTGGCCCTCCAGGGTGCTGTAGAGACCTCTTCCTCCCCCGCCACCCTGAGACTGACGGTTGGCAGGTTTCGGCCAGGTGTCGTTGACGTCACCAGCCTGAGGAGGGTTGACTAAACTCTGCAAGTGCTGCTGCTCTCTGGCTCGCCTCCTCACCAGCTCCTGCTGCCTCTCTCTGTTCATCTCTTCCTGAATCTGTGCCTCCCTTTCTCTCTCCCTTTCCCTCTCTCTCTCCCTCTCCAGCTCTTTTTCATGAATTTGCCTCTGTTGTTCCAGTTCCCTCTTCATCTCTCTGTCCCTTTCAGCCACCAGTTGCTCTGGCATCATGTTTCTTTCTTGCGAGTGCCACCAGTCATGGTGAGCGATCTGTGCATTAGCGTTGTTGTCGTAGCATCGCTCATGGGTATTGGCACTCCTGATATGCCCTAAAGCATTGGGGTGTTGTTGTGGTGGGAGGGCCAGGGTTGCTGGGTGAGAAGCCATCACACCAGCTACTAGCTCACCTTCCTCTCCAAGGCCCGGTGGCAGGACGTTATGTTGGGGCACACCTCCACAGTGATGCAGGGTTTCTGCACAGTAGGAGGGGGAAGATGGGTGGCTGGCCCGGCGGCGGTACTCCTGCGGAGGAGGGCGATGGTGCAGAGTTCTGCTTCTTCTCAGCATACCTACTGAACTGGAGCCCTCGTGGTGCTGCTGCTGTATGGGTACCAGTGGTCTCCTGTGGCTGGAGGGGGTGCTGCAGGTGGAGAGGACTGGGGCATTAATTCGTGAGACTGCTGCATGGGCGTGGGAGGGGTTGAACAGAGCTCCACTGCTGGAGCTGTGACGGTTCAGACAGGGCCGGTCAGCTTTGTGGAACTGGACCGAGGAAACCCTGAAAATTCAAAAAGTGAAGTCAAAAAGCAGCATAAGAATATGTTGTAGGAAATAGTTCAATCAGAAAGAGTTCAATCTAAAAATACATTTTCTTCAGATACGTCTATTTCAGAAGTTATGAAATTCTGGACTCATTTGTTTGGTGTTCTTCGTAGATTACAAAGAATATTAGCTTCAAACATACAAGAAAACCTTTTTAATAATTGGTTTAGAATGAAGTAAATTGTGCTACACATGGTCAAGTTTAGACTGCTTTTTAAACCAAGAGAATTACATTTAATACTAGGGGAATAACCGACTGTTACTTTGTTAAAAAAACAATAATTTATAATTGAAGCAAAGGCAGACAAAGTCAACAAATTCCTAAAGGGTTACTGACATCTTATTTTTAGCTCCTCACTGTTGTTACTAAACCACTGACTATGAGTGTTTCCATAGAAACCTGGTGTTACGTGGCTACATTTTTAGGCTTTGAATAAGGATTTAAATTCAGGTGCAACTGATAATCTAATTTTAGACAACTCTCTGTGTCTTTTCAGCACTCTGACCAAATGTCATCTTCAGTCTCAGATGCTGAAGAAATTAAATGTTTCTTGTCACACCGTAACTGTCATTTCTTAGGGGCTTCTACCTGAAAAGTCCTCGTGGTGGCAGATCAATGATGGACCCAGTGCCGTCCTCCATCTCGACCTGCAGGCGCTGACACTGAGGCTGCACGGCCAGCGCCTCAGGGATGGCCTCCAGCAGCTCCCGGTGGCTCTTGGGGCAGCTGTCACGCCGCTCCCGCCTCTCGCAGGCTTCGCCCTGATGCTGCAGCCTGGCGTTGTACAGCCGCATGCGCTTCTCCAGCAGCCTCTGGAAGTGCCTGAACTCCCCGGTGCTCACGCTGTAGAAGCCCGAGTCACTGAGCTCCGAGGAAATAAAGGACTCAGAGGAGGGAGAGCCGCCACCTCCGAAGCCACCACAACCCCCTGGGGCGAGGTTCCCATGTGAATGGCAGTCCTCCAGGCCTCCCTCCTCAGTCTCCAGCCCGGAGAGGTCCCCCTGGTGGATGGAGCCATCAGTCCAGCCCAGACCACTGTCCAGCTCATGGTGGAGGGGCATGAAGCCCAGCGGCTTCTCCATCATGAAGTCCTCGTCATCAGTCTGTAACAACACACATCTTGAGTCCAATGGTAAGATCCCAACAGCAATACACTAAATAACAGCATGCTTACATATTTGATCAGGATATAGTCCCCCCGTACCTTTTAAGTGACAACTAAATGCGTTATTTTAGTGTCAGTTCTGAAACTCCAGTATCTTAATCGGCAGTTATTAAAATTACAACATAAGCTATTAGATATAAAGCATATACCTGACTTTGGAAGCCGTTCGGTTCTTCTAAGTTTGCATTGCAACATCCCATCAGGCAGTTCTGTCCCTTTTGTCCACGACCAGTCAGTTCTGGGTCTTGAGGGATCTATGATAAGAAACAAAGTAAATGAGAAACAATACGAAGCTTGTGTATGTTTATGGCTTCTTCATTTATTATTGATTGCAGGAATTCTTTGTCAAATTTGGACTAAACTGTTGCTGAGGCCAAAGTGACATCCAATATTTGTGTGCAAATTAATACAGTTCAATTTTAACATTTATATTCAATGTGTTTATTTCTGGTTCTTAGTGTCACCTTATGGCTGATGTCCATTGTGTCCCGTGGGGAACTGGACAGGTAGCTGTACCGTCCTGCATCACAGTGATCTTGTGGCAGAGCAAGATGGCTGTAATAAAGTCTGAGAATGGAGAAAAAAAACACAGAATGAAGACCAAATTATTAATTTAGAATCCTCTTACTTATTACAACTTAATATCCTAATATACTGCTTTTGTCCATCCGATTGATCTAAATAACTCTTACATACTAACTGCATTGCTGATTAGTGCATGATTATTATAACATTGTACTGGTCTGTTCACAGAGCTGATTCCTGGTTTGGCTGTGACCTGATTTACTTGTAGTTGTCGTTTAAACGACACAAACTTAAATACTTTCCTGACTTTTTAGAAGATGTTCAAATTTGTAGACATTCATTGAAAATTGTATTTGTTTTTAAGCGGTTTGAAGTGGCAGCTAACAGTTCTCCACAGTAGTCAGATCACTAAGCTGTTTTGATCCTTATCACAACATCTTTCTGTTTGTGTACCTGTCCTGGTAGGAGGGACTGGAGGCGTTGTGCCCCGCCCCCATCATTGGGAGTGGCAGGTTAAGGTGCTGCAGGTTGAGAGGTAGAGGCTCCCAGATTCCCCTGTCTGCCTCGGTGCCACACCCCCTCTGACCCTTGATCTGCATGGTGATTGGACGCTGAGTGGCCGCCAGAATCCGCAGAGCATCGCGCTGGCTCAGGTTTGCAAGACTCCGCCCACTCAACTGAGAAAAACAGAGCAGGGTAAAGGAGGAATGGCATGTTAGCAAACAAATTCCCATTTCTGCATTCGGAAGACAAAGTTGACATGATCCTCTTATTGAAGCCATGTTTGATTTCACCTTAAGAGTTAAAGTGCACTGTTCACTATCCAGTTTGTAACAACAGTCAACAGTTGGTGGCTGTAATGCTAATAAGCTGTGACTGTGATTGCTATTTTCTAGGCAAGTGGGTGGGGCCTAGATACAGCAGCTCCACCCCTTGATTACTAATCTAACTCTTTAAATTAAGTCACAGCACAAGTTGGCATTGCCCATATATGGAATGTTGGCTTCAGCTTTGTACAGTAATGAAACGTCATCCATCTATTTATACAGTCTGTCACAAAAATAGATAGGGATTTTTAACAATTTATGAGTCTGAGGTGCCAGAAAGACTTTTTAAAGTATTTCATTAAATAAGTCATAAAAGTACTAGCTTAAAGAGGCTAAAAAGCACCTTAAAGATTTAGAGTATGTTCTCTGTGAATTCAAAAATACCAAAAACGTACTGCCGTTAGACATTTCTCAAGAAAACCTGTATAGGGAAAAAAATAATTCTGAATCTTTAATGGTATAAATGTGTCTTCTCATGGCAACTCTGTTGATTAATTTGATTTGTTATTAATTTAAAGCTTAGGTAGGCTACTTTGGAGACACTTTGCAAGTATACTAGATTTGAAAAGTAAACAAACTTGCCTTGAAAGCCATCCACCTAAAATACATTAAAGGGCATTGCTGAAGTTGATCAATACAAGAATTGTCCAATCGATCCGTAACAGGCAATTTCCAAAATCATAAGCGGGACGTATATATGTCAATATTAAAAGTAATGAAACTCTAAATGACCTCCATCAAAGTATGTTGACTCCATGCACAAACAGTGAGGCTCATTAAACTGGCATTCTCTCCAATGTTACATTAAGTATGCTTGTATAGTCTAGGTAAGAAAAAATGACCCTAGTTCTCACTTGTTTTATGACTTCAGTAAACATTCTCCTAATGAGTTTGTGGTTAGTTTGTGTTAAATATGTTTGAGTAAGATAGACGATAAAGAAAGGTATGCTCTAGGTGTGGCTACCTTGTGATAGACAGACTGCTCGTTTTACGGTTTGGGCCCTCGTCCAAACACGTTTTCTTCTTACAACCCCCAAACTTTCACAGTGTGCTTACAGTTCTTCATAGTTAATTTAAGAATATTGGTCACCTATAAATGTCCTAATCAGGGTTTAGTTGTTCTTTGTTCCACAATCTTGATGACAGTAACCCTGATGCTTTCATGGTGATATTGCCAGGGTAATGTCAGTTTGTGGCTGTTGTGGGAGTTTGACCCTTAAGGAGGACTAAAAGCCAACATAATTCCGCCTCTGCAGCACCACTGTCTTTAGAACTTTGCCTGGCAAGTTCAACAACTTAAATCACAAGTAATGCTGTGGTCCAGTTATGCAATGTGAGAAAACAGCATCACTGACACCACGATCAAATTTTAGCTACAACTCTGCCATTTTAACTGCACTTCCAGTCCTTTTTTATAAGTGTGATCACAATACGGGATGAAAACTCTGTCTTACTTGACTTAATGCAATTAGTTCAGGCACAGCTCTGCCTGCAGACAGATGGTGGATTTTTTGCTATATAACAGTGGAATTTCTGGCGATTTAAATCAAACATGATGAATATGAACATGGTGTCCATGTTTCCAGTAAAGGGTTAACACCTACGAGCTATCATCAGTCTCATCCTGTTTCACACACGCACTCACATGCACACACATACATACACACACACAAACTCACACACATGCAGCTCAGCAGCATTCGAATTAGACGCATGAACAGTATTGTTACATCCAGCCCATCACATCCATGAGTCACCCTCCGCTACATTCAACCAGGCACTCATGTACACTCACAAAAACACACACACAGATAACATGAGCTGAGAAGTACAAAATGGCACCTGTGTGTGGATACAGAAGACAGCAGCTAAACGACTGTGAGCCGTCAGCAGATGTAGATGACAAAATAAACCACATTCTCGCACAGGAGAAGACAATTCTCCATATTAAAACGTACAAAAATAGTCATGAAATGTTAAGATTTCAAGATGCATAAATTAGGTTTCATAATACACACACAAATGCAGAGTCCTTGAAAAATCATAATATTAAGCCATTTTGCATCTGCATTTACACGCGCATGCTTAAGCACACGATCACACACGATCACACACACACACAACTGAACTGTTCTTACATAGCTTATCTTCATCTTCGAATGAGACGTCATTTATAACATTAAGGCAGGTCTTTTGATGCTCACCGTTTGGTCCCCCATCCACGGTCCAGAGAGCCAGCAGCCCATCGTCACGGCAACGGAGGACGGCTGCCTTGGCTCCTGCAAAAATCAACGATGCTGCTGCTTCCTCCAGCAGATCGTTTCCTCCTCCTCCTCTTCCTCTTCCTCCTCCTCCTCTCCTCAGTTTGCGCTTCACTATCACACTCTCCTCAACATCTGTCCTCACAATCCTCCCTTCTTCTTCTTCTCTTCCTAATTTCAGTCTCTTTCTTTTTTCTTCTATTTCTTAAGCGTCTCTATTCTCTCCCCTCCCCCCCTTCAGAGCTCCAGGTTTTAGCATCCTGCACTCACCCACACATACACTCATGCATGCATTCGGCTCTGCAAACATAAAAATATGCGCAGGCTGACGTTCAGAGATGGTGAGGGAAACACACGCAGTCACAAGGTGAGGATGGTGCCTGATTGGTGGCCTGCTAAGGATCATCAGCCAATCAGAGGCAGTGGTCTCCCTCTGGATGTCTTCCTCCCTGACTGAAACTCCTCATGAAGCCTCGACGTGTGCAGGAGGGGAGCCTGTGCTGCATCGATACACACAGTAACAGAGGAAACACACCATCCATCTTACAGCTATCCCCCAGGATCCTCCGGCAGATGCTGAGCAAGGGTTGCTGGGAGATGTAGTCCTTCATGTCTAGCAGAGGTCTCCTCCTTCAGATTGTGTTCAGTTGTATTATGGAGAACTTCAGTACACACAAAAAAGAGTGATCAGAACTGAACCCGAGGATAGTCTGTGATCTAAACAGACCTGTGGAGCCTTGATACTATATAAGGGTGCTGTCACACTGATATCATAGTATAGGTCCATTGTTTTCAACACTTGAAGTGGACCAAATAACTGTGTTTAAATATAAAACATGATTTTTCTTCTTTTTTTTTTAATGGACTAGCAATGAGCCAAGAAATCTTTAGGCCAAAATACTTACCAGGCAGGCAGCAAGGGCAGCCTGCTAAAATGATAACATGTCTCTGCAGTCGGGAGGTGTCTTCATGTGTTTAATGCCGGAAAAAAAAAAATATAATAACAGGTCAACAGTCGTCACAGTACTCTGTTAACTGATTGGCGTGATGGTATTTGCTGGCTGCGATTTGTAGCTGAATGCCGCTGGCCGCTCTTTGCCACCACTCTTTTGGTTTCTGCATTAAGAAACTGTCAGATGGTACAAACCGTTATGCTCACAACTACAGGGATAAAGAAATTGATGCTTTGTAGGAATTATAGCAGGTGTTAATGACTGATTCAAAAGCACTTTATGCTGATGAGTCTTCAACAAAAATCACAATAACACAGTGAAGCTCATTTTATCTATAATCTTTTTCCCCCCAAGTGCTTCAGTTAAATGCACTTCTTATTGTGCAACTTGCCAGTATGTTTACGCAGCCAACATATCAACTATTCTTGACGACGTGAAACACTAATGTACAATATTGTTCATATGTCAACTATAGGGTCACTCCATTTTCCTCAAGGTTGAAATGTATGTGACGACTTGCCCTATTTTGCTTTTCGGAGATTTCCTAGAATCCACTTTAAAGAGGCCCTATGGGATTTTCTGTGGTGTGTTTATATAGGTTTTTGTGCATGTACATCATCTGCTAAGGCTAAAATCCCAAAATACCCTCCAGAGGGAGTTTCTCTCCCACACAGTCCCCCCCTGCCTGAGGCGCCACCATTGCACTCCCTTGTTTGATAGTTACAAGTTTAAAGTGATTTAAAGTGGGTCTTAAGGCTTTTCTTAAAATCCGAGAGTGATGCAGAGGTCCTTATATTTTTTGGGATGCTGATTCCACAGGCGTGGACCCAGGGAGGAGAAGGTGCGGTCTCCCATGCTTGCCATTTTTGTCCCGTGGAACAGCAAGGAGATTGGAGCTGGCTGACCTGAGTGTGCGTAAAGTTTTTAGTTACAGTAGTTAAGTGGGGCCAGTCTGGTTGATGGCTTTGTAGACCATTATGAGTACTGTGTAGGTGATCTGGTAGGTTAGAGGGAGCCAGTGCAGTGAGTGAACCAAGGTAATGCTTTTTTCAAAAGCAAAAAAGACTCCAGAGACTGCTTTGGATATAGTTACTATGCAAGGACAAGAACTAGAAGTGGTTACCTGTTATAAATACCTAGGTATCTGGCCTGTGCTGGACTATGGTGATCAGATCTATATGAATGCACCTGCCCATTGCCTGGAAAAGTTAGATGCCGCCTATCACAGTACACTGAGATTTACTACTAACTGTAAAGCACTTACTCATCACTGTACCCTGTATGCCAAGGCAGGTCTGCCTTCACTAACTGTACGGAGGCTCAGTCATTGGTACATGTTTATCTATAAAGCCATGTTGGGTAAACCACCAACCTATATATGCTCTTGATCTCACAGGGAGTGGCAAGTAGCTATTGCCTGAGATCCCAGGATGTGTTTTGTATTACATGTGGCAAGTGCTAGGACTGTTTTAGGTTCTAAAGCTTTTATGTGTGCTGCTCCTCTAGCTTGGAACACTATGCAAACATTTTTGAAACTGAGCATTTTGGTTCCCTTGCATCATTTTAAAGCTTGGATAGATGAAATGTTATTAGATGTCATTGTGAATATTATAGGTTGGTAATATATACCCCTGTAATTTTGTTGTATTGATGTCCTTTTTGTTTTCTGTTGTTTTTATGTGTAACCAATGTGCTGCAAGTCTCCCTTGAAAAAGAGATCGTTGATCTCAATGGGTTTTTTCACCTGGTTAAATAAAGGTTACAAACAAGTGAGTGAAGGAAGTGAGAATCTGGCACTGTAGCACATATTACAGAACAGTGCTTCCGTAACATAACTACTTCACTATATGTAACACTCGAAAACCCTATTGGCTAGCACTTTAACACATTGTACACGACAGGCTAAGTTGCAGGACATTCCTGAAAAAATCTCTGAGCGGTTGACCAATCACAACAGAGCCGACCAGCTTACCAATCAGGGCATACTAGCCTCTGGTTTCAGACAGAGGGTGACAAGAGGTGCTGCAGCACAGGCAGTATGAGAAAAATGAAGACGTTTTTGAACATTAATGCATGGGAAAATGTCACAGCAGAGGAACAAAATACAAATATGAACCTGGAAATTTGCATAATATGTCCTCTTTAATCGGTTTTCTCAACACCGAAGAAGTGTAAATACCATCAATTTATCGTAAAGGTTGCACCATGAAGTTAAATTGCTCGTCTTGTTCGGCCTTCTAATATCACTTTAATAACTACTGTACTTACTTATTACTAGTGTAATAACTATATAATCTTAATCCTCATCGCTAAAGCACAAAGAAAGAAAATAATTGTAATAAAAACATTAAAGACCATGATGTAGCCAATTAAATTGGTTGAGATCTGTCCACTTGGGTAAGATAGTGTCTCTCTCTCACTGTGTGTTACAGTCATAGCAACAATAACAAAGGAGGGCGGGGCTTAGGAAATGGTCAATTGGGAGTACTCTTTTCACAAATAGGGAGTTTAAACTCTCCTGTTCACCTTGCTGTGTTTGTACTTGGTGACATCTAATGCAGAAAGGTTCATATCTGTCTGTGAGTATCACATCACAGGGGACATCCTGCCCACCTCAGTGACACAGCGCACACTCTGATTGGACAGCGGTCCGAGTCCTGCTACAGGGCCTCCTGAGAGGACACTGCAGCAGAGGACAGTCAGAGCCATTTTTACAGCCGCTCCAATGCTCTGCAGTAACACATGTAGGCTACTGCATGTAGGCTTAATTTCCTCTGATTCACTCAGTGACCCTGCTTTGACTGTTTGGTCGTTATGGCAACCAACTTGCCTGCCAAATATGTTTGTGTTGCTCATGAATTATCTTATCTAAGACGTGCAGAGCAGACCTGCCACTGTGAGGGACAGTGGTGATACTGTGGTGCTGCAGATGTTCGTGATGTGTCTTACTGCTGCTGCTGCTGCTGATGATGATGATGGGCATCTGGATGCCTGTCGCTGAGCTCTGCCATTTCTGTTCTGAAGTACGGAGGCGGAGAGAGAGTGAGCATGTGTCAGTGTTACACACACACACACACACACACACACACACACACACACACACACACACACACACACACACACACACACACACACACACACACACACACACACACACACACACACACACACACACACACACACACACACACACACACACACACACACACACACACACTGTATGAGCCTCAGCTGCGACACACAGACCTGTATGTGTCTAAAAATGGAAAGCAGTCTTGCTGTTGCTGAGAATCCACAAGATGCTTCTATATGAGAAGAGAACATACAGAGATTCATATTAACATCTATCAGCCATTGAAATGACACATGGATAAAAACAGATTACATGACAGATGATATAAGATGATAACAAATACATTTTCTTCTCTATCTTTTTATAAAAATAAAGGCATGGTCAATTTTACTGGAAATGATCCCCTCACTTCTTAACATTCAATTGATTCAATGATTACATGGGGCTCGTGGCTATGAAGTAGTTAAAATGATGCTATGGAGTACAAACACAAAATATGCTAGGAAAAGGGAGGATATAGGAGTTTTTGAGGTTGGAGGAGGTTGCCAGGCAACCAGCAGAGACCCCAAGAAGGTGCCGCACCTGACCAAAAAATAGCCACGGACATTAAACCCCTGTAAAACAACAACATGCTATTATTACAATGTGTTTTCTGCACGGATTAAACAACATATAACGTGATAATGACTTCACTTTAAATATGCTTTCATTTTTTGTGAGTAAGCTTTGCTCTGTACATTTCCGATATTCCCTGAACCTCATACTTTTGCACATTCCTTGGTCAATATGTCTCTTTTATTTTAAAAACTGAAATATTGTGAGGATTGCATATTTTATTTCATATTAATACATATTTATGAGCAATATTTATATTTTATTTGTATTTCTTGACTCAGTTTGAAAGGTATTTCCCCCTTTCCAGTCTTTTGTGATAAGATAAGATAACCTTCCACTTGTAGCCAATGGTTTATCATAAGATAAGAGAGTAATACAAGAAATATATATATATTATATTTGTTTATAATTGTATTGCTTTTCATGTTGTTAATACAGAAAAATCAAATGTGTGTGTGTCAGTGAAGTATATCACATTTGGTACACGTTATCCCTTCTAATTCTAGTATTATCTTTGTGTTGGGTTTTATATAAAAATCCACTTTTCAAACTTTTTCAGAATAAAGGCTGATTTTCTGATTTTAAGAATACGTGTTTGTGTTCATATCCTATCTTCAGCAATGTCCTGCTATTGTTTTAGAGAAGGCTATAGTCCTCTCTGTACTATTTCCTTTTTTGTTGATTAATGCTAATATATATATATTATAATAACATAACTGCCAGGGTGTTGTATATTTTCCTGCGTCAGAGTGCCTAAATATAGCACAAGGCTATGGTCCTTAAGGGATGCCCCATTGTTATTGGTCTGTCCTGATCAACCCCTGCAGAGGGAGTTTTAGATCCTACAAAAGATACCAAGTCTTTTTTGTTGAAGGGAGGTTACTAGCCTCAATTTGCAGATTTGTTTTCGGCACCCAAGCACTTTATGCATGTAGTATTTTCTGCATTATTTTACATTTTAAATTGGTTTAGATTAGTACTGTTTGTCCTTGTCATCTGTCTACTGTAGGTTGTTGTATTCAAGGTTTTTTATTTTTTTATTGTTAAATGTGTTTGTATACCTGGTGTGAACTACATTTCCTTGGTTGGATGTTCTCATACACAAAAAGAGATGAATCTGCTAAGTACCAAAACCTGATCTTCTGTTACTGTCCTTTCTTCTTAGAGGAAGTACAGAAACACGTAACTCTGGATTTGTTTTAATATTTGAGGTGCAATAAACGACACAGCAGCTTTTTGGCATGATAAAACTATTATGTTCCGCCTCACTCATGAGAGTAATAGCTGGAGAAATTACAGCCTCGCCTACTGATTTTAATTTAACCATATATCAAGACCGATTGTCGATTACCAATGATCGAATGTAATTGTTTGCCTGACTGGCCATCGTAATCGAGCTCTTTGAAGATCCAAAAATCCACGGTTTTCAAAAAAAATTGATCGGATGGGCAAAAACTTCAGAATTTGTATTGACCGCCATTCAAATAACAGCGTTGTTTTCCCCAAAAAGTGGGCGGGGCCGTAATTTGTGTCCGGAAGTGACGTAGGTGTTACTCTCATCTATCCTGAAATCACTCTAGGGACAATGCTCTTGATGCGTTACACAGTGTCACAATCATTTCATTTGGGAATCCTGTTGAATCCCTTTCTTGCAGGGAAACAACTTTATTGAGTCTTTAAGTCATATCTTTTATTAAAGCCGTACAAATTCCACACCGAACTCTCCTCTCATCTAAACGACTTGGCTCGTTTTTTCTCTATTGCACGTTTAGTACGGTTTGTCTCCAACAGGGACCTGTACAGCAACCAGGTCAGCGCATGGTCGCCTGTGATTGGTCGGACTATCAGAGCCGCTCCCTGATTGGTCAGATTGTCAGCGGCACCGGAGCGGGCGGAACAACACATATCCCATCCTGACAACTTCATGTTGTTTAGCTGCTGGCTATCGTTTAACCAAGTTCACCTTTTGATTTGGTGCTGACGCAACGTTTGATGCAATACCTCCGACGTCCTTTTTATGAAGTGTGAACTGACATTTAAATAATAATGTAACGGAGGGAGCTGTGTTAGCTTGACAGGTAAACTTTCTTTTGGAATCACAGCTAATGCTAGTCATTCAGCGTTCACTTTTTAGCTAACGACTAACAGGAGCGACAGCAGCACCAACAGGAGACAAGGTTACAGGATAACCCAAAGGAAATAACGTAAGACACATAAACACAAAACACTTAACTTTTTCATGGCATGTTAAAAAGTCTAAGTTTAGTTTGAAAACCGCAGTCAGTTTTGTCTTTGCAAACCTGAACCATATCGCTGCTGTAACCCTTCAAACTAAAATATACAAATGTAGTCATTCCTGTTGAGCACTAAACTCCTCATCAATGTTAAGATGGGTTTCCTTACTTCCACGTTTTAGCTTCTGGTTTAAGTTAACTTCAATTAAAACATGCAGAGGCTTCATACTTGCACATAATGGATGAACCATGTTGTCCACCCATGTGTGCAAGCAACTAAATGAATAACTTGTATTGCCTTTGGTTTAAGAGATCCCTGGGCTCTTTAACGTTTAACGATGCAAAACATTTCTGCAGCTCTGAAATAAATTGGGAGGGCCAGTCATACATTTTTTGGACAATAATGAATGACACTTATTCTTAATCCAATCAATACAAGCAAGTTTGTTGTTACCGTTGTGACACAATTAGACTTGAGTGACATTGTAGATAATGTCCCAAAGTTTATCAGATTCAAGCGGTGCTTGTTCCACTTTTGAGTTCAGGAGCTGCACTTCATATGAAGTTGCATCCCTCAGGGAATTCTGAGCTTGCTAGAACTGATCTCCTGCTCTGACACGCTTGATAAATACGAGCCGTGATGCTACACAGTTGTTTGCTGTTGATTACTTTCTCCTTCCCTTCCCTTTTCCTCCACCAAAGCATGAACTGTCCCCCCACCAAGCGCCTCCGAGGCCAGGATCGAGTGACAACGATGGACTTTGATGACCCGTTTGGAGATGACGAAGACTTCACCCAGGACGACTTGAATGAAATTGACATCCTCGCCTCGCAGGCCATCACCTCGGCCCCGGCACCTGGACCTGGGTCTAAAGCAGGAACTAAACCGACGGAGCTGGCACACGGGTCTGCAGGGCAGAGCAGAACTATGGGCAGAACCACAACCAATCAGAGCAGAGAGAACACATTTGGGTTCGGCAGCAGCAACAAAGGGAATTCTGGGATACAAAACAGAGGCCCTATCGGTGAGTTTAGAGCACAACTGATGACAGAAGGTTTTACTGCACCTTCATTTGTCTGTTAAATTCTTGCTGAATGTTTTTTGTTGCTAAAGAGAAGATTATTTATTTATTCCTCTGCTGGCATCAAATCCGCCAAGAGAGGGATTTAAATCATTTGAAAACGCACCCAAATGCGTCTGTCTGGGTGCTGAGTGTCAACGTGTGAATTTAATCTCCTAGATCCTGTTATATTTCTAATTTATTACACTAAGAAAAGAACATTGGTGCCATTTGCTCCTGTGTATGTGATCCAATTTGGCTCTGAAACACACACATTTCAATACCTGCTGATAACTGTTTTGTTTCATTTTGAAGGTATAATTGAGCAACTTATACCCCAAATGATGTAAAGATTTTTATATAATGATAGATTTTTTCTCGTAATACAGAAACACTTTTCTAGAATTTATTTAAAAAAGAACAAAGGCCTGGAGCCTCATTTATAAACGGTGCGTACGCTCAAAAGATAGCGTACGCCAGTTTCTACGCAATGTTTGCGATTTATAAATTACTAACTTGACGGGAAAATGTGCGGTCCTCCACGCGAACTCCGACTCATGCGTACGCACTAACCCTAACAACGGGAGAGACGAGAAACTGCAACACCGTTGGCAGAAGGAAGAATGGAGAGAAATATGTGGAAATAATACCATAAATAAAATGTTACCTCTCATTTATCATATATGAAGAATTCATTTTCAAACATTGATTAAAGCCAATCTTAAAATGATTTAACAAACGCCTGTTTGAGACTCCTCAGTGCACACAAAAACATAACTTGGAGAAATAAATAAATACGGAAATGTTATTGATCACCCCTCGATTATGTTCTCTTGTTAAGAAATGCTTTCTCATAAATTATGCGGTAAGCAGGAGGACAGAATTACTTTAAACTGATGCCGTTTTGCATTTCTATAGGTTGTAGATACGAGCATGGTTTTATATACTATCATGTTTAATCGTGTTTTATGCCGTTTGCTAAGACTTGATAAGTCGCTCGTAAAACATAGGAGGTATGGAAACTAAGAGCACCATATGTGGTAAAAACACATTAGTTGTATTTCCTTTAACTGGTGGATTATGGATATATAGTTGCTGATCGACAGCTGGGACACAAACACAAATACAAAACAATAATTCAGATCCAGTCGTCATGGCTCCACTCCGGAGGGATTCCCCGATCATTTCTTCCAGTTTCTCATCAAGGGGGGGTCTCCTGTCCCCGGTGCAAACACACTGCCTGAGGAAGGCTGTGTGTATTTATTTAGTCATTATCCTTTTTCGGACCACTTATTTATTTATTTTGGTGACGATCCGACCTCCATGCTGCTACTCTGGTTCAAACTGCATCCACCAAACAATATGATTTATCTCGACCTCCCCAAAAATAAAAAAAATCTGACACGGTGTGAGATGTCTTCTTTAGCTGTTCTGTCGTCATTTCCTGCGATCTTCTTCATGCAGTCAGTCAAAATGAATGAATGAAAGGGCATTTCTTTGACTATATAGGCAAATATGGGCGTTACGTGAAGCCCTCAAAAGCTGCACCGCATTTCGAGTCGATTTATAAAGGGAAAACGGCGTAGGATGTGCCGTACGCAAGTCCTACGCCGGTTCGCAGTGTTTTATGAATCGGAAAAATGTCTGTGCGTATTTATTTGCTTTGTCCTACGTAAGCAAACTTCCCAAGTCAATCCTACGCAAGGCTTTATAAATGAGGCCCCTGAACTTGGTTGGAGAAACCCTTTCCAAACAACATACTTGACCACAAAGTCTGTTGCCCCGTTGTTAAGGGATGTTTAGATGTGAAAAAGAGAACAGCTGTGGATTCGTACTTGAATATTTGAGGTAAAATAAATGATCCTTAAACAAACATTAGTGAGTACAATGAATCCAGAGTTGCAGTGAAAATAGCTTGCTCAAAAAAAAAAGGAATGGATGCATGGTCAGTTGATGTGTGCTGAGAACACTATGATGCTTTCAGCTGGGACCTTGTTCTCATTCCAGCATTATTGTTTGTGTGCGTTCAGGGAACAGGCTGCAGCGGTTTGGCTCAGAGAGAGAAGAGTCCAGCAGTCTGCTGGAGGCTCAGCATGCAGAGCTAAAGAGAAAGGTGAGACACGCTGATTACTCAATTAATAAAACAAACATACAAATATATTTAATATTGCATTTACCCATGAGATTTAAGCATATACATTTTCAGTTGTACATTTTCTGGGACCCTGATTTAAGCAGGGTGTTTAAAACAAGATGAAACTGTTTACATTTTGATGTAAAACAGTTGCAATACAAAGTATAACGAGAGCAAAACTAATGTAAAATAAGAATAACTTGAAGTGGTTTTATATCACTAATACCATAAACTTAAGACTGTTATTTTCTCTTACTTAATTTATAGGTACATTTATTCTAAATACAGGATTTTCCCTTTTTAATATTGCTTTGCATGCTAATAAACCATTTTGATACAGACTATGCCACTTTTTTTAGATGTATGTGTTCAGCTTTTATTACTTAACAATGTGTGATTGTCGGTGTTACAGACACATATCAGTCTGGACAATAAAAATGGTGCTGGTTGATGCCCACATATCAAATATAGAAATGTACTTGTAGCAGCTGAGAACAATCTCTGGTTAAACACGTACTGTTGATTTTGTATGTTATTAGCTGAAGGAGGTGGAGGAGGAGATTATGTTGAAGAGCGGGGAGATCCGGGTCCTGCGGGACTCTCTGGGAGGGGCTCAGCAGGAGAAGGAGACCCAGAGGCAGAACCAGGTCCTGCTGGAGGCCCAGAAACAGAAAGAGCATGAGAACAGGGAGAAGGAGCTCAACAAGAAGGTAAGGAGCTGAAACACACTCACATGTAAATGACATATGCTCTCAGAATAACATGACAATGACATGTTCTCTTTCAGGTTCAATCCTTGCAGTCAGAGCTGCAGTTCAAAGAAGCAGAGATGAACGAGATGAAGACCAAACTGCTCAACTCAGACAAAAACAAGACGCCCTCTCCATCGCTTAGAAACAGGTCAGTCATCAACAATGTTACTACTGTATAAACTATGTCCGGGACAAGGGGTTAGGAGGTTTTGATTTATTTTTAACCCCACTGAAGATTATGGAGACATGCCACACTACTTACACAGCTGACTTATAGCAACTATTTCTGTATGATAATACACAGAATCAGAAATCCTTCATATGTCCTGCAACGAGCACATTTACATTATGACCAGCAAATAGTGCAGTAAGGTGAGGATAAAAAGGATGAAAATGGTTAAGTATGCACACGTGATTAATAACATTATTGTTAGGTCAATATCTTCCACAGCTCCACCTTAAATATCTTCCACCAACCACCACTGGTCTGCAGGGAATTATTTTTGGGGGAACCTTTACATGAGACCTCGCATTTAAATGGCTTAATCCCCACAAAACAAAATGCCAGGTAAGAATGCATATTTTAACAATGTAATGCGACTTATACTGAAAACAAAATGGGGCCACTCTACGTATGGGTCAATACCATGCTTGAAATTGAATCATTTGGACAGCAAATATTCTAAACATGTCCCTAAACATATTTATTTACAACTACTTAATGGAGGAACCTGTAAACAAACCATATCTTAGTCCAACGATTATCCCCGTGTGGGTTTTTAGCCTGTAGGTCGTTGGTTTCATTTCATGTAGGGATACACATATGGCCTAAGCAGAGAAGAATTGTGGCCAATACGAACAGCCTACACTCTGTGAGTCTGACTAACTAAACCTCAAATCTCTCCTCAGTCTTAAAGTGCTCACCCAGTTGCATCATGGGACAGGCGGCAGCACCTCCTCTCCAACAGCAAATGGATTCATCACCAAGGAGATGTTTGGAGCCCATGTTCCATCCAAAATGACACCAGTAAAGACACGAAGAGACGGTGGGTCACATGTAGGTGATGACGGTTGGTGTTAAAGCAGATGTGTTGAGGTAAACCAACATTTGATTATGGTGTGTGAATGTGTGTTTTCAGCAGACAGAGGGTCATCCAGCAGCAGATCCGGTGACAGACAGGAAGTGTCTCATCCAGACCCGTTCCTGTCCGTCAGACCTGCACACCTGCAGCACAGAGGTCAGTCTGCAGCGCTGCTTTATGAGAGTCATTGAAAATACCTTTTAGATTAACACAGGTTCCCCAACAGGTTTCTATTTGTTGAACCAGTCTACCTAAAACAGTGAAGTGATAATAGGAAGGGGTGCAAATAACTGGTACGCATGCGTGGCAAACATCTGAAATGCGTAACGTCACTTTGTTTCACTAAGCGCCTTTGCGTCTGTTAACGTTGGTGTGTAGTGAAAATCAGAATTGTGCCAAAACTACGCCAACTGGCTGCGGAGGGAGACTCCCCTGTGCACATTGTGTGATCCGCGCACACACTGGAGAACTGCGCAAAATCAGATGATCTTCACGTTCTGTAGTCAAGCTGCTGCAGTTTTATTTACAACAAGGTGGAGAAAAACACACAGCTGCAAACTTACTCAGGGGCTTAATGGAAGAGTTTGAAATCTGACAGAGGTGGAAGAAGTACTCTGATCTTGTGTAGGAATACTCTGTTACAAGTGCATTCAAAATGTTACTCTAGTAAAAGTATTCTCATCAAAATATAGTGAAAGTAGCGACAGTAAAAGTAGTCATTGTGCAGATTGCTCCATTTCAGAATAATATATATATGATATGTTTTATAATGATTGATCATGAAAGTGGTCTCAAAGCTGCTAAAGGTGCAGCTAGTTTGAATGACTTTGTATACTGCAGGGTAGCTTGTGGATTTACTCCAGGTGGAACTAAAGTCTGATTTAACACTTGATTATATTTCACTTAATTAATCCAGATCTGTGAAGTAACTAAAGGTATTAAATAAATGTGGTGGTCTAAAAGTACACTATTTACCTCTGAACTGTAGTGGAGTAGAAGTACAAGTATCTCAAAATTGTACCTAAGTAAAGTACTTGAATAAGTGTACTTAGTTACTTCCCACTTCTGAAATCAGACCTGACTTCAAGTCATGTGAGAATTTCTTAGTATTTGATCCTTCAACTTGGCCTCAGGAAATGCTAGGACTTCACAGTTTTGGCAACAAAGCAAATCTGAGGCTTAAACAGAGACAGGGAGGTGCATCTGCCGCGTCTTCGTCATCTAGCATGCAAGAAGTGTAAATAGAGGACAGTGAGGAAGACTGCACTTATTAAAACCACGCTTCATGTGGGGTGAGTACCAATCACTGTCTCCTGGTACTCATCTGAGTAACTCACTAAAAACGTTATGTGCATCCCTGATAATAGGTCACGTTTTCCTAAGAGCTACTTTAAAGGGTCATTCCTCTTTTCTTTTAAGACTGAAAGTCAATATTGTGTGTGTGTGTGTGTGTGTGTGTGTGTGTGTGTGTGTGTGTGTGTGTGTGTGTGTGTGTGTGTGTGTGTGTGTGTGTGTGTGTGTGTGTGTGTGTGTGTGTGTGTGTGTGTGTGTGTGTGTGTGTGTGTGTGTGTGTGTGTGTGTGTGTGTGTGTGTGTGTGTGTGTGTGTGTGTGTGTGTGTGTGTGTGTGTGTGTGTGTGTGTGTGTGTGTGTGTGTGTGTGTGTGTGTGTGTGTGTGTGTGTGTGTGTGTGTGTGTGTGTGTGTGTGTGTGTGTGTGTGTGTGTGTGTGTGTGTGTGTGTGTGTGTGTGTGGTCTTCCAGGAGGTGTCTTGCTAGGGTTGTTGCTGCAGCAGCCTCTCTCTCCCAGCAGCCTCGGCCTGTCTCACCTGCTGTCTATGAGTCTGCCTGACATCCACCTGACATCCAGGTAAACACCCGGTACCTGTTACCATGACAATGCGGGCACTATTGCAGTGTAATATGTAAAACAGAGCCCTGTTGGAATTACAGGAAGGTATTTGCTGGAGTATTAAAAACAAAAAAAATACTTATTCAATGTCTGTAGTGTCAAAATAAATGTGGGTCAGGTAGTGAAAAAATAATGGCTTTCTCCCCCTCTGATTACCACTACCAAAATGCCTCTCGAGCAAGGCATTTGACCCCCAGCTACATTTGAGCCACACGCGGGTAGGGCTGCCCCCAATTAGTCGACTAAACGTTAGTCGGCAAAAAAAGTATTTGTCGACACATTTGTGTTATTGGTCAATTAGTAAAAAAAAAAAAAGATGCATGTGCTATGACGCGTCAGCCGGAACCCCCTCAGACTTCCTTCAGAGCTGTGTCTGGTCATTAAGTTAATTTGGTCGGGCAGGAAATCTAAAGTGTGGATCCTTCTGAGCGAGTAAAGGACGAGTCCCACAAGGTGACATGCAGATTACGACGGCAAAAAGTATCCTCCATACCCTCCATCAGAGCGCAGCTTCCTGACTGCCGGCTTCATAACAAAACACGGAGCTTAATTATCCCGACAACGTTGTGTGTTACTTTCTCATACTCGGAGGAAAGCAGCAGTGAGTCAGGCAGCAGCCTATCTTTGGATATCAACATAATATATAGACCTATAATATATAATCATTCTGATGAATAGGTGCGGAAGGATCTTTGTCGACGCTCATATTTTCAGTGTTTCCGTTTCCTCTGTAGTATTTATTGGGTTGTTATATTCAGATATGAATAAAAGAAACTAGAACTAAATGTTCCGTGTGTCCTCGCTGCTAGTTCAAACACAATAAGAATCCTTACCGGAGCTTCTGCTGTTTACACTGCTGCGTCTGTGCGCTGTGACTCTCATGTGCTCTCAACATTTAATTTATATTTCAAAGGTTCATTATTACAGTTTTATTCTAGATTTCATGTGAAGCACAATGTACCATGCTGTTATAATGCTCTTTATCAGCCTTTGAAACTGAAACCATTTTGTGAGAATAAAATATATATATGTATTTATAATAATATATCATAAACGTGCAACAATTAGTCGACTAATCGCCTTAATTGACGTCTATTGGTCGAGTAGAAAAATCTTTAGGCGAGGGCAGCCCTACACGCAGGAGACAAAACAGAATAAAGGCTCATGAAAAGTCTCTCGGGTTTAATAAAGTTAAAAAGTGAAATCATGCTTGAAATGTAAAAACACACCTTCATATGTGACAATAAAAACACAATCTTTTGGTGTCATAATTGCTTCCTCATTGTATGTATTTTATAAATGCGGTTTTTAAGTACCTTAACCCAATCCCCTCAACTGCCACTTGGGAGCGCCAAATCCACTGAAATTCAAATCTTCAGAACCAAAACTTTAACATAAATAACTTTCATTTGATTGAAGAATGTGTGGTTGTAGGACTATGAGTAGTTGCAACTCCAGCACAAAGTCACATTACTGTTTAAAAATACTAACTAATGTGCTGTTGTGATTTCAGTGGGCTGTCTTCAGGCTTTCTGCTCCACTCTGCTCCTGCAGCCAGCATTAATGTTGGTGTAGGTGTAGCTCCCAGAGCTGCTCTGAGCCCGGTCCAGAGTCTGGCTGTAACGGGACTCAACATGCTGAGCCAGAACCGACCGGCAGCTGCAGCGAGCAGCAAGAACAAAAGGTAGACTGACTGAGACACTAAAGCTGCTCTGATCAACTGCACTACCTTCTCTCTGAAGAATCCACGACAAGTAAAGATAAAGATTTCTGTGGACAACAGTACCCTCTTGTGGCCCACTGTCAACAGCAGCACGGAAATCACATTAGTTGACACCTTTTTGTTTATGTAGATCAGCGGTTTTCAAAGTGTGAGGCGCGCCTCCCTGGGGGGGCGCCAGAGAGCTTCAGGGGAGGCTATAACGAGAAAAAGATGAATAAAGTGTCACCTCGCCAAAAAGGCTGTAAAAGTGCTCATTCCCTTCACCTCCACCCAGGGGCGGTCTGGCCATCTGTGTGTTCTGGAGAATCACAGAACGGCTGGTCGTCAGCGGGTCGTCAGTTTAATAATTTATTTTTTATGTTTTTAAACGGCATCATTTAAGTTGCGCTGACAGGCGACAGAGGTCTGTTCACTACCAATTTGTGTGGGCTGGGATGGGTGTGATTCCAGGGCAGATCTTTAGTCCCAGTCCGCCCCTGCCCCCACCTACCTGTGTGAGTGCGTGTTTTCCGCATTGACTTTGATCAAAAGCAAGTAGCGGTCGATGCTGCAGGCAGAGGATGATCTGCGTTTATTCCTGTCTACATTGCATCATCCGTCTGTGCGCATCAAAGACGCAGACTCATTGTTCCCACTAAAGTAGGGGTGAGTGTAATAAGGAGGCAAAGTTGACGTTCAGTGTGTTGCTGGGAGCATTTAGGATTCATCCACAATGTTGAAAATGTTTAAAAGATAAAAAGGTTTAAAAAAGTTAATTTGTTTATGTTTTAAGGAGGTGACGCTACTCAGCCAATCAAATCGGTGCAGTCAGTGAGTCATTTCAAATGGCATGCTCAAAAAAGAGAAAGGTAGACAGCGAAAACTGCATTATAGCAACAACAGCAATAATAATAGCAATAATAATTGGGAGTGGGGGGCGTGGCTCTTATGTTCTCTGAGGAGAGGCTCACCTTCCCACACTTTGAAAACCCCTGATGTAGATAATTTACAAAGATTTAGAATCCACACAAGAAAATGAACCAATTGATTAGTTTTATTTATTAACGCCATTGAAAAAGATATTTAAAAAAGTTTCAGTATTTGCATTTTTATAAACATGTTTGATTACGCATAAAAACTGTAAAATATTTTTTTTTTAGAAAAGATGCGATGGTTAATCATTAAGATCCGGTGAAGCAGACCAATTGTGATTTGGGAAACATGAATCCAATCAAAACGTCTGTTTTAGTTTAATCTAAAATATTCTGTGTGTTTGTGCGTGCAGGTTGTGTCCTGGAGCTGTGCTCCTCCTTCCTCTGTTGGACCTCCACCTGTCTCGGCTCTGTCAGGCTCTGGACTCGCTCCGCTCCACCCCCGCTGTCAGCTCGCTCCCTGCAGGCATTACAGCTGGACTGGGGAGACTGGAGGAGGCTGGTTCCACTGGTTTCAGCGTGGAGGACACTGGTTTGGCTGCTCTGAGGCTCCTCCACCTGCTGCTGGCCCACAGTGACAAGGTGATGACCCAACAGTAACAACACCTGTAATGAACGTGCAGACACACTTTTTTAATAACAACATTGAAATCACATCTTTTTTTTCCGACCCAGTAGAAAAGGTCTTTCCCCGTTTGCAGTATAGATGACAACAGTTATTTTTCATTTCAGGTGGTGGAGGCTGTGCTGTCCAAGGAGAGTCAGAGCAAAGTTCCAGACATAAAGGTACAATCTGAAACAGACTGATGGACACACACAGTTTCCACTTTCACTTTTCACTTTTGGCTGATGATCATTATGTTATTATGATTAACTGTGATTGTTTTCCCTCACAGAAAAACATTTAATTCTATTTTGTTTTTGCTCCATCTGTTCTTAGACTGAACCCTCTACTGCAAGTGTGGGTTTGTGCTCCCAGAATGCTTTGCTGCAGTCCCTATTGCACCTGTGTGAAGCCGGGCAAAGTAGTGAAGGCGTCTCGCAGAATGAGGAGCTTGTCCTCAATGCCATGAAGACTTTGTGCGTGCTTATTGAGAGGACGCCACACACACATGCTGACAGGTACACACACAAACAGCTCACTTTTCTTGTGAACCACAGTCTGTCGTTCCGTCATCTTGGCACACTGAGCGGACGTGCCACAGCCTGGCTCAGTGGAAGTTTTTGGTTTCAGACATGGGTGAAAGTGTACTGATGTAGTGGAAAGAGGTGCGCTGGATTTATGACTCAATACAAAACACGAGCATCATTAAGAAATGGAGTGCGTCACAATAATTGCTTAATCTTGATAGCTTGTTTTCTGTTTATTTTTTTATTTTTGTTGGAATCCAACATTTTGATTGCAAAAATATATTTATTTTTCCACCCAGCCCTAACACAGAGCAACTCAAATAAAAATAAAGATGTCAATATAAAGGTGCCCTATTATGCTTTTGGGGGGATTTCCCTTTCCTGTATTGTTATATAGGATTTACTGCATGTAAAGGCTAACATCCCAATTCCCCCCCCTGCCTGAAACGCCTCCATTGGACTCGTTTGTTGACATCCATAGCATAATGAAATCACTATGTAACACTTACGTGGCTAGCGCTCCAACACATTGTACGTAACACATCTCTAGTCGGTTGACCGGTGTATGAGAAAAATCAAGAGCTTTTTGAACATTAAAGCATGGCACAAAATACAAATGTGCTCTCTTTAAACTTAACTGTGGTCTTGGCAAGAATCACATTCTTGAGAAGAATAAGAGTCTTCATGAAGATCAGTATCAGGGCAATGAGTTGTCACTTGATGATGAATTAACAAGTTTGACAGATGTTCAGAGTGTTTGTCTTCAATATGTGAGCTCTTGATTGAAGGTGTCATGAAACGTCATGCCTTGGGTAACTCTCTTTAGCGCACATTCTTTTTCGACAAACGTCTAATTACATTGCAAACACACACGCATGCACACACAAACAAACACATGATGCAACACACACCTTGGAGGAATACTACTGGAGAAAGGAGTGCCCGAGCAGGGAGTGTGGGGTTTATGAATGTTTCCACTGACTGTCCGTGATGCAATATCTGAGCGTAAAGTGATTTACAATGACTGTAAAGATGTAACGGAGTATATAATTAACTGATACAATATTAATTATTCAGTCTGACCATGAGATCAGAATTAAAAAGGAGCCACTTGTTTATTTCTTACTCCAGAAATTACTCCAATTCTGTGTTGACTTATGATGTATTAGTTTACACTCTTACATGTGTGTCTCTGTTTCTCTCTCAGGTTGCAGTGTGTGTTGCAGGTGGTGTGTGTGTGTTTGTCAGCAGACTGCGGGTTGCAGACAGTGTCGGGGGGTGTGTCCGTCCTCACGTCCATGTCCGACCAACACACACTGGCCCAGCAGCTCTGCTCTCAGCATGGTCAGTCTCCACACACTGCTAGATTGATATGGCATTGACTTCACTCCAAGTTTATGTCATGCTCCTGCTCTGTAACCTCTCTTTGAAGTTTATAAAGGTTTTTTACTTTGCTTCAAATGTTCATTACATGTGTCTGCTCCACATGATGTAACTGCGGCAGTGTTTGATTTTTGTTGTTTTCTTTAGACCCGTGTATTTTCCTGAAGTTGTTCCAGTTTATCAGAACGAGACCGGACAACCAGGCAACACACACAGACTGGATTCTGTTGGACCTGCAGGTAACACAAACACACACACACACACACACACACACACACACACACACACACACACACACACACACACACACACACACACACACACACACACACACACACACACACACACGCTTACACACACACGCTTACACACACACGCTTACACACACACGCTTACACACACACACGCTTACACACACACGCTTACACACACACACACACACACACACACACACACACACACACACACACACACACACACACACACACACGCTGCAGAGGTGTAGTGATTCTGCTTTGTATAATAGTTGAAGAAATTGACTTTTTTGTTGTCCGACTGCATCTAACCTCAATGGTTTCTGTCTGTTCTAATTCTGTCTGAGTCATGTGTGTCCTTGTAGCCTCAGTGCCATTAAATCTCTAAATATGGATAATGGCGAATTGATTTAGGAAAAGACCATGGGGGTGCTAAAGGAATCTGACTCTACTTAAGAAACAGTGTATGTTTTTTTTTTTTTCAAGCAACGTTATTTACAATGAGTAAAATGACGAACTCAATGCTGTACAACGAAAATATGAAGTTCCATCCAAACACAAACCCTCCTAAGAGGGACGTGTCCTTTTTCTCCACAGTGTATAGGGCATACATTGTTGACAACCGAATTACCGTAATTTTCGGACTATAAGGCGCACCTGAATATAAGCCGCAGCAGCTAAATTGAATGATGTGTACATATATAAGCCGCACTGGACTATAAGCCGCAGGTGTTTTAATGTTTAATTACCATATGTAAGGGTTCGTGCACAGAGGGGATTGTCGGGAAAGAGATGGCTGTTTGAGGAAGCTCCCATTTATCAACATTTCAACAAACAAGTTGCATATTTGCATAACGTATTCAAGTGTTACCATTTAGTGCAATAGTAGCTACAGAACATGTACTGTGCTGTGTAAACTGTACTGTATCACATAGCGTTTCAGACACACAAACTTTTCAACTTTCAAACTTAAACGGTGCGCTCCCAGCGCACGTTTAACACCTTTGCACAAACTGTCTCGCTCTCGTAATGTCTGTCTGTCTTGCTCTCGTTCTGTCTCTCGTACCACTCTCGGTTCCACTTTTACTTTTGTGCGCTACCTGTCTCACTCTTTTCCGGCCTCCAGCTTTTCCTGCTGGAGCCCGCCGCTTAAAGGTGGGGGGCGCGTACCGGCCATAGAGCCCATAGAGTTAAAGGTGGTGGACTGTAACCTGTAAAATCCATAGATTTAGGAGGTCCCCTAGTGGCCGTTAGCTGTACAAATCCATAGATTAGCCGCACCGTTATATAAACCGCAGCGTCGAAAAATTTGAAAAAAGGCGCGGCTTATAGTCCGAAAATTACGGTATATGTCTTTTTAAAATGTGCTCCTGTATTGTGAACTCGACCGTAATTAAAAAAATGAACTGCTCCTACTACTAGGATGAGTTAAAAGCAGAGGCCAAATGTCACTGTGTGTGCTGTGTGACCATTAAAGAGGGTTTCATCTCTCCAATTCTCGATTCTACCTATTTATTTGAGAATTGACAATACTTTAGTTTGGGCCATGATTGTCTTTGTGCCACAGGTGGTTCGTTTGCTGAGCCGACTGATGACCCAGAGAGCAGAGAGCTGGACTAACAACCAGCACAGCACCTGTCAATGTGACACCGAGGTAAGACTGTCCGACCCTCTGCTCTGTTTTTATATAGTTACACTAAATGTGGTGTTGCAACTTTCTACACAACCCTCTCATCTCGCTCTCTCTCAGTTGGTCCAGACTGTGGTGATTGTTTTCCATCGTCAGTGGTTGGATCTTCGCAGTTCAACAGGTCACTTCAGACTTATTTATTTCACCCCTTGTCCCTTAAACTATTTATAAAACCCATTAATGTGTCCTAAAAATAATTGATTACCAATTATTGTCATTTTTTCCGTCTTTCCTTCAGGCTTGGCCCCGCCCCCACAGGAGTGCCCCTCCCCCTTGTTACCATGGTGGCGCGGCCCTGCTGCTTCCCTGCTCAGAGAGTGTCTGCTGCTGCTGCACTGGCTGCTGCTGCATCACGGCAGCTTCTCAGAGAGCTGCAGGCCACTGCTGCACATGTACGACCAGGTGATCCCCGCCGTACGAGACACGCTGAGGAGGATCCCCGAGCTGAGCGAGAGCGAGGGTACATACATACACACGCACACACACACACATGCACACACACACACACACACACACACACACACACACACACACACACACACACACACACACACACACACACACACACAAACAACACACACTAATCAAAAGACAAAATAGTTTTATGTTCTTTCTCTTCTGTTCAAGCGGTCAGATTTTACAATAGCAGTTATCTTCTGAGAGCTGTCTGATTAAGAAGCGAATTTCCATTTACCGGTACATGTCAATGCGTAGAACTCATGGGATCAGCCAGATAACATGGGGAATGCTATGCCATTTATAAAATAAAAAATAAAATAAAAACTGAGTTGCATCCCCCGATTTCACTAAATGTAAGTTACTGATCCATTAACACTGGATTTCAAGATGACATTGACATGGAAACTGTACTTGATTCTTGTCGGTCACATTATGACTTCATCAGGTCAGTTTAACTTCTTCTCACATTTCTCTTCCAGCCATAAGTGTTGCTGCTTGTTGTAAACATGCTGTAAATGTAAACAAATGTTTAATATTATGGTGTTTTATGATATTATGATTAATAAATATAGTCTTAAGAGACATGTTTGACCCTCTTATTCAATTCAGTCAAGTACAGAAATATCTTTCAGATTTTTTGTAAATTCTGAAATAAACTAATTTATTTTCTTTCACTTCCTGTTTTCTGCCAGAGCTGGCACTGGAGGAGATCTGCCGCTCGGAGGGTGACGAAACAGATGACATGGACACTCAACCTGGCTCCTGATTGGCTGCTGCCATCGAAGAGGGACACTTTACTGAGTGTTGATTGGATTTTTTCAGGTGGAGACGAGGAAAGAACAGAGAGTAAAGTGGGTGTTGGAAATTAGATGAAGGACTACAGAAAATTCAGAAATCTCACTGTATTGATGGAAGCTCAAATGGATGTCTTCTGCTTTCCAATGAGATTTAACAATAAAAGGAGAAGGTGAGAGAAACTGCACAGTATGATGTTTACATTTTCCTTTCTTTCTGTCTTTACTCTTTAAACGGGCCATATTCTGCTTATTTTCAGATTTCTGAACTCCAATGTGAAATATTTACAGGCTTTATTGTTCAAAAAGCTCTTTATTTTTCACATACTGCCTGTGCTGCAGCACCTCTTTCCACCCTCTGTCTAAAACCAGACTGCTCTCATTGGTTAGCTGGCCGGCTCTGTTGTGAATGGTCTGCAACTTAGAGATGTCCCGCCCCTTAGCCTATCTCATACATTAGGCGCTTTCACACCCGAGTACTTTTCCCCGTTCTTTTCCCTTTTAATTCCGATACTTCCTGGGATTTTGCGTTCACACCAAAAAGAGAACTTAGTTCATGAGAACTTTTCCCCCCTTTTTAGTGCCTGCTAGAGAGCAGGTACTTTCCTGGGGAGAAAAAAGTTCCAATTTCTGATTGGCTGGGCCAATTGCTAACCACGCCCCGTAAAATTCTGAAAAAGTTTTGTGAAGCCGCCATTTTATTTGCTGGCATTAGCATTATTAGCATTAGCCCAGCGCAGAAACGCAGAGAGACTAACTTATGGCAACACAAAAAAAAACATGGGAGCGGTGGAGATGAGAAGGTGTCGGCGTTCTGGCAATTTACTCGGAAGGCTTCAGTAGAAGCTGCTGGGAGTCCCAGCAGCTTCTACTGAAGCCAGTCCCCAACTCCGGGGACTTCCGGCAGGGGACTTCGGGTGGCAGTATACGCCATGAAGTTGTTTGCGGCCTGCCAGTAAACCCAAAGCAGAAGAAGAAGAAGTGACCTCAGCAGCTTCATTTGCGTAATCTTCCCTCAGGGACTTATTCCGGTGTGAACGGAGTTCGTTCCATGGGGGAACTAAGTGCTGGGAACTAAGTATGGCAAAGTACTTGGTGTGAAAGCGGTTAATGTGTTGGAGTGCTAGTCAATAGAAGCACGAGTGTCTGGGAGAGAAACTCCGTCTGGAGAGAACATTGGGATGTTAGCCTTTGCAGACCATTTACATGCACAAAGACCTCTATAACACACTACATGAAAGAGAAACCCACAAAAGCACAATATAACTGTTTGGGCAGCTGTAAAGGTAGGTAATATAGATGTGGAGTTGGTAGCACTATTATCATAAAACTTAACAGTGGGGACATCTTTATTTAAATACCATTTAAATGCTGCTTTTTTAACTGCTTTATACTATTGCCTTTTATAACCATAACAATTGACTCTATTTTTTTTAAGAGACTCTGGCTTTTTGGCTGAAAGTTAGACGATATAATCAGTAACACTTTTATATCTTTCTAAAACCTATAAATGCTTTAGACACTTGTGCTTCATGTTGCTACAAAGTGAGATACAAACAGGTTTCTACACAAATCCCAAACATTTGAATAAAAAAAGAAAAAATACAGACCGGCTTTGTGTGTTTTGTTGGTTGAGGACTAAAATGAATGAATTAAATTTAAAGCATAAGCAAAAACCAGTTGGAGGCAGAACAGTTTGTGAAACATCTTTTAATTGTATCTCTGGAACTGGGGTGTGACACATTCAGAAGAAGGCATCCTATTGGCTGGTTGCGTGGTCGTTCTGTCAAAGACTTGAGTGTTGGGAATTGTTTTAGGCCAGTTATCTCAAGATTACAACATTGCTATTTTCATATTATGATTCAACACACAGTGCTTATATTTGTTCCTTTCTTCTGAGATGTAATTATACTCTTCTGTTGACACACATCAGAAATAGTTTTTTTTATGATCAAGAAATACGGCACTGTTATTTTGGGATATTGGTCAATCGAGAGCCACTTTTGATGTCCCAGAATAACCCTTCTATTTTTGCTGAGGTGGACATATTTGAAATCCAGGAAATATTTAATGTCTCAAGAAAACATAAATCTTTCTTATATGAGTTAATCCTTTTTTTTGGATAACCAGTTTTATAGGCACCACAAAAACAGAAAACAATGGAGTGTGAATGGATTTTTAATCGTGAATAAAATAGCTTCCATTACACTAGGATCACCAGAAAAGAATGGGAAGCTCAGTTAATTTAAAATCAGACTTAAAGGTGGGTTAGGTAAGTTTGAGAAACCGGCTCGAGAAACACTTTTTGTTATATTCCATGGAATGCTCTTAACATCCCGATAGCAATGAATATCTGAAGTGCTTTGACAACAAATCCATAAAAAAATGTCATCTGTGGAAGCCGTAGTACTGTAAAAAGTACGACCAATCATCTGAGCCGGCCCGGCTAAAATAACTGGATGGCCTACCTGCCTGTCAGCCTTCCATCTGTGCACAAACTTATCTCGTGCCCTCATTGGTCATGTGCGCGTTTGTGTGTGTTGGAGGAGGGGCTCTGTAAGGAAGTGGCTGATTTTTCCCGGTTGTGTATTTTCAAATTCCAGCGCACTCAAGCTGGTTTCTCCGAAATTACATACCCCACCTTTAAACTGAATCTAAACTTCTGAACTTTTCTCTGGGGATTTCTGTTTTTAGGAAGATTTGTATTTATTTTTGCAAACACAGGCGGATCCTTGTCTTATAATTCTAGGGAGCAACCAGGAAGTGTAAATACTGAGAGAAAGTTGCTGTTCCCCTTTACATTGTTTCTGGGAATTTCTCTACTTTAGAAGTCGCTTTTTGAGAAAGGCACATGTGAGTCTGGTCAAGTAACCCAGGATTAGACTGTGTCTGTAGTGCATGTGCACTCTTGTATGTCTATCTTTGTGAGGACCTACTTCAGTTTTTGTCTGGGTTGTGATATTTTGTCTGAAGGCTGTTTGAGGTTTTCAGTATTTTTTTTTTGCATTAGAGTAAATATCAGGTTAATGTCCCCCAAGGGTTGGGGCTAATTAGCTTAATGGCAATAGACAAGTTATGGAATTAATTAACGATTAAGTAAATGTTCCTTCACTGTGGAATGTAATGGCTAGAGAAGAATGGCACTATCAGCATTTAGATTGGTTTCCCAATAATAATCCTTCCTTTTTTAATTATGCAATACTGTCTGTTTCTTGGTATGAGTTCTTGTGTAAATGAATACTTAGTTTACCACAGAAAAGGACATGCTTCAACCATTGCGACACTAAAACCATAAGACGATGGTGTTTGGATTTTCCCCTGTACGTATCAGCAGTTACCCAGGGCGGATTTGTCGTTGGGTGGAACAACCAAAGTCAAAAAAAACAAAAAACGAAGCAATGTGTTTTGGATTTTTACCGAGTGGTCTGAAGAACTTGCTAAATTAGAAGCTAGCTGTTGGCTTTCTTTATGGCATCGATGCAAACGATAATACTTCTTTAAAACTCTAGGGGTTGAATTACATTGATTTGGGTCCTCACAAGTATAGAAGTACAATTGTGTGTCTTAGTGTTTTTCAGTCCATGTTGGAACCACCTGTTCATCGTCCTCTTGTTTAGTCTGTGGTGTTTTGTGCAAGCTTTGATGAGTCTTTTGTGTTTTGTGATGTTGCGTGTGGGGATTGTTCAGCCACGGGTGCATCAGCAGCTCCGACGCCGTCAGTCTCTCTGCGGGTGACTTTCTCAGCATGCAGCCAATCAGACACTTGGCTCGTGGCGAAAGCCAATCAGGTAGGCTGAAGGCCCCACGGCGGATCTTAGCGAACAGCGCGGCGGGTTGCGTGTCCTGAAACGGGTATCGTCCAATCAGCATGGTGTATAGAGACACGCCCAGGCTCCAGATGTCAGCGGCGCGGCCCGAGTAAGACCTGCGCCCATTGGTCAGTAGCTCGGGGCTGACGTAGGCGGGGCAGCCGTGTCTGTCCGTCAGAGAGTCGTCGTCACGGCTCTCGCGCAGGAGGACGCAGTCGTCAAGACCGAGCAGAGCAACATGCGTCCTGCAGAAAGAAAACCAAACATTTTGTTTATACGTCATCCGTAGATATATTACACACATTTAGGGTTTCATCCATTTAACACTGATACCATTTATGATATTGCTGCTACTAATAATACTGCTGATGTTGGCAGTGTCATTATTTTCAGTCTCACCTGTATTTGTCGGTGAAGACGAACCTGCGGAGCTTCAGGTCTCTCAGGACGACGCCGTGCTGGTGACAGTGCATCACGGCGTTCAGCATCTGAGTGAACAGATGCCCCGCCTCCTCCTCGCTGACAAGTTTCCTGCTTCGCACATAAGCGTGCATGTCACCGTGGTGAGTGGGAAGGAAGACGTACACGCTGTCCTGGCCAATCACTACGTCCTGCAGGCTGCAGATGTTGTCATGGTCACCGATGCGGGAGTAAGCAGCCAACCGCTCCTGGTAACCACGCAGAGGAATCACCTGTAACCATGACATTCAGGTTAGATAACACGGTTACAGTTAGAAATTTCACTGTGGCATGGGCAGGTGTTTTTACAATATTATGAGTATTTTCAACTTTACTTACAATATTACTAGCAGTATCAGCATTATTTCCAAAACGTTTTTCAATAAAAAAAATGTGCAAGAGGTATAACCATAAGGGTTTCCAAAACTATTGGTATTTATTTGTAGCAATATCAGTAGTTTTATAAGCAATATCAAGAATTTCCAGAAGCATTTTGTAATATTTTAGCAGGATTAGCAGTTGGCAGTATCTGTAGTATTTTCAGCAATATTGGCACAATTAGTACTTGTATATTCAAATGATCAAGTAAGTTAAAAGTATTTGCCATATTTTGTAGTCTTTTCAGCAGTTTTAGCTTTGTAGTATTTTTTTAACATTAAAGTGGTAAAAATAGTACAGTTAGTTACTAAACAGTATTCATGCATAGATATAAACAGTATCAATCATATTTTTTCAGTACGAGTTATGTTTAATGTAATATCACAATTACTTTCAGAAGTATAAGCTATAATTTTGGCAGAATCTATAGCATTAGCACCAGTATGTGTTACAGTATAAGCAGTATTTGTAGTACTTGTTCCAGTATCAGTGACATTGGTAGCTGTACCTGGCAGGTGTATTGCTGTTTTGTGTGTGCGTGCTCGGCCCTGTAAGTCTTCTCCCCCTCGCAGCGTTTAAACAGGATGTAGGATCCCACTCTGGAAGGTGATTGGCTCTGGTCGGGCTTGGGGGAGGGGCGTATGGGCCTGAGGCACTGCGAGAGTCCGGTGGCCGGAGGGGTCGGATCCAAACGAGCTGCTTTCCATTTGGGTGAATTGTCCTGGGGCTCGTCCAACAGTCTCTTCAGACAGCGCTGAGAACTGGCTGCAGTCACGGCCATGCTCATCTGTGATTGGAGGAGACAAAAGACATCAGGTTAATTACAACTTGCATCTTTTGATATGACTGTGGCTGAAGAGGAGGCGTTTTAAAACAATATTATATAAGTGAAAAAAATGAATTAAAATGTAAGGCTTTGGGTTGGATTAATTAATGGGTTTGGGTAATTGAAACACATAATGAATAAAAAATGTTTAACGCATTATAAATCTATAATAATAACACATGGGATTTGTACAGCGCTTTTCCTGATGCTCAAAGACGCTTTACATGAAATCAGAACATAAACGATACAAAGAAAACAAAAAACATCAACAATGTGCATAACTATGCACCTGTATCGCAGTTGCATTGTTTTCCCATTTTTATCATAAAAATTATTTGTATAGCTGCTTAAGTCTGAAGATTCCAGTGACGGTTCACACTGTGCTCAGGTGTGTTTTAGGTATGATCTTGTAATAAATACCTAAACAGCTAAACAAATCCGGGCATAATAAAATAAAATAATAAAAAAGTAAGAATAAAATAATGTGTACAATGAGATATATCAAATAATTAAACAATATAATTGACAATGAGACAGACGCAGCAAGTAACTAATAAAAAAAAAACACTGAACATAAGTTCTGAACAGTTTAAATATGAGAAATGAAATTACGAACATGTGTTAATAATTGGTCGTATTTCAAGAATTGTTCTAGAAGAAACTGGAATTTTTTCTCCATGCACTACTTAGCCCCCTCTGCTGGTCACATCAGTGCTGAGCCTCCCTCACAACCCCCCACCGGTATATCTCTACCCACAGTAAAAAGAGTTTTATTAGATGATATTAAATCACATCTCGGTCTGTTGCGAGTCTCTGCTGCTCTCATGTTACACAGCTAACGTGTCTATAGGCTTCATGATGAAACTTCCTGTAAGCTGACAGACGCTTCAGCTTTCAGATCATTGCATCAGAGCACAACAGTTTATAGTTTAAACACACTTTAAATACAGTCAACACCTACCACACACACACACTGAGAGTTTTTATATAGTTAGTCAGAGCCTTTGGTCGCCGTGGTGATGCTGTGTTGTATCCTGCTGTTGGCCAACGCTGCTTTCACTCTGGTGAAAGACTGAGTCACAGCGTCACCGTAGCAACGTCATACTGACACACGCACACACCGAAACACACACAGTGAATCTCTGCTTTGTGATGTCTAATCTAGTCAGCTGCTGTTTCACAATCAAAAATCTGACTGTTAATAATAAACACAGAAAAAAGCTCTAAACTAGATTTTACTAAACGCAGCTGACTGAGAAATCTGTATTTCTGAATATTGTGAATCACGTTTCTCAGATTGAATCTACATATTCTGAGACAAATCAGCATCCATTGTGGTAGTAAGAGAAACCCTTTGTGAGTTCAACAAAGTTTAACAATTACTTTATTCAAAAACTACAAACAACTGCACAGCTCAAACAACTACAAAACTACACGCCCAATAAAAAATGTGCAGCGCCGGTGCTTGAGCCATTTGTAAAATTCACAATGCTCTCGGCTAATGTAGTTTATTTTAATAACAAGATGTATCCTTTACTGTCTGATTTAAAAAAAAAACACATTTAGACCACATTTAGCTACAACGATAAGTTGACTGATGAATTAGTCAAAATAATCACCAAGGATTTTGATAATCAATAAAAACGTTTCATGTGAAAATGACATTAAATGCTGGTTTCAGCCTTTCAAATATGGAGCTTTTCATGTTCCTTTTTCTGTTTCAAATCATATTTGACACTGACAAAACAAGACATCTAAAGAATTCACCTTGAACTTTAAAAGATTGACTTTTTAATAGACGAAACAACCAAGAAATTAATTGGCAGATGAATTTAGCACTAAATAAAGTGTTTTTTTTCTCTTTGGCTCTATGAAACCTGATGTACTTATATGATTCTGTTTTCTTAAAGGTTGTATCTTCCTGGTCGAATGCACTTATTGTAAGTCGCTTTGGATAAAAGCGTCAGCTAAATGCAATGTAATGTAATGTAATGTAATGTAATGTAATGTTTTCAGCCATAGTTCACCCCCTCTGTCAGGCTAATATTTATTCAAGTATCTGAGCGCAACACTTTCATTTGCCCGTAGACTCACCTTTTTCTCAAGCCTTGATGTGAATCCTACGGGTTACACCTAAGGTCTTAATTTATGGGAGATTACTTTCATTAAAGGCAGCTAAAATTATATATAAAGTAAAAAAAAACTGTGCCCTTATGTATGTAGATTATGTAGATTAATGGAGTTAACAGGGAGATGGTGGGGATTTCTTACTTTGGAATAGAACCTGGCAGCTAAGTTTTCACGTCGGCTCCTTATTTGAACGTACTGAACTCTACTGGTATGTATTTATTTATTTGTTTATTTTATTTGAAATTGAAAAGTTGTGCTTATCTTGTCTCCATCTCAACGTAGACATTCTGACATGTACTCTCAGTCCCGCGTCCTGTTTGGTCTGTTTACTTTAGAAGGAAATCTGCTCACTAACATCTCTTCAAACTCATTTTACAATTACTCACATTTTTTGGTCCTAATCCGTCAATTAACTATCTTTTATATCTGATTCTAAATAACTTTAATAGAATTGTTTTCAACATGGTTTAAAAGTCCCAAAAGCAAAACAGCTACTGAGCTCACAACAACAAACCCATCTCCATGAAAACTGATGCAACAATTCATAAACTCTGCTCTGTCAGAGGTGTAACACGTATGTTTACTCGAGGACTGCATTTTCAGGTATTTCTACTGTAGTGCATGTTCTATTAACGTGTACACCCTGACCACATATCAAAGCTAAATTCACATTATAACCTACTGCATTCAACTGGCAAATAAAGATTTAACAAACATACATGCTGAACCCATAAGATTATAAGTGCTAGGAAAAAGGAGGAAATCAGATATCCAAAATAGTTTTGAACAAATAGATATTAATATTGCAAAGATTGATGCTTTCACTAATACTTACACAATGACATTTTTGATAAAGAACCATCCGCAATGTGGATATAATGGCGTGTGTAAAAAGTATAAAATAAGACATCCCTTTACTGTAATGCATCTTAAATAGCTGAGCCCCATTAGATATAATCATTTGTATAGATGAAACAACAACAAAAAGTGAATTAAATAGTGTGTGTGCTCCATCTTCACCAGGTACACTAAAAAGATGCTGTTTACATGTGAATGCATCGGTAAAAAGAATCGATAATACTGTATTAGTTACTCGGATATAGATAATTTTGCACAATGAGTAGTCTACCTTAGTACATTTGGCTGATGTAATGTGACTTGAATCAACGACATACACTTGATGTCATATGTTTACATTTTGCTGACAGTTTTATCCAAAGCGATTTACAATAAGTGGTATAACCCAATATTTTTGTACTTTTACTTTCACTTAAGTAAATGATCTCTTTCTATATCTTACCTTGTTCTTTAAAGAGAGGGGCTGCAGGTAAACGGGAAGCCAGGTGAGTCGCAGCAGCAGTCTGTCTATGGAGCAGAAGTTGTTGAAGACATCAACAAAAAAATGTTTCCCTCTGAGTTTGAACCGGTACAGTGTAGCGGACTGTCCGGTGGTGACGTCTTTGTCTCGGTATTATTATTGTCCCGGTTGCTCAACGTTTCGTCAGTCAGCTGTTGGTTGAGTTTCTTTTTCGGTCTGAATGAAATGAATAAACTTAAGGTGACAAAAAGGGAAGCTGCAAAAAAACAACCAAACTGCTTTTGATAAGACTACGAATGAAACTATTTTGTTTATGTATCCAGAGCTGAAGCGAACAAAGCCGAGCCAACCCGAGTCCTTCCGTCCGTCTTTGGGAGTTTAAATTAAAGTCATGTCCGTGTGTTGCTCCGTTTTATATCCAGTGTGGACCTCCGGGACTCTGGTCGGCTCTGACCCTGTTCTCCAGAACTTTCAGCCGGAATGAGTACTTGCTCGATCCTCGGGTGTGTTTGCTTCATCCAGCGGGGGGCGGAGCCTCGATGGTGCAATCCTGAGCGGATCAGTCGTCAGAAAACCGACACGAGACTCCGCACGAGCTGTTTCGATATGTTTCTATACGTAACTATAGCCTCCGGCTCCAGTGGAGGAAGTACTCTGATGTATCGATTAAGAAAAAGTAACAATGCTATATTACTAACGTGTAAAAGTAATTAATTCAATGTTCCACTAAAGTAAAAGTATTATAATTATAACGCTATGTATTAACTGAACTTGAAGTAGCCTACCAAAAGTGAAAGTATTCATTATGCGTAGGCCTATAGCCCATTTCAGAATCATGTTTATTAATGTATTGTATTATAATTTCTTACATATTCATTCAACGTGTTTATCACTTACATTTTTCAGATAGAAAATATGTTTTTATTATTATTACTTTATATACCACTGGCTAGCTTAACCTTTAATGTCATGATTTATGTAAAATAAATATATTGGAGTAAAAGTAGCATAATGTGAAAATACTCCAGTAAAGTACCTTCAATTGTACTTAAGAGCAGTACCTGAGTAAGTGCACTTGGTTACATTCACTGAGTAAAAGTAGTAACACACACTGTATAAATACTCATTTACACATAACAACAAAAGACAATTAAAGACCTGCATCCAAAATCCCACCTAGTTAAAACCATTATTATTTTCAAACAGCTGATGATCTTATACACAGAAGATTACGCCATTTCAAAACGGACACACTGGGCAAATTTAAAAGACATATCACAAACTGTTACGTTGTGCCTTCAAAAAGAAATGATTGTGTAAACATTTATGTTGCACTTTGAATTGTGTCTGTGTAAAAATAAATTTTGCTTGACTTTTTCATTTATTACCCAGAATCTCCAGTTATACCATTTAAGTATAGAAATTGCAAAGATGTTTTCCTCGGACAATAACTACAGTACAGTGAGTTTTTTAAATATCTGCAGTATGTGTGAATATAAAATAAAAATTATTTGCAGTTTTGCATTGTGCAGAAGTGTGCAAAATAAAGTAATGTGCAAAGGACTGATAGATCCCAGACTTTTTTGATTGCAAAACCTGACCGTGGACCTGCAGAGCTGCAGCCACCTGCTGACCTTTGACCCTAATCTGTCCGCAGTCTGCTGCTGGAGGCTAAACACAGTGTGATCTGTATCCACGTCTGGCACGTTCTTTAAATATAGGCTGTTTGCACGCTTCACCATTCTCTGAAATCTGTCTCCTCTCACCTGCCTCCCTGGCATAGATGAAGTTATTTCAGCTGTGTCATAAGAATTGGATACTATCACTTAAATATAATAATTGGATTTATTTGATTAATTATATATTTTTTAATCAATCAAAGAAATGCAAAAGCTGGCACACATTTTCACCCCTTCAATATTGCCCCCAAATAAATAATTGAAGTGAGAACTGTTGATACATGGTCCTAATATCATTTTAAAACATGGCTCTCAGGTCCTTAAAATACTGTATATAATACTATAATGATGATATATGTTAATAAATAAATAGATTTATAAAACGGACAAGTCAAATCAAGCAATCTGATTGGTTCTTAGCCGTGATATACTGAGCGTATACCACGGGTAGAGTTGTAGTTACTTTTCACAACAAGTCAGTATCCCTCCGCATCTGAGAAAAACTGTATACAGTTGGGCTGAAAGGATCACCAACGACATGTGTCCAAGGGCCAAAATGTATCCAATAGACACTATCGCGGGCCAGCGACTTTTATATAGCCCAGAATGTTGAAGTTATTGACCGGGGGGTCGGGAGGGTTACTTTGTAAATGTAATCAGTCACTGAATACTGAATACATGCTCTGAAAGTAATCAGAATACAGTTACGTGTCAGATTACTTTTAGAATACTTTTGGCATACTTTCTTTTTCCATAACAGATGGGTATGTTTTGGTGCACAGGAGACCCTTATTTTATTGTTTTAATGGCTTATCAAGAACTTAAACACAACATCTTGGTGTCATTCTGGACAGCTCCCGCTCATCTGCACCCCACATAAAAAACATTATCCGGACTGGAATATGTTATGAATTGTAAGGTGTCCTTGGGTGCTTTGAAAGGCGCCCCTAAATAGAATGAATTATCATTATTATGTATTATCTGAAACGATGTAATAACTTTTAAAACTTTTTCCAGTCACTTGCCCCATGCATTGAGCAGCAGCAGGCCATTCACTTTGATTTGATCCCGTTATGAAATATCATCATTTCAAAAATAAATAAATGCTACATAAACGTTATCTTACACATTTTATCTAACCATCTCCGTTTCTAACTTTCAATATTTTAAAAGAGATCTCTCTCTCATCTGCGGGAGGGGGCGGGGCCTCAGACACGCTGCATCTCTCTCTCGCTCACAGACATGCTGCAGCGCTGTGCAGTGTGCACAGAGGAAACTTTTCCACCAATAATTCATATTCCAAAATGTATTCACTTCAGATTTACGAAAGTAACTGTAATCAGATTACTCGTTTTTCTAATGTAACGCCAGCTGAATACAGTTAGCCGACTTGATTTTTGTATTCTGATTACGTAACGCCGTTACATGTATTCCGTTACAACCCAACCCTGCTTCTAGGCTACTTTCCCGCAGCTCCTGCCTCTCTGTTGGACTCTGTCGCAGCGGGGCTACTGCTCCTGTGTGCAGTAGTAGCTGTACTGCTGTGGTGCGGAGTTCTTATACATCCATGTGCGGAGCGCACAAAGCAGACTCTTCACAACGAAGGATCACTTCTTCTTCAAGGCAGGGAAGGTTTCGCATATAGACTGTATATTTTATATATATATATATAGCGAAAGCGAAATATATATATATATATATATATATTTCAGGATCCGAAAATACAATTTAAATATGTTGCACTCTTATTCCACTTATTCCTAGTGTGCCACTGGTTACGGTGCCGCGTGCCAATGATGGCACGCGTGCCAGGGGTTGCCGACCCCTGCCATATATATATATTGTTGGGTTCAGAATTCCAGGAAAGACAGACAACTTCTAAGTTTAACTATTTATTGTAAAGAGAGCAAAATATATATATCACTTGGCCAAGGACTCATCACGTCTTTGGGAATCACAGGCAGCAAAACTCTAATCTGTAACCACCAAATCCATCAAGAGCCTGGCACCTCGTGCGACAATACATTTTATTACACAGGGCGTTGCCCGTACATTTATGATTGGACAAGACTAGCTGAAGACATACCGCGGTTTAGACTTGGTTCGCTTTGGTTGGTGCGCCAACTCAGAGTCTATTGGCAACACGATCCTCCAATCAGCATTCGGCCGGCCTGTGGAAGTCCCTCCCTACTCTGGCACCATCATACTAATTTGTTTTCTCTAACGTTTCTTCAGATATAGTGGGAAACCAAAATGTTGCTTCCTAGCTTTGCGGGGGAGCGCGGCTCCCATACAAAGTGAAGGCCGGTGCGATGTGCTGTTCTGACTACCTCTTTGTGTTCTCTCAGTCTCTGCACTCAACCTTGCTACTTTCAATATTGCAAGCTAAACTTTCTTCTGACTATTCCCCTCGTTGGTATCTAACCCATCAGAACCTGGGATTAGTGATTGTGTCTATTTATTCTTTAGTCATAGCAATCTCATGAGCACAATAACAATAATGATAGAATGTAATAATAAGAATCAGTCTTGTAATGTTATATAAAAATAGACTCCACAAATCCCTCCTTTCACACCTTTTAAGGTGTGAATCTAATCTACGTCTATTTTTCTTTTTACTGCGTCTCTGGTGTAATTTATGAATCTCTACTTGTTATAGTAGATATAGTTCACCCCATCCACATCCTTGTTGATTGTGGGACAGAGGAATATTACTTCAAAACCTGCTGATATATGGTTTCTATCTTTAAACTCATCAGGAGGCACCCTAATGCTGTCTTTAGCTTAAAAACTCCTTCCTGGGACCATTTAGTTCTGCTGTCTGTGGGGCGTTCTGCGAGTATGGTTCATTTGAGATTGAGTTACAGCCCTTTGATTGTTTATTAGATATTCTAGTACCATTTCATACTTTCACATGTCAAACACATGCTCTTTCATTTACACTTTTCGCTTTAAATCTCAAATTCTATTCATCTGAATTTTTTGTTTAAACCACTTCTTTTCTTATCTCTGTAAATTATAAATGGTGTGCTTATTATTTCTACTGTTAATGTTTTCTAAATTAATTATACCTCCTAATTGTCCAGTGCAGCTTCAGAGTCTTAATACTTGGACTGTGCCAATAAAATTAAACTTCAACATCTTTAGGTGAACTAAATCACATATTTCAATAGCTCTGAATTTCTGATGAGCATCTGTGTTATTCTTAAATCAAATCCTTGAAATCCTATTTAAAATCTAAATATAATAATGAACTGCTAATGTTTCTGGTAAAGAAACACACTCATGTTATGGATTCAAAAACAACTAGAATCATGATACTATCAAAGTGAATGATTTCCTGGTGATACTGCTTCTACCTGTCAGTGCTTAGATATTATCAAGCTGAGAAAATGAATACAGAATTCCAACATACTGTCATCAAATGTCTTTCTATTATGAATTTAAATTGCCCTTGTGAAACTAGGCTTGTGTTAATTTCTATCCCCATAATGACCCAAACAATAAAGTCTATGGCTTTTACTTCTAATTATTTACCAGGCTAGAAAGGATGTTGTCTAAATTAAATTCTGTCTCATTATATTACTATGTTTTAGCTTAACTTAACTGTAACATGTTCGTTCTACATTTCAAACCCCACTTACTCTAATATCTGTTAAAATATCCACATTACAAAATTGTTTCATCATCACAGGTCAACTTCTTTGGTATTCCCATTCTGGACTTACATCTCTCACAGTAGCCCCTTGGCCACTGCATCTTTGTTACCTGTTATAATTCAATCAATATTTAGAAACATGTCAACATTCATCAAAAAGTATCCTATAGACATGGAGCAGGTTCATTCTAAAACTGTCAATCAATGGTCAGATTGAACATCCGAGTTGGGGCGGCAGGTTTCTTTCAGTCCCTAAATGAAAAATGTAGATTGTGAATTTAATTTTACAGCCATGTTGATATAATACATTATACACACACTCCCCCTTTTTACACATGAACTCATGTGTAACATAATCATGTATGGGAAGAAAACCTCCAGGTAACCATTGATTATAAGAAAATACCAAAAAAAATCACACATTTACATCCATTATTTTTCCACTGTAAACACTCCAGTGAAAAGAAGTCTTTCTCTCCATCTTTCAGTCCTAAAAGAAACAGAATCTTCACATTTTAGTTTGAGCTTCACATTTTGCAAACTGCCACTGCCTGTTGGAGTAACATATCATCAAGTAGATTAGAAACGGGTTACATGTGCGGTTTTCCAATTTTGTGGAATTTTAGGAAACCTCTAATTTCCCGCAGAGCCCCAGAATAATGTGTTAGTCCAAAAACATGCTTGTTAGTTATTGTTTTAAATCATGCAGTTACACTGATCACATGCAGACATACATTCACACTCACACTTTCAGGTTGTAAAGTCAAGTTTGGTCAGGTTCACCCCAGAGTCATTCATTGACAGTGCCTTTCCCAAGTAACACTGTCAGTCAGGGTCAAAGGTCATTAGGTCTCAGTCTTATGGGCCATGTGTCGTGCTCTGCAGAGACTTTGATATTTCAACATAGGCCAGTATCCTTTGTCTACAAAAATATGTCATATATGGAGCTCCATCATTTATTAATCCACGATTACAACTATAATTTTCAAGATATCTCTAACTTTTCATTGGGACAGCTGTTTCCCACATTTCCTGAAATTTGTTAGCCAATAAACTTCCTTATACTACTACTACTGCAGTTTATTAACACCTAATCTATATTAAAATGTCTAATAGATCTATTTCAGAAACTTGTGCATATAATTATTTTCTTGAGTCAAAACATTATTAGGATCTGTAAAGCTCTGCCATGTATTTCATAACTCATTATATTAATTTATCTTCAATTCTGCTCTACTTAAAGAAAAACGTTTAACCTCCCTAACAGTGCGTGGAACCTTGGGTGTATCAACATGTAACAATCACTCCCTCCTTTATCAAGGATTTAAAAACAGAAGTAATTTCATCAATGGTTTGTAGTTGAATTGAGGAATTATCACTTAAGGTAGGTATGTTTTTACTTTTTAACATCTATAAATGACAGGTCATTACCAATTAAATGGATGACCATTAGGAGGTGGTGACGCTTGTCTTTTAAACTCATAATCTGGTGCTGTGCGCTCCCTGTGAAACTGCAAGTAAGATTTAAAAACCACTGCAGGGTGGGTTGAGTGACCCCTTCTCCCTATTGGTTGTCAATAATATGCACCTTTACAATGGGTGATTCAATGCCCCACATTTGTTTACTCCCAATTATATTGCTTTTTCAAAATTAAATTAGCTGTTTTTTTTATTTTAAACTCTACATTTTGGACGACAAACCACAGTTATTTCCCCATAAAAAGTTCTCCTGTAGCCTATATGCTACAATGGTGAAACCAATACCTCAAATTGAACTGCTTAGAACTAGCTTTCCCTTCAACATGACCTATATAAATAAATATTTGTCTGATTTTATTGAGTGGTTACTAAAACTCTCCCTTTAAACTGTAGATTAATACTGTAACAAATTAAATCTCTACCAAATTCACACATGAATAAAAACTCTAAAAGAATAATTTGTAAACATAATGAAAAGATTGAAGAATCTTTTCTACTCTGTACTCTTGACTCCAAAACACCCACTGCTTACAGTGTAGTGAATATTTCCATCATGTCTCCCCGTTTATCCCACAGTACCTTCAGTGTGTTTAGGATTATGTCCTCATTTTACTTTAATAGTTTCCTCTTTACTGCTATTTTTAATTTACCAATTGATTAATTCATGGTTAATAAATATTTGTATCTTTACTTATTTATCAAGTCAATTCAATTGCTTTAAATTTGGTTATTTTTATGTGCGTTTGTGAATAAGTGTGTTTATGTGCAAACTCACTCATTCCGGTTCCCTTCCCGTCTCCTCTGGATTATCTCGAGCCGTGACCCCGGCCTCCTCGCATTCTGCCCGACCAACTCCTCTGATTCTGACTCCTCCCCCTTTGTCCATCAGCTCTTGAATCCATCCGCTGTAACTCTTTAATGCAGCCATCTGCCCAGTTTCATCTGCAGCCCCCATCATGCCACTGTTCTTGTACTGCTTTGCATTTCATCTCCTCCTTTACAGTCTCTTTGCTGTTTTATGGAGCTTTGGTTCTGGATGCCACAGGTGGAGATAGTTCTGGATGCAGTTCTGGATGCAGTCTTGTTGTTGGTTCAGCTCTGGTTCTCTGTCTGTTCGATGGAGAAGCAGCAGTCTCCTGCTTGGGTTAGGTCTTTGTTTGCTCAGGCGGGTCGGGGTCTTAGCCGTCTGACAGGCAGAGAGAGAGAGTCCAGGTCTCGGGACGCATTACCTACTGTACACTGTATAGAAATTCTAGCACACTGAGTTTAAATAAATCCCACCCTTTCCGCTCAGTCTTTTTTTAAATCCCACCCTTTCCGCTCTGTCTTTTTCTAATTATACTATCTGTCTTGGTTGTTAAATGCCATCTTAACAACAAAATAAATGTCTCCTAATGATATTACAGAACTCTTTTTAAAAAAAAATATTTCAACCATTTGTAACATATTTACTCAAAACAACTCTTTCAGTCAACCATTTTCTCCTATAAAATGAAATACTTACATATTTCAAGCTCCATATATTTCACACAAGAAGAAAATCCCCACATATTCTCAAATATTTTAAATCCTACTGTTACTTAGAACAACAGTAAAAACCAGCAGAGAGTATACTAACAGATCACAACAATGTACATTGACTCAAGAGTAGGCCTATGTTTTCTTTTTATTATAATTATTAATATTATCACTTTTAGTGAACACTTATTCGTATGATCTAAATACCCTGTCCATAATCCAGACATGCAAATTGTTTGAGTGTAAAAATGTGTTTTTCCCTATCTGTTTACACTCTAAATATTCTTTAAATTATTATGGATTAATTAATAATCCCTTTTGTACTTCTGATCAAAATTATTTATGTGTAATGCTTTAAATATAGAAATATGTGTTAAATGTAATAGTTCTAAATTGGAACACAGTGGTTCTAGTTCTGACTAAAACTACCAGGAATGAGCTTCACTTCAGCCACAATACCTCGACTCCCTTTTTTTTTATTCTCACATAAGCTTTTTCCAAACTTTCTCATCTATTTTTCTGTTCTTTTACAACAAAACAACGTAACAACTCTTGGTAATTTAGCAATGTATTACATTACATGTCGCTTGTTAGACACTTATATCCAAAGCGACTTACATACTCAATACTGTGCAACCCCAAAGGAGCAATTTGGGGTGAAGTGTCTTGCCCAGAGACACAACGACATACTGACTGCAATCAGTGGGGTTTGAACCTGAACCCTGATCACAACACCAACGCACAAACCACTGCACCACATGCCTCCCTGTAAAAACAGTGATGCAAATTAGTCGCTTTTCGGCGCCTCCCGCTTTTTTAACGCTGCTTTGGGTGACTTGTGTTATTCGTGGAGAACCGAAGTGTTTTCGTTTTGGGGGGGGGGGGGGGGGGGGGGGGTCCGTCAGTCCGTCCGTTAGTCCGTCCGTTAGTCCGTCAGTCCGTCCGACTGACGGACAACTTCTCACTTCAAAAAAGAAGCAGAAATCTAGATCACAAAATAATTAAACAAGCGAGTGCCTGTTTTTCCTGGCCAAGGACAGGTTCCATGAACACATCACGAGCGTAACGTGTCTTCACCATGTCTTCACCATGTCTTCACGTGGTTATGTCTCGTCTGAAAGGAGTGTAGACTAGACTAGAGTGCAGACGGAGAGCACCGGAACGCCACTCCAGCTCTTCAAATATTGCATTACCCATAAGGAGCCGTACACATGCCGCAGTTTTTGCGTGGCTGTGTCTTTAGTTGTAAGCACAGTGGCGATCTGTTGTTATTAGCATCTGGTTAGCTAGCTATGCTAACGAATTTAAAGAGCTTTTCTCCAACCAGGTGGAAGAGAGCTCTCTCCTGAGAGGCTCAAATAACCTCAGCTCAGTGAGATTAAGGCACACCTTGATATGATCATTATAGTTATTAATGAGACATTAGAGACTAAATGAAAAACAGGTATAAAATACTATATGACAGTAACAAAAAAGTTGTTAAAAATAACAAGAATAGAGTTTTAAAAAGGGAGTGATTTGTAAAATATCCAAAAAGAAAAATCTGCTTTCAGTTCTGTTTCAAATGGGTGTTGAAAGATGTATCCATAGATCTCCTCATGTTGCTCCCAAAGTGCACCAGATAGATGCTTTTAACTTCAATATTTTAAAAAAAAATCTTCCCGGGAGAGCATGCCCCCGGACCCCCCTAGAGGAGGTTAGGTCTGCCTTTTCTTTGCACAGCATGAAAGAAAGGCCAAATGGATTGGCTTTGATTTTAGTTTTTTTAAACAGAGGTTGAGTTCAATCATTTGTACGACCCTCGGAGGATGTTGTAAAAATTTAAATGAAAAAGGTTCCCCACCCCTGCTGTAAATAATAATAAAAACCCTTGATTTATAACTTAACATCTCTGTCTCCTATTGATCTGAGTATATTATAAAGAATAGCTAGTTAATTGAAGCATTATAGCACAGGCCTTTGACAGATGGTATATTACGCTGTTTTTCTTCTGCTTCGAATAGTTCTCTCTTTTTTCACCATACCTGTGTTTGCATCACTGAAAAAGTATTTTTAGCAACTAAATGCTATATTTTCTGTTGAAATGCCCTGAGCTGTCCCTGCCATCATTTTAGGATAATATAGTAAGTCAATAGGAAGGAATGAGGCAATTAAGCTGTCGTCACTCACCTAACGTAATCACCCTTTTAAACCTATGCCTTGACGGGCTCTCCGTAAAAAGTCTTCACTTACTATAAAATCTTACTTTAGATCCAATCACTTGCCCTATTCTTCGTTTCCCCCACCCACAGCCTCCACACGGCGGTGGAGCCTCACGGCGGAGGATTTAATCTCTTTTCTGATTATGTCCCAGACTCTTATCTTTAATTCTATAAGGTCCCAGACTCTTATCTTTAATTCTTAACATAGGTCCCAGACTCTTATGTTGATCACTAATTGTTAACACAGGTCCCAGACTCTTATGTTGAATTTTTTTAACATAGGTACCAAACTCTTATGTTTATGTTCAATTCTTAACATAGGTCCCAGACTCTTATGTTGATTTTCAATTCTTGTCATAGGTTCCGGACACCTAAATCATGTGCACACTTATCAGAAACATATCCCTTGCTACCCTCACACCTCAGTTGTCTCATATGTTTTACATTACCTCCTCTGTTCATCCACCAACACTCACAATTCTAACAGTCCTATTCTACCTATGCAGAATTTTGGTAGTTATACAACAGGCTTCTGCTTACCTTTGATTTTGGCCCTGTGAGTATTGATAGGAATCCGGAGGAGGTCTCCGCCGTCCTTCAGTCCCTCGGACTCGAAGACGGGAGTTCCCAATCGTCTTTCTGGAACCACGTCGTGGGTCACTATTTTGTTGAGTTCAGAATTATAAACACTAGATGGCTCATGGGAGATTTTCCAGCGTAGCTCACCGGCCGCCATCTTGCTCAACAGCTACTCTGGTACGCGCTATGGTAGCTGTTGTAAGGTGAGTGATCTGCACAAAAATACTCTTAACTCGCTGAAATCTTGACTGATTTACAAACGGTTCGGTTTATTATAAACATTATTAGCATGGCTATGATACAGGAGGCTTGGACTTGTTGAAATTGCAGCTTTTCTTTGTGTATGTGCCGTGGTTGTATTATTATTATTATTAGCTGGCTAATAACAAGAGGCTGTGAGTGAGACTTTAGAGGTTTCTCAATACTCAAATTTCCCCTCCTCGACTCCTCGGTCCTCCGGTAGTGACCCGGAAATGAATTTCAGCGCGCCATTTTGAACGACATCTCATTTCTCTAAATGCACTTCGAGGACTGAGCATCGAGCATCGAGGAGGCTCTCTGGAGGAGCTCTAACCGAGGAGACACTGATGCATCCTCCACAGCTCCTCCACGGATGCATTTCCGGGAACGGTGGAGGCGTGACGCACGGCCGGACTTATCTCAGCCAATGCTCTCTGCATGCATCCCTTGGATATTATTTTAGTAACTGCTTTCATCTTGACGCGATGTTTACAGTGAGAACAGCTGTGAGGTCCGTGCAGAAAGCAGAGCAGTGTGTAAAATATATATCACTCAGTATAACAGGCCTACATTAATTTCTGTATTTGTATGCTGTAGTTTAGTAGATATCTACAAACAAAGAGTCAACATTTTTCTAAGACCATTTAGTGCTTCACATAATAAAATACACAACGGCTGTAGCCTGATTATGCTTTAGGAGCTGTAGGTGTGTGTTGTACAGTGTGTGTGTGTTGTGCAGTGCGTAGATGCGGTGGACAGACGGGTCTCAGTTGGTTTGGTGTCCTATGCTTATTTTTAATACTTGTACAACTTTTGGCCCGTGATTTCAATTCCCCATTTCAGCGACCAGAGAGTCTCTGATTGTGTTACGTTATTATGAGAGTGCTCTCATACTTGTTTAATTCTGAAATTGTAGTGTGTGTGTGTGTGTGTGTGTGTGTGTGTGTGTGTGTGTGTGTGTGTGTGTGTGTGTGTGTGTGTGTGTGTGTGTGTGTGTGTGTGTGTGTGTGTGTGTGTGTGTGTGTGTGTGTGTGTGTGTGTGTGTGTGTGTGTGTGTGTGTGGCTTGTTATTGTCTCATTATACCGCACTGTCAATGAATTAAAAGTAAATATATAAGTCGTCATGAACACATCTGTCCATCAGACAGAGGGCTGCTGTGCCTCCTGTCATCATTAATGGACATCTCTCTAAAATGACAGCTCAGAGGAGAGGAGTTATCATTTCTCTAACCGCCTGCTGCTTCCACTCCTCTCTCCTCGGTTCCCCTCCTCAGTCCTCCACTCGCATCTCCTGTGGGCGGCACCAAGTCTCGAGGAGAGGAGTCGAGGAGAGGAGTCGAGGAGGGGAAATTTGAGTATTGAGAAACCTTTCTAGTATTTACAAAGTTGACCCAGCAACTTTACACCAGTGGGAGAGGCATAACTGCTCTTTCTTTTTAACATAACTTAAGTTACACATGATTTCTTCCAAGTGGTTTGGCTTGTTAAAAACATCTTACATTTTAGATACATTATGATACAGGAAATTGCTGGCTTTGTGTTTACAGAAGTACCTGACTATGCCTACGGATGCTCTAATCACCGTAGTCTGGAAACAAGAACCCGTGGAATCACCTTTCACGTGTAAGATATGACAATATTATGACTATAATTAGAATAATCGTTAATTACTTAGTGGACGTATGTACATTACAAGTCCTGCTACTACACAGGATCAGTGGGGCTATGTGAGATAATAGTATTGCAAGATTGATGTTGACCCAGCCTCTTTAGAATATGTTGCTAGCATTTCTTTACACAATTATTTAATGTTTCTTTTGGACACCTTTTTTATAACTCTTAGTGTGGTTGTCTTATTCTTAAAGTATACATTACATACATACATACATACAATTACCCCAAAAATATGATAATTTCGGTGTGTATTTTTGTCCTTACCCTTAATGTTCAAGGAAAGAAGGGAGGACAATGTTGACAATAATTTATATATCTGGATACCTTTCTCATGTTTTTAAGGTTTCCCAAAACCGGAGAGAGGAGGAGGCAGTGGGAAGTTGCCCTAAGAAGGGACGGTTTTGTTTCCTGTGGCAGGACACTGCTCTGCAGTGAGCACTTCAGGAATGAGGACTTTGACAGGACGGGGCAGACTGTCCGGCTTAAAGATGGTGTTGTGCCAACAGTATTCAATTTCCCAGCTCATCTTCAAAGGGTATGTGTATCATTGGCCAACAAGAATTCAAGGTGTATAAGATTGATATATAAATATGTGATTAAATGTCACACTTTAGTTTTCTTTCTGCAAGTTTAGGAATAAATAATGTGTTGTGTATTACAGCACATTTTAAACACTCAAAATGTCTTTAATTATGTTTATTTTAGCCGGAAACAACAAGAAGCACAACCACTTCAGAGCAGAAGATGACCTGCCAATGGACTTGTCTCAGGATGAACCTCAGCCTAATGTTGTGAGTATTCTGAATGTGGCCAAGACCAGAGAGATGGTCATTGATTTCAGGAGGGTGAGGACGTCTCCTCTACCCCTGTGCATTCTTGGAGAGGATGTGGCTGTTGTGGAGGACTACAAATACCTGGGAATGCACTTAGACAACGGACTGAACTGGAGGATCAACACTGACGCTGTGCACAAGAAGGGGATGAGCAGACTCTATTTTCTGAGGAAGCTGAGATCCTTCCACGTGTGCAGCAAGATGCTGGAGATCTTCTACCAGTCTGTTGTGTCCAGTGCACTCTTCTTTGCTGCGGTCTGCTGGGGGGGGGCAGCATCGGTGTCACTAGCAGGATCAATTAACTGATCAGGAAAGCTGGGTCTGTCATCGGCATCAAGCTGGACCCCTTTGAAGCTGTGGTGGAGAGGAGGACACTGAACAGGCTGTTGTCCATCATGGATAACCCCACCCATCCTCTCCACCTGCAGCTGGAGGGTCAACGGAGCTCCTTCTCCAACAGACTGCTGCAGCTCCGCTGTCTCAAGGACCGATACAGGAACACATTCCTGCCCACTGCAATAATTCTGTACAATAAATCACCTCTGGCTGGAAGAGAACTGAGAACATTGAGAACATCCACGTTGTACATTTTACACATATATAATCTGTTCAATATTTAATATTTAACATTAATATTCCATATGCCTTATATTTATGTATATTATATATATATGATATCCTGTTAAATCCAACATGCATATTTTCCTCTTTCTTTATTTTCTTTATTTTTCTTGCTTATTTCTAATTTATTGTAAAATGCCTTGTCCCTTATGCTGCTGTAACTAAAAATGTTTTCCCAAATTGGGATCAATAAAGTACCTTATTTTCATGTGGAATGTCAGTAACAAATGAGAGCATCATATGGCTTGTCATATTAAATTCCTTTATCTCGGTGGTACCCAGGAAGGTCTATGATGGTGTTACTAGGAGAGCCCAATATAATTTGAGGTGGTACTCTGTGTAAAACTTTGAGAACCACTGGCCATCTCACTTGCTCTATGTCACTCATACACTTGAACAAACATGTGCAAACACTTTCATAACACCCAAGGACACCTTACAGCCAGGGCATAGGGGCAATATAGGGAACAATTAAAACAGTGGATTTTGTGAGATATCAGCCGGGGTAAGACAAGACAAACAACAGTAAATGGACTACAGAAGGACACAAAAGGACACAGGGTACAGTTTATATTATTCTTGGGCTTTTTTCGACTACAAGAACTCAGCGCACCGTGCTGTGAAGTGGTAACGTATTTCAAAGGTTCTGGATTTGTTTACAAATCTAGAAACTAAATACAAAACTAGGATGATATGAAGATCTCATGTCAAAAATAATTGTGATAAATAACACAGAACTGGCCTGTCTGTGAGTTCATTTTATGTTGGTTTGGTTCTTGTGATAAAGGTGTGAATATCTAAATAATATACCACCATATGCTATTGCTATTATTAGTTGTGTGCCTGTTCTTCAAGCTAAGGCATTGCTAAATTAACAACTCTTGGCTTACAGAGTGGTAACATGAGACCAATTTTTATATATAAATATATTTTAATGTTATAATTTATTTTAAATATTAACAATATAATAAAATTAATGGAAATATATACACCGGCAAATATTTAATATAAATACCTTGTGTGTGTGTGTATAGCTATTGCTTTATCTGCTTAATGTTATTTTCATAAGAAAGTCCATGATTATAAGTATGCAGTATCATAACTACATCTTTGATGTTTATAAAAAACCAAACCGTTTGAAAATTGGTTGAGAATTGAGCAAGCTATGGTTATTTAAATAGTAAACCATAATGTTATGAATGAGAGCACTGCCTGTAGCAAGATGGCGGCCATGTGGCAACGTCGGTCTCCATCATGGATGTATAATAAGGTCTCCATTGGCCAGCAGCGAGGGTGAGTCAACTAGTGTCTATATAGAGAGGCGAAGTCCCTCCCTTTCCGGGGGAGCTCATGGGACCCCGGAAGCCGAAAATTATACATTGAATTCAATGGAGAGAGAAAACGTATCTTTTGATCCCGTTTGAATTGTGCCACGAACTACACATATGATGTTTGTCAATTTAAAAGAACATTTTGCAAGTCAAAAAAAAAAAAATGTGTCGTAAAACTGTGAAGTAACACATTTTTTTGTGTTAAGCCGCTCAGGGAACTACATGTCTCTGGTCCCGCACAATACGCGTCACCAACACAAAGATGGCCGTCACGTTGGCACATTTCACCTCATTCTTTCAGAATGAGAATAAAAGTATAACACGAGGTGAAAATCACTAAAAGTCTGGGCACATTGAGAGCTGTACATACACGAAAGGGGAGTTAGTCGGTTCTGTAAGAGCCAGCATGCGGGACCGGCTTTACAAGGTTTCGGTGAGTAACATGAGTGCAATGTTTAACGTTAATGTCAGTCAATAAGGAGGAGAATGAAAAAGAAGATGATGAACCACAGACCCGGCATATAATGACTGCAGTGTGCAGGGCTGTTAATGTATGTTACTGTTATCAATAGCATTAGTTGACTGAGAAAACCGTCAAGAAAAAAAGTTTAGCGATGTTACGTGTCGACTAGTATAATATGCCCACGGCTGTGATTGACAACCTGGACAGCCAGTCAGAAGCTACAATGCCAACCTATAGAGCCAATCAGAACCTAGAACGGCTGTACTGTATACGGGTGTGTATGCTGTGGATAACATTAGTGTTCACAAGAACAAGGTACACTCCGGTGTTTTGTTTTAGTTGCTCTTCAGATTGAAGCGGCCAGTTTTATATCGACTATACTGTATGTGTGATCTCCTTTTACATCTCGTTGTGTCATTTGAGTTTATTTGCTGTGTGTAGATTCAAGGATTTTGGTTATCTTGTCAATTTGTTTTGTTATCTAGGCACAGCTGTGTGTGACTCCCTCTGGTACACTGGTATGTGTAATGTAGAGAGCATTGATTAGTTAATAAACTACACACTGAGTCTAAATTCTGACCAAATCCTTTTTTTTTTGTTTATCAAATGTTTTTCAAAAATGTAATACACATTTAAAAAAATACAAAGTACAATCACAACCAATACAACACAAATTACAAAAAATGCAGAAAAAACCAACAATAACAACAATCAGACAAGAGGACAAAACTATGGAAAATAAACCCTCCCACCCCCAGATCTGGACCATCCTTGTATTGCTCATTCAATCTATTATAGCATGTTAACAAACATGGTACTTACTTTATTTGTACAGATCTACATGGGAGACGATGGCGCGATGCAGAGCGCTGTCTGTGGTTGTGCACGGGGGATGTACAAATGCAGCCACGCTGCAGCATTGGCAATATTTGCCATGTGGCAGATCAGCTCCACAGAAGTTGAGTGCCAGTGGAGGAAGCCTGGCACTTCAAAAGTAGTCCAGCCGGTGTCTCAACTCTACCAACAGCAAGAGGAGACATACAACCCACTGGCCAGAGACATCGCTACTGAGGATGTAGACTGGTTCAGGTCTGCACTGAGGGGCACACAGTGTGGCATGGCATGGCTTTTGTCACCTGAGCCAGAGCTGCAGCCTCAACATCAGGCCATTTTCACCGTGCCGGAGCTGGTGAGGGAGCATGGGGGTCGGGGGCTTGAGGCAATTCTTGCCCCAATGCGACTGAGCAGAGACCAGCAAGCTGCCATCCAGACAGCCACCGTAGGACAGCGGACAAATCCCCAGTGGCAGTTACACAGGCAGGGCAGGTTGACAGCCAGCAATTTTGGTACTGTGCTGAGGTCGGGACTTTCATCCACTCCATGCGCGTCCCTCATGAAGAGGGTGCTTGGGGGGTACAATTTAGACGGATTCATGGCTGTCAACTGGGGAGTTGTAAACGAGGCCGAAGGGATGAAGGCTTTTGTGCAGGCCTATCGGGTGACAGTGATCGACTCTGGTCTATTTGTGAGTGAGTCGGGTGTTTTGGGAGCATCACCTGATGGACTTGTGCAGACATCTGCCATGCTGGAGGTGAAGTGTCCACACAGCCAGAGGAACATGACCACCATCACGGAGGCAGTCCAGTTACCATCCTTCCGTCTCTGTGAGGAGGGTGGGTCATATATTCTCAAGAAGAATCACCCATACTGGCACCAGGTCCAAGGGCAGCTGCACATCACAGACCGGAGTCTCTGCTACTTTGTTGTGTGGACCACGAAGGAGGCGATCATCATCCCCATCCCCAAAGACCCTGCATGGCATGGAAATCTCCTCCTCCTGGAGAACTTCTACACTCAGCATATGCTCCCTGTGTTGGCCAGTAGGGAGGAGGACATGTAAATAAACACACACACACACACACGCACACACACACACACACACACACACACACACACACACACACACACACACACACACACACACACACACACACACACACACACACACACACACACACACACACACACACACACACACACACACACACACACAATATTTAACTAATAAACAATAAATCCCATGTTGTTGGAAAAGTAATAATGCTGCATGTATACGTTTTTGTTCAAATATCGCAAGTGTTATCGTGTTATGTGTTCCTGATATCTTGCAGCCCTAATATTAAGGCCTTATTGTCACATGCACAATAACTACAGTGCAGTTTTGGGCAATGAACATGTTAAGTCTCAGGCCCCTCTAAAATAAAGGATATTTAAGACATATAAATAAAGAATTACTTTTACTGAACTACTACATAACTGTATTACATGGTTATATACATAGTTTGAATGATTCATGACTGACAGAAGCTTGTTTTTACACTGACCTGTTATACTCATATCTATTAATGTCTTTGTAACTTCAGTAAACCTCAACAATTCCCCTTCTGGTTTCATGCATCACAGTTCAGTAAACTGAGTAAAATATGAACCAGTGTAATCATTATAATAACTTAGGATTGTAACTCTTTAAAAAAAGGTGTAGGTGGCTCTTAAAAGAGCCGTTGTGTGACTTTGGGCTGGTCTCAGCAGTGTAAGCCCTCTCCGCGGATGCAGCGGGCCATCTGGATGTTCCCCCCTCCCCCGGGGATCGCAGGCTGAAAGGTTTGGGAAGCCCTGGCTTAGTCAACGGTGAGGGTGCTGGCTACTTCCTTTATCAGGGGATTTTGCAGGTTCACCAAGGCACAGCAAAGCTGTACCAGCAAATTTGCAGTGTTCCTGAGGTGGCAAGGAATCAGGTCCAGAATCCTGAACTCCTTTATTCTGGCATTTGCCCTCTCCACATGGATCTTGTTCTTGGCTATTTCCCTGGTAGCTCTCACCTCACTCTCTGTGAACTTACCCTTGTTCAGGAAAGGGGGAATGTTCACAATCACACCCACAGGCACAATATCTGAAATTAAAAAGCCCTTGTCTGCCAGGATAAGGTCGCCAGCCACTAAATGTTCCAGAATGCCTGAATGCTGCATAATGGCCTTATCAGACACAGAGCCCGGGAAGAGTTGGCTGCAGAAGTTGATGACTCCATTTGGGGCCACAGAGATGAGCACTTTAAAGGAGTGCATCCCTCTGTAGGAGGAGTACGTCAGTTTGGCTTGGTCCATCTGACTTGTCGCGGCCACGTGGATGTCAGTGCAGTCTACAATCATTCTGCAGTTGAAGGCAGAGGACTGGAAAGCAGCAGGCAAGCTGTTTTTTTTTTTTTGCCTACTGTGCACAGTGGACATCATTTTTTCGAACAGCAACCTGTGGAGCAGATGGACCATGGTGTTCACCACATTACCCACTGTTGCGGTACTGCAGTGGAACAGCTGTGCAAGGTGCAGGTGAGGATCATTCTGCCGGATCTTCATCATGGCCATGAAAACCTGGTCTGCCAGCAGGATAACCTCCACTTTCAATCCAGCGTAATACACAATGGAGCCCTCAAAGCGCTCCACCAACCCCGCCACCCTTTTAAACATGGCCTAATCAGGAAGCCCTGTTTCCATACGGATGACATCATCAGGTAAGCCTGCTGCTGAATATTTGGCCATTCGCATCCAAGTATCCCCTGCCAGGTCTGCGGAACAACTGGACTGCACACTGGAGGGTCCAGGTTCGGTGTCTGCGGACTGCACGCTGGAGAATTCGGGGTCAGTTTCTGCAGACTCAGGCCCTTTGCTGTAGCTGTGGTCGCTGGACTGATTAACCGCTAAGCTCCCTTTCTCTTTGGTCCACTCAAATACAGTTGGCCCTTTCTCTTTTCCATGAGGAAAATGACAGCTGCATATTCTGCTTTTCTCATCTGGCTCCCTGTCTGCTCGTCTACAATGAGAAAAATATATAATTCATTACTAACAATCATTTAAACCTGCCAAATAGCCCCCCTACCCATAGTTTAAACAGTCTGCACTCTTCTATTTATCTTGTGAAGCACTTGTAACATTCAGCTTGTGTGTGTTTTAGTTGTCTTTATTTCCAGGTAGAAGAGGACCAAGAGTGAGGAATTGAGACAGAGCTCTTAAAAGGCCAAACAGTGTGTTTGGCCTTTTAAGTGTGACACATATGTAGTGATAAATGCTTCACCTGACCACTGTTCCTAAATAAAAAAAGTTTTCTGCATCATCAGTAATTTTTTCCAAATAATTACCAATATTTCACAAATTCTTCATGTCAACTTAAGAGCACAGCTGTATGTTGACTATGTCAACTTTGCCTGGTTCATCTTACCAGGCTGCTACATGGATGTTGGTGCAGTCCACAATCATTTTGCAGTTGAATACAGAATGAATGTATTATTGACTCAGAATGAAGCACAACTTCATGTCATACAATACATTGACTTTATTTGTTATTGTGTAAAAAAATAAAGCATTGATTAGCAAGCAGGACCTGCAGGAACAGAGACCGGTGATGGATGGAGCTGGCAGGGCCGTGGAAAGTAGGGGTGCTGAGGGTGCTGCAGCACCCCCTGGTGGAGGACAGGGGATCTGCACTTCCACAAGAGTAAATACAAATATAATACAAATATAATACCAAAAAAAACAAATTTTCAGCCTTGATGTAACAACATTCATAATTAAGTAAAGATAACACAATTTTCACCCAGGTTACATTTTCCATTTGCCCAGTACGATGGGCGCTGTAAGTGATGAAAGTGGGGGATGTTGGCTTACAGGCACCCGCAGCTCACAGCTTTGTGTGTGTGTGTGTGTGTGTGTGTGTGTGTGTGTGTGTGTGTGTGTGTGTGTGTGTGTGTGTGTGTGTGTGTGTGTGTGTGTGTGTGTGTGTGTGTGTGTGTGTGTGTGAGTGAGTGAGTGAGAGAGAACCGGCGGGGATTGTTGTGCGCTTCTGCTGCGCTAACGGATGTAAGAAGCTGTTTCCACAATAATGTGGAGCGAGAGCTCTCCTATCAGACTGAGAGGCTCAGTGAGATAAAGGACTCTGAGGGTTTAGATAGTTCACTTTAGTCTAAGTTGTCTCAGTGGGTCTGAAACGTTTTGATCACAATTTATGTAAACAAATATTTCCAAGGCACACCTTTATAATTATTTGGATAATAAAAACAGGTTTGAAATCATTCCAATGTATACTATAGGACAGTAAACTAAAAATATCGTTTAAAACTGGAGAGATTTAAAAATATGCATAAATACATAAATGTTAACTGGTAAAATAAGATATAAATGAACAACAAAAATAAAATACGCTAGCCTACATTTATTTGTTATTGGCTATTATAGGTTATTCGAAATGTTCACATACTTATTTGATTAATAAAAGGCAAACCGATCTTTTTCATATGGGTGTTTAGAGTTGTACCCCCTACCGTAAATCAGTCTCTATTAATTGGGCAATCAAAATGCACCAGATTGAAGCATTTTACTTTAAAATGTTAAAAAAAATCTTCCCGGGGGGGCACCCGCGGACCCCCCTAGGCCTAGAGGATGTGAAGTCCACCCCCCAATTAAAATATGTTCATGCAATACTAAATACATTTGAAGCCTTTCTATGTAAGCTGTCCACTATGTCAATACGTTTCTCTTTTTGTAGTGTATTGGTCCTTTGTAGAGGTTTTTCATTGCCAGCTAAAATCTTGCCTAGGACAGCAAATTGGTCTTAACCGGCCCTGGTGTCATCCCCACAACACCCCCCATTTGAAACATGTTCCCATGGCTATGGGAGCTGGGAAGAGAGAAGAATAAAGAAAACAGATCAACTTTATTATCGGATATTAAAAATTCAATTTTCAAAACAAGTTGCCGCTCCTACAGTTTTCTAGTGTGTAAAGATGATTTCACATGACCTATGCAAAATATCACACTCAATACATGTGTGTCTCTGGGGGGTACATTGTGCCTTTGATGTATATAAATAATATACCATAACCAAATACTATTACCTACAGTGGAAATCAGGTTGCCGGAGTAGGTCAGTGTGCATGTTCCTCAGGGTCTCAGCAGTTACAGGTGAGGTAAAGAAAATAAAAGAGAAAAAGGTCAGTAACAACACTTTAAAGTAAAAACACTGAATAATTATCTCTCTTAATAATTTTCTCTCAGTAATCACTCAACTACTGTCTTTCCAACAAACAGATTGACTCACCCTCACTGTCATCACAATGACACATGTCCAGAAGAAGGTCATGCAAAGCTCCCTGCCTGCCTGCCTTCCTTCGACTCTCCCTGAACTGCTTCCTTAGCACCCGGTGGAGGGCGCAGTAGGCTACTCTTCAAATGTTTCACAAAATATTTACCATGATGACTACTCTTACTGTTTAACGTTTTGGTGTACTTCATGTAATAAAATAATAACTTCATGGTAAGACTACTAAAAATGACAAGGCTAAGTAATGTAATGCTAACTAACGTGCTCGCTACTCGTCGCTACTAGCTAGGTAGCTAACTTGACTATGTTCCATGTATTAGAAATTAAAATCAATGTTTTAATGGGGAAATGTAGTTTAAACATGCTGTCAGTTTTAATGCTCTTTTATACTGAAAAACCAGAAATTCTTGTGCACAAGCAGTTAAGCTTTGTTTCTGAAAATCCTTCATCTACGGTTAGCATTTAGCATGTGGCTAATATACGATTTCCTGAAGAGGTGAATTTAGTAGCGAAATGATATAGAGTGGTGCAAACCGAAGCCTACTGACTTAACACTACTATAGATGTCGAGATACTACCATGCTGAATATTAAATGAAGGTACAGTTTATTTGAATACATTATTGTTTACAGACGAGAGTAGCATGTGACAACATCCGGAATGACCGGAAACCAAACGAGCCGAGAAGTATTGTTTAGAGTATTGATTACAGCGTTTAGAATGTGTTAAATGAAAAGTGATGAAAGAGAATATGAGGAGAAACGGCGTGTTAAGCATATATTGAATGTGAAAAGAACCTATCCTCTGTTTAAATGCAATAACGGACATTGGAGACGAGGTGAGCCAGCTGGCGGGGAGGAGCCAGCAGAGGATATATAACAGCACCGGAGGAGAGATCCATTCTCTTCTCTTCCCTATCGAGGAGCGGATCACAGCTGTTTGTCTGACTGAACAATATCATGCTTGTGACCAACCCGCGCCTTTTTTAATTAAAGTACCCAATTGAACTTTCACAGAGACTCCATTTAGTCTCCTTTTAAAGCTTCTCTCCTGGACGGGAGAATAACGAACACAGTTAACAATCTGGTGACCCCGACGTGATCTCGCTGACCGAGGAGAGAAAACCAACCGGCTGTTTCCTGGAGACGCTTGCAGCCATTCGACACACAAGAGCTCAAATCAATCGGTAAGAAGATGCCTGTTATGACAAAGATTCTTCACTAGTTAAACTAGGCAAAGTTAGATTTGTGTGTTTGACGGCAGCCGGCTGATCCTGAAAATAGCTGTGCATTTTAATGTTAAAACAACCCAAATTGATAAAATAATCACTCTAAAACCACGAGGCGTTGTTTTGTCACAAGCAGGGTGAGTTCACACTTTCTTTTGTTCCATTAACCCTGCATGCTATTAACCACGTGTGGGTGTTGAATTTTAAATATATAGTGTGTGGACATTGTACTTCGGATAGGTGCCTTGCTGCTTTCACATAGGTGTCTCTTGTTACGTTAATAGTTATTTAGCCTATGACGTAAGGGTATATAGCCCATTTGATGATTTTTTGTTAAGATCTGGAGACATAGCGAATCGGTTAAGGGCCGAGTAAGTGAAAACCAGCGGGGCATAGTGAATCAACTCAGGGTTAAGACCGAAGTCAGTGCTTTAAAGAAAGTCCTTTTCAAGAAAGGCTTGGTTAAGGTCTAAGCCTTTATCAGTGGTTAAAACTGTTCTGTTTAAAAAAGATATTGCGGGTGGGTTACGGTAATCGGAATTACAACAGCAGTGCAGTAATAAGACGACGGTCTATTATCAGTGGCTGATAGGTCTCCATATTGGTCCCGGTTTGGCGTGTCCAAATAGCAACAGTTAACCATAGTCGAATATAAAGTCAAATATTACGTGAACAGGTTTATAGCTAGTGCGTAAGGGTTCCTAACTTTAAGTGATGATATCAATAAGATAAAGCCCATAGTCGACTATAAAGTCAAATATTACGTGAACAGGTTTATAGCTAGTGCGTAAGGGTTCCTAACTTTAAGTGATGATATCAATAAGATAAAGCCCATTTTTTTCATAGTAAACTAGATAGAAATGTTGTTATTTTAAACTAAGTGTTGTTTTGGCTTCTATTTCAGGGTTTATAATACCACACCAGTGGTTTACTTTGTTACGGTTCGTTTAAAGATCACCTCGCCATTGTTTAAACTCCCACCTGAGAGCCGCATGGACAAATCTCTTTGTCTACAGGTCAGAGTGCGAAATAATCGGGTGCCATCTTGTTTACACCCCACATGTGGAAAAACAAAGACAGGGCAATCGCCATTTCGTGAAATGCAAATTCAATTTGCTCCTTTTGCTTTGAATTTGCATTTACACAGAGCATCCACCAATTAGAAGTAGCAGATTAGAACATTTAGCAGACTATTTTTGTAATTATGAGAAGGATACAGATTACAAGTGATGTTGTTCCCCCACACAGAAAACTAGTGAGGTCAAGAAGACGGGCTTCCACCCAAAATATGCAAGGGGCGGCGATACACCTGACGTGAAGCTGTCCAGACCTGAAAACAGAAACTCGATTCTGCTGTGGTGAAGTCTGGCTACAAAGGGAGGTGTCCAATAGGGTCGCTTGTCTCAAACCAGTGAAGAAGTCAACAAGAACCCAGCAGAACTAGAGACTGACTGTTAGTGGGAGAACTGTGACGGAGCGACAGAGACTGGCCCAACATTTTCCAGCCAGTACATAGATAGACCCCGTCAGAAGACCGGGGCTGTGTTTAAAGGGGAACTTCATTTATTCTTAGCCAGAAGTGCAGTTTTTAATCAAACAATTATGTGATTTATGGAGTCAGATTACATTTTTCTCATAAACACAATTTTATAATCGGTCTGAAGTGTCTGTTTTAAGGCATGAGCCGCAGATTAAATAACATAACACTGATGAAGAAGTTGTAGGGTTTTTACAACAGTTTCAAGAATCAGTCTTTATTTATTTATCCTTGAGTAACTTTACTGATTTATAGTGTAGTGCGTAAGGCAATATCTCATTATGAGTGAGGAGCACCAGCCCTTCATGCAGGTCACTCGCTGTGAGAATAGTTCATATTTTCCCTCCAGTTTGGAGACAGATTATTTTATCATATGTTAGTTCAGCAGTGTCAACCAATCCTCTAATCCTAGAGTTATCGAGACGCATTAGCGACACCAGGGGTATTGTTTTTCGCAGCAACGATGATGCATAATACCATGACAAAAGCCATTATTGAAACAAGTAAACTATTAGAAGTGCTAATGGGAAATGTTTTGTGAATATGCATTTATGCCATCAGAAAGCCATACATCATATGATATTTTTGTACGCCTTGTGGGTACACAGAGAATTTATATTTATTTAATGCAACGTTGTGGGATTTCCATGTCCTGTTCATAATACGGTAATCATTACAATATTAATTGAGCATTTTATGCTCAAAGGAGGGAGTGTCATGATTATACAGATATGTTGATTTCAGTGACGTTGTAGTTAATAAATAATAACATGTAGTCAACAATAGGTCATAAAACAACAAGAGGTATGCCAAAGCTTGGGCCTTCTCCAAGGAGGGAGTGGTCCAGTTTTAGATATTAGACAAATAGAAGTGGATGAATATGTCAGAACTCTGAGTAATATTATGCAAGTTTTGTCTACACAGCAGGCTAGGAAAACTACAGAGATACCAGACGAGACACCAGAAGAGAATCCTGTTCGGCCAGGTGATTGGGTGAGGGTGAAAGTTCACAAAAGACAGTGGGCTCATCCCCGGTGGACGGAAGCGTGAAAGGTTGTAACAAACTTCACACGCGCTCCGGTTTAAAGGTAAAGAAAAAGGAGCAAATTGACACCACCTCACACATTGTCACCCTCCACTGGCGACTTCCAGAACATTATTGGGAGTTAGGACTGATTTGGCAGAGCTGGAACAAAACAATAAATAGAAATAAGATAAAGATAGAAACAGCTCAAAAGACAAATTGTCTATAGATTTTTATAGATTGTACATTAATGTGAAAACCTATTTTTTTGTTTTACATCTGAAAAAGAGTCCAATTTTTTGTATGTTATTTTTGGACTCATTATTTAAATTCTGTAACGGACACAACCAGGGATAAAATAGAGATGATGACGAGAACAAAGCCAAACCAATTGTGGGGTCCCCTAGGGATAAGAGTCAGAATAGCATTGTTGATTGTGCTCATTACACTTGGCACCTTGTTGGTTGGAAGGGGAGTACAATATCAAGTAAAACATGGAACCATTAGTTCACTCATAGAGAATGCCCACATCACTAACAAGACTCCAGCTGTGTTTCACAGACTTTCACTTATCCTCAGAGCCAAAAGATCAGCTGAGCAACAAGAGGAGGAGTTAGAAATACTCGTTCCCAAACAAGAGGCGGTTATAATCAAGATGATTCACCCCCCCTATATGCAGTTCTTGTATCAAATGATGAGATGGGTTTAAGTGATCGGGATATGTAAGTGATGGGGATTTACAGATTAGGGGAATCTCTAAATACACTGGATCCATGTTTTAGTCTGTACCAGAAACACCCCCTGTTAAGTTTATGAACAACCGACCGGTGACCTGAGTAGAATTATTGAAAATGATTACAGTTGAAACAGGCTACTAACCCAAAAGTACAGCTTTGTACGTACAAACTCTCTGAACAAAATTTCCTAGCAGACAGTGGCGACATTGCAGATATGTCCAGTCATCAAAGTTACTTATGTTCTAAATAACAGTGAGATTTAAAGTGATGGAGAACATATGGAGACGTTCCTTTATAGTGTGTGAAATATGTGGTGCTTGAAGCATCCAGGTATTTGAATTTATGGAAGAAAGTGGTTTCCTGAAAGAGTTAATTGGAGTAAACATGTTACAGTGGGTGAAAACAATGTTTAGGGATATGGTACAATTATTAGAAAACATAAACTGGGCTTAGATGACATTTAACATCAAAGAAAGATAGTATGGTTAGGAAAATGGAGTGGGAAAGATTGGATTTATTTTACCTCAGTGTTAGAATTAACTATAGATAATGCGTCCCGAGATCTCTCTCTCTCTATCTCTCCGCCTGTCAGAACGCTACGACCCCAACTTCCAAGCAGACAAAAGACCTCACCACGGAAGACTCCTCCTCCTCCATCGAACAGACAGAGAAGCAGAGCTGAACCAACAATGACAAGACTTTATCCAGAACCATCTCCACCTGAGGAATCCAGAACTACAGGTGACATAAAAGGCACACTCTCATCGGTCCCCCACAGGACATGAAGTTCCAAGCTGAGCCACAAGATTTGGACACAAGAGCAGAGTGTGGGACATGAGAGCAGAATATGCCCTCCATGCAACAAAGTAGAGACTGTAAACGAGGAGATGAAATGCAAAGCAGATGGGACACTGAAGAGAGTTACAGCGGAAGGATCCAAGAGCGGATGGACTGAGGAGAAGGTGGACGGAGAAGAAGACAGGACGGAGGAGTTGGCATGGTCCGGCAGAACGTGAGGGTCGTGGCTTGACAACCAGAGGGGGAGAGATGGAAAACGGGAGTGAGTGAGTTTACACATAAACACACTTATTCACCAACGAGAAATACGGAAAGAAAAAGATTTATTAGCCATGAATTAATCAATTGGTTAATTTATAAAGAAAGAAAGAGGAAACTATTAAATAACCCTAAAAACACACTGAGGGTAGAACATATTTTTCTATCTTTTCATCATATGAACAAATTATTCTTTAAGAGTTTTTTTTATTCATGTGTGAATTTGGGGAAGATTTTATTTGTTACAGTATAGACCTACAGTTTAAAGGGATGGTTTTAGTAACCACTCTATAAAAGCAGACAAATCTTTATTTGTATGGAAGATGTTAAAGGTAGAGCTAGTACCAAGCCAAAGATAGTATTCCAATCTAGAGTATTGATTTCTCCATTGTAGCATGGTTATTACCTCAGGAGGGAAGATTAAGGTGGAAATAACATTTGTTTTTTGTCCAAGATGTAGAGTTTTAAAAAGACACTGGGCAAAGAGAGATTGCACATTTTAATTTTAAAAAACTAATATAATTGGGAGTAATACATGCGGGGCCTTGGATCACTCATTGTGATTGTGCATATTTTACAACAAATATCGTTCAGGGAGAAGGGGTCGCTCGACCCACCCTGCAGATGTTTTAAATCTTACTTGCAGCTTCAGAGGGAGCGCACGGCACCAGAGTATGAGTTTTAAAAGACAAGCGCCACCAGCTCCTAAAGGTCATCCATTCAATCGGTGATGACCTGACATTTAGAGATGTTATTTAAAGGAGAAACATATCTGCCATAAGTGTAATTCCTGAATTGAACTACAAACCATTAATGAAATGACTTCTGTTTTGAAAATCCTTGTTAAAGGAAGAAGTAATTATCACATGCTCGGGCACCCAAGGTTCCACACACTGTTAAAGGGGTTAGCAAATGGTATGAAAGGAGGGAGGGTAAATTTCTCATGAGGAGATAATTACAAATGCTAGCAGAACAAGACGACCAACCCCCGTATTCAGATGTTGATGACAATGATGAGTTAGTTTAAATGATATGGATGTTCGGAGATGAAATTGATCAATGAATGTCCAGCTGATGTGATTCTTTACATTATGAAATCATGTGAAGAAGTGAGCAAAATAAAATGCTAAAATGGAGTGAATCCATTTCAATTTACTTTACACTATTCCAAGATAGTTTATTTTTATTTTTCAATTTACTTTACACTATTCCAAGATAGTTTATTTTTATTTTTCAATTTACTTTGCCAATCCAAGATATTTTATTTTATTCTTTATTACTTTATACTATTCTAATATGGTGGATCTCATGTTGTAAAAATCATTGCTATTCTAAAATGGTTTGTTTCTTTTCACTTTGTAAAAACAAGTGCCTTAACACTGAGCGTGGTATGAGAACGGTTTCTGTGAAAGGAGGGACGAAGAAATGTTCTGATACCAAGCCATTGCTGCTATTTTGAAGAATGATATTGAATGTAAACACTAGAAGTTATGCACAAGGGAAAACTTTTATGTTTGAACACAGACAAGAATTTATTTTGTATTTTTGTAAAGCCGGCTGTAAAACCATTCCATTTGATTGTATGTCTGTTAATATGAGATATGTAATATGCAAAGTTCAGATGAAGAACTCATTGATTTCAGTATTATACACACCTTTTAGGTGTGTAAGGAGGGACTGTTAGAAATTAAAATCAATGTTTTAATGGGGAAATGTAGTTTAAACATGCCGTCAGTTTTAATGCTCTTTTATACTGAAAAACCAGAAATTCTTGTGCACAAGCAGTTAAGCTTTTATTCTGAAAATCCTTCATCTACGGTTAGCATTTAGCATGTGGCTAATATAAGATTTCCTGAAGAGGTGAATTTAGTAGCGAAATGATATAGAGTGGTGCAAACCGAAGCCTACTGACTTAACACTACTATAGATGTCGAGATACTACCATGCTGAATATTAAATGAAGGTACAGTTTATTTGAATACATTATTGTTTACAGACGAGAGTAGCATGTGACAACATCCGGAATGACCGGAAACCAAACGAGCCGAGAAGTATTGTTTAGAGTATTGATTACAGCGTTTAGAATGTGTTAAATGAAAAGTGATGAAAGAGAATATGAGGAGAAACGGCGTGTTAAGCATATATTGAATGTGAAAAGAACCTATCCTCTGTTTAAATGCAATAACGGACATTGGAGACGAGGTGAGCCAGCTGGCGGGGAGGAGCCAGCAGAGGATATATAACAGCACCGGAGGAGAGATCCATTCTCTTCTCTTCCCTATCGAGGAGCGGATCACAGCTGTTTGTCTGACTGAACAATATCATGCTTGTGACCAACCCGCGCCTTTTTTAATTAAAGTACCCAATTGAACTTTCACAGAGACTCCATTTAGTCTCCTTTTAAAGCTTCTCTCCTGGACGGGAGAATAACGAACACAGTTAACACATGCACAACATGTATATTACCTATGATATTACCTGATATGTCTGATCCAGCGACTCCTGGTCCTTTCATCAGACGGGAAGCGATAGAACGAGCAAGTGGTATGATCACTTTTGTGATTACAACATGGTACAAAGCACACAGGCATCTTGTAAAAGTGAATTTATTTGAGCAATCTCTTATATTTATTGGAGGGAATAAATCAGTTATGAAATCTTCTTCTTCGCTTTAATTACGAGTCGCAACCACTTGGAGCATTATCGCCTGTGACATCACATACGCGACCCAGAATGGGATTTGGGATTTGTAGTCTTTGTAGTCGCGTATTAATCTTATATTTCAACAGTTTTACGACAAAATGTGACTTTTTTGACATGGCAATTATTGTTTAAGATTGAAAAACATCATATGTGTAGTTCGTGGCACAATTCAAACGGGATCAAAAGATACGTTTTCTCTCTCCATTGAATTCAATGTATAATTTTTCGCTTCCGGGGTCCCATGGACCGGAAGTAGATGGGCGTGACTTCGCCTCTCAATAGGCTAGTTGCACAAGATGGCGTCTATCAACTTCCGGCGGCTGGGTGTGAGCCCGAGTACTTCCGGTCTTCGCCATCACTCACTGTACGGAGGCTCAGTCATTGGTAAAGAGTTGCGTGAATTTCATTCAAGGCAAGACAACTTTATTTACTTAACACATACAGAGGGTAAATTCAAAGTAGTACATTCACTGACATGGATATGGCGCCACCTTGTGTCATGTTTACAAAGAAGATTATAGAGAGCCGCAGTGACGCGTCGTAAAACCCGGAAGTAAGTTAGCATTTTTAGCACTTCCGGTTCCTTCCTCAAAAAGCAATGCATTTTTTCCATAGGGTTTTGGAAAATTGCTCGAAATAAGGTCTGTGGTTGACACAAACTTAAGAGGTAATTGACGTTTTGTTCTACGACATTAAATACATCAGCAGTGACCCCACTGGGGATTTTTGAAGAGTTTACGTGTCTGAAAAACGATGGTTGTTACCGAGTGGCTGAATAGGACTACAGAAATTGTCGAGGCCGTTGTATGTCATTACGCCGAACACGTAAACACTCCCGCTAAGTTTGTTTTCCCCTGTGTTCTGCTTGAAAGCAAGTACATGCATATCTTTAGTATCTGTATATCTATATCTGACCATTAGAATCTGTATTTTTGAAATTGTCTTTTTTAACACCGTAGTTTTACAAATTATAGAACAATTAATTACCAGCGTTTTCCAATTTTACTCGGCAGTTCGTTTCGTTAGCTACCGTTAGCCAAAGCTAGCGCTACTAGTTAGCTACGCAATGGTTTGTTGCTTTGCTCCGGGTTGCAGCCACAGGTCTTCGCATGGAACGTGCTCGTTCTATCGTTTCCCGGCCAATGTTTTCCAAAGGAGAGTCTGGATTCGTGCCATGAGGTAAGCTGATGTTACATTTTTGTCCATGTCACGGTGAAATGTAAATGATGGGTAGTGACTGTATCGCCGTTTTAAAGATGGCGCTGCTGAAAAGACCGCAACATAAGTAAAGATAATGAATACATCCTATTAAAACCTGTGTGGCTTATATGATAAGTCTAATTAGTACAAGCAGCATAACGTTTCACCATGTAACTAAAGATTGTAGTCAGGGAAATCAGTTTGACATATTGAACTAATAACAAATCACCTCTGGCTGGCAGAGAACTCTGCTCCATAGCTTCTCTTGGACGTAAAATCACATGTACATTTTACATTTATATTCAATTTAATATCCCATCCCTCACATACTTTTGTATATATAATAACTTATATTTTCTTTTTCTTTTTATGCTGCTGCAACACAAACATTTCCCAAATTGGGATCAATAAAACAATATATTATCTTAATTAAGAAATATAACTATTATAATTAGTGTAGCAGCTGACACATATTTTCAGTATGGATTAATCTCCCATTTATTTTTTTTAGTTCAATTTTGATCTATAAAAATGTCAAAATAGTGAAAATGTTCACGAGACTTCAAAGTGCAAGGTTATATATTTAGGTGTTTTGCTTTAGCCTATGTACTGTATGTCTTAATGCTCTTATATGTGACGGTGTGACTTCCATGAAACTAATATTTTATATCTTCCCAACAGACGAGCTGACAGGAAGCCCAATGCCTGTTCCCGCATCTGCAGCTGTCATTTTCTTTTACAAAAGAGAAAAAGGCCTGTTTCATTTGAAGCACAGAATGTAGAAGAGCATTCCTACTGTCTGAGAGGGGTAATTGATGGAATGGAGGAAGAAGCTGCGTGTCTAATGACTGAGGAGGAAGCAGGTCCATCAACACAGGCGGCTGCTAATGAAGATCCTCAACCACTATCTGAGAATGCCGAGGAGCAAGCAACCACGGTAGAAGATAAACTTCAATCTCAGCAAAGACACATAATGCAGCTAGAGATCCAGCTAGAGGAGTCCAAGGCAAAGCAGAGTTACTGCCGTGACAAGTATTCTGCCTCTCAGCTGAGTGAAAAGGTTCTTCGGATGGAGACAGGATTGCCAGATAGAGACACATTCAGTGTTGTGTGTGAGTATGTTGCTCGTTTTGAGGGTTCCATTACATACCCAGAAGGTTGGTTCCCCAAAGCATTGAGTCTTGAAGACCAAGTTTTCATGACCCTCATGAAACTGCGTCACAATTACACACACCTTCATCTGGCTGCACTCTTTCACTGTGGTGAAAGTACTGTCAGAAATGTGATTGTAACATTTATAGAGGTTCTCCACAAATTACTTTTTAAGGACATAATGAGTACTGTTCCCAGCCGGGAGAAAAATAAAACCAGCTTGCCTTCTTCATTTCGGCACATCCAAAACTGCAGAATGATAGTGGATTGTACGGACATCAAAATTGCTATCCCCAAGCAAATGGATATCCAGAAAGAGACCTACTCTGCTTACCGCGGCATGCACTCCTTCAAACTACTGCTCGGGGTAGCACCAAATGCTGTGATCACATACTGCAGCAAACTATACCCAGGATCAACAAGTGACAAAGAGATAGTACGGGATTCGGGTGTTCTTCAGCAATTCAAACCTGGAGATCTGATATTGGCTGACAAGGGATTCTTAATCCAGAACATTCTTCCTGAAGGAGTCACTGTCAACATTCCCCCATTCCTCTGTCATGGCCAACTGCGAAGCGAAGCACAGGCTACAAAGCTTATCGCACAAAATAGGATTCACGTCGAGAGAGCAAATGCTCGTTTGAAAGAATTTAGGATCCTAAAGTTCATTCCATCTCACCTGAGGCCCTTCGCAGATAAACTGGTGCAGGTATGTTGCGCACTAGTGAACTTCCAACGTCCTCTCATAAAAGAGGTGGGAAAAAAATAGTGTCTTTTCACATGTAAACACATATGTTTCATACACATCTTTTCAAATCTGTAAGCCCCCCTCCCCGCCTCTCAATCAACTTCCTCTTGACTGACTTTTCTGTTTATTTTATTTTACTATATATATTTTTTTTGCCTGTCCTTGTTTGTCTGCCCTCCCTCATACTGTAAAGCGTCTTTGAGTTGTAGAAAAGCGCTATATAAATCAAATGTATTATTATTATACTTTGTTTTACATTTTGAGTTCATCATTACACTCAAACTGTCTTTTCATTGGGCGCATTTTATTTATTTTATTTGGATTCTGCTTTTTAATCAATCCAGAAACATTTTTCATACTTTGTTTTACATTTTGAGTTCATCATTAAACTCAAACAATGTCTTTAAACTGGGTGCATTGTATTTCTTTTATTTAGGTTCTGTTTAATACACATATTAATTTGACTCAGATGTGCTGATAATATCTGCAAATATAAATCTTTAAACTGTCTTTTTACCTTGAAAAGTCTGGCCTCTCGGGGTAGGCTCATGTTTGTTTTTCTGTCTTTCTCTATCAAAAACGTTACTCCAAAAAATGGTTTGTGATTTGGGATTCAGAGGCAGGCTTGAATCAAGAAACCACAATAGTTTTCTGCATGGACTGCCTTTTTTTATTAAGAAATATTATTTTGTAAATATGTTATTCTCTGTAGTCAGAAACCTAACACTCTAACAACCACAACATTGCAAAGGTGAGTAAATTACATTTAAAAACTATTCACAATTTCTTAAAATTACTATATTTGAAAATGATAGATTTATGATCTTTTTCATCGAACATATGAACGACTCAAACAAGGATCGCAGCAGCTACAAGAAAGATCTTCAAAGGGGAACCATAACATCCTGAAGCTGAGTTTTCTCTAAAAGATTTTTTTAAATTTGAACAGCAGTGCTCTCTGAACTCAGAACAAGTAAATTAATATGCCTTTTTGTTTTTCTGTCTTTTTCAGAAAATAACCACAACAGTGACAAAGGTGATTATTCCGGCAGTGCCAGCTTTGGAAGCATGTGGGCCTTGAAAAAGTCCTCAAGAGCCAACAGGTTAGGCTGCCAATTGTCATCTCGGGCTATCGGAATGATGACACTGTCTTTCGTAGTCCAGACCACAAAGTAGCAAGTCTCTCTTGCAGTGAGGTGAAGCTGACCTTGCACTTGGTGCCAGTAAGGATGTTCCTCACGCAGGCTGAATGTTTCTCCTTCCTTACTGACACAGAAGCTTTTGATTTGCAATGCTTCACTAATTGTCATTTCCCTGGCTCTGTAGGGACACTTTACCTCCAGCACAGCGGAAGACCCTACCAGACCATCTGGAGATGCCCCCAACACTCCTGATTGGGAGAGCCACAAACCTGACTCATGGACCTGTATCTAGGTTGCAGTGGTGAATGCCCTGACGCCCTCACATTCATTCATAGTCCCCCACTGTACAGACAAAACACCATCAAGGGCCTGTTGTTGCCCTAGCACCCTGGCAATAAGGGAAGCAGTCACACGCTTTGACCTCAGGACAGCTCCAAAGTTGCTGGCAGTCAACCTTCCTTTCCTGAACAAATGCCAGTTTGGGTTGGTTCGCTGACCAGTGGTAGCCACCTGAATTGCCCTATGTTGCTCTTCAGACAATGCCATGCTTGCCACAATTGCCTCAGGTCCCTGATGCCCAACAGATTTGAGAATTTCAGGAACAGTAAGTTTTTCCAAGCTGTAGTGTTCCTCTTCTGGCTCGGGGGAGAGAAGCCAAGAAATTCCCGAGAACCCGCCCCCGAGTCTGTCCCTCAGCCAGTCACGATCTTCGGAGGTGGGCTCTCTTGTCAGCGGGTTGAATGAGTTATTGGTTGGAGGAAATAGCTCCTCCACTGAATGTGTACGTTTAGCTGCCTTTGGTTTCTTCCACTGACAGGGGGTGTCAGTGCAGCTGAAATTGTGGATGGCAAAGATGGATAATGCAGCCGCATGACTGCATTTCCATTCTCTATGTGGGCATTCACATTTTGTGGAGAGAATTCCCTCTTCTCCTGTAGATACCTGTGGTGGTGGGATTGTTTTATTATTTAAAATATATTTACATTTGTAATGCCTTCCCAATTATCCCTTTAATTGTTTATAGCCTACTGTATGTTTATTTCATGGATATTTCTATGTTTTCTGGTGTGTAATATTTGTAATAAAGATTTCATGTGACATATAAAATGGATTTGTTGATGGGAATTAATGTGAATAAATTAACTCTAGCTTAATGGTACTCTCGCTATCACTACTCACCGACACTCTATAAACCTTGTCCCTCATGCTAGCTCTGACAACACCGGTAAGCACACCTTCATCTAGGCTGCACTGTTGTACGTGTCCTGACTTGTAGTGGTTCTCTCCTCTATCTACACTCTTCTTGTCATCTTTGTAAAATGATATCAGACTGGTAATTGACACAGCCATGACTTCTAGTGAAATTCAGTGTGGCTCAAATGAAAAGCTTTGTAAAAATATGCAAGTGCGCGAAAGTCAGTTGAAACGATCTTAAGTTGGCGTGACGTTGAAGTCGTGCGACCCTGCTGCTGTACTGGCTTGTAGTTAGTTTATAGCATAACGTTAGCATTTTGCTTCTGCCGACTAGATTTATTATTTAAAAATTATAAAAGTAGGGTTGACATGTGGATATTATCCGGCTGAACAAAACGTGATCCATCTCTTAAATATGTGTCAACCACAGATCTTATTTCGAGCTATTTTCCAAAATCCTATGGAGAAATTGCATTGCGTTTTAGACGAAGGAACCGGAAGGAGTTTACTTCCGGGTTTAAGGACGCGTCACTGCGGCTCTCTATTGGCATTAGGTCTGGCCAGGCTTGCCCATGCTTTTACCAGCGGTCCGTTCTGGTAGTTGACTAGGAAGCAAACCACATTGAAGAGCTCCTCAATGCTTCCACACACAGACAGTGGTATGGCTTTGTCAAATAGTTTGTTCTCTTTGACTCTTCTGATGCCCCTCTCCACATGGACCCTAAGCCTGGGCAGCAATTAGTGATGGGAATTATTGCTCTTTGAAGGGAAAATAAGCGAAATAATCACCAGGATAATGATTGACTGTATTGCCAGACCTAATGTCAATAATCTTCTTTGTAAACATGACACAAGGTGGCACCATATCCATGTCAGTGAATGTACTACTTTGAATTTACCCTCTGTATGTGTTAAGTCAATAAAGTTGTCTTGCCTTGAATGAAATTCACGCAACTCTTTATATTAGATACTGTGTTTTTAAGTGTCGATGGAGATTATTTGTTGACCCTGCTTTAAAGGATAGTTTGCCTTTAAAAATGGTGCGCTTTATCACTGCCTGGGTTTTGGTTGAAGTGCATCCAAATGCTACTGCGTTTGGCTCATTTTCCATTTTCAAAAGAATCGGCTAATGAATATAACTAATATATATATATATTATATATAACTAATGAATTATAACCTCAAAACAAATGCACACAAAAATAACATAGGACAATACATAATATAATAAATCCACAATATGATAACATATGATGTAGTGTGGTACCAGAGGTTGCGCTAGACTTTTTTGCTGTCTGTCATTTTGACGGACAGGATCATAACATTTCCGTCAAAATCCATTATTACCCGTGGGTTTGTACACAACTGACGGGGGGAAGAGCACGCTGGTGAATTGTCAACGGGGGGGTGGGGGTGGGGGGTATGGAAAGCCAAAAGTGCCATAATACGGGGGTGAAAAAACGCGCGAACATACGGGGAGGTCCGTTTTTTCGCGCGAAAAAACGCGCGAACATACGGGGAGGTCCGTTTTTTCGCGCGAAAAAACGGGCCAATATACGTGCGAATGTTCGCGCGGTTTTTTATATGATAATGAGCCCCTCCTTCTGATTTCCTTAGCCAATAAGTTCAAAGTGTCTGTAACCAATCAGTGAAGGGTAAAGCCAGACCAAAACAATCTGTAGATGAAAAGTTCCTGACATGGTGAGGCTGTGCTGTAAATTGTGCATTATTCCAGATTCAGGGGACTAAGTATTAATTTGCCTTTGAATATAATAAATATATCAATCAATATATCAATATAACCTGCCTTCATTGTTTTTTTAAATAAAATGGCATTACCCTTTTCCTTAAACCTCTGGAGTGTGAAGTGAAGGTATTTTCTCAATTTTTAGATGTCTCCTTAAATCCACTTTTAAATGTACTTCTTATAACATGGCATGGTGTTACATGTCAAAATGTTCAGTAGTCTCTGGTGTTGCTAGAAATGCAAATTCACTCACCTTAGAGCACTGTCTTACGAGAAACCTAGCTTAGAAATCCGATTTTTGGAAAACTTCAAAACTGTTGTGAAACACATATGTACTCATGTCATCCATTTTTTTTGGTGTTTCAGATTTTGTTCACCAAAGTCTTTGGTTCACAAAAGTAGTGAAATATATCAATTACACTATAAGCCTATATAAATGTGTTGTTCATGTCTAAAATGAAAATGTGTAAATTATAATTTAGAGTAAAATATTTCCATCCCTCTACTTTCACCACAGAAAAGTTACATCAGGACTGAATAATGACTTCATATGCCATACCAAGGTTTATGTGATGTGTACAAATACAAATTCAGCATTTCAACTTTATTTTTCAACCAACTATTTATGTTAACATATGAAACTGTAAAATCTCAATATTTCCAATATCAGAACTTTTTCAACCAACTATTCATTATAAATGTAAAGACAGGGGGTCTTTGTCCATGGTCTTTGTCTGTCTTCCAAGACAGTGGGTCTGGCTGCTGTGTAGGTGGGGGTGATGGTGCATGGGCTGCTGGTGGCTGTGTGGGAGGGAGGTAGGTGTGATTGTCCCGGGTTGATGCTGGTGGCTGGATTGGAGGTACGTCTGCTAGGCGAGACTTATTTGCTGGCTGGGTTGATCGCGATGGCTGTGGTGGAGGCCTTTGTACCGAGGTGTATCTTAATCTTGTGGCAGGGACAGATGGAGGCCGCTGTAGTGATGCTGGTCCTTTGGTCCTCGGTGGTGATGGCTCTGGTGAAGGCCCTTGAGCAACGGTAGATCTTGACCTTGGTGCAGGCACAGATGGAGGTTCTTTCTCCTAGGCCCAGGCAGCTGTGAAATCTGAAAGAAATATAGGACAATAATTACTACTAAGTTCATTCAAATAAAGTTCAAGTGGAATGTTTCTAAAGCACAAATAACAATGCACAACTAAAAATAAAATGGAGAGGCGGGACAGGAGTCTCTCTCTTACACAGGTATTTTCCAGTTATTTCCCATTCAATATAAAGTCACAGACACAAATATAACTACATCTATAGGTGTGTATGTGTGGGACGAATACAAGTTGATGTTATTCATCTACACATGTTATCTCACTTTTACACACAGAAATCACTTTTACACAGAGTAAACGTTTACTAACGGAGAGTCTATTTTGTCACAAGAGAAAGTTCATGACTATCGATAAGAATACAAACAATACCTATGTGGGATTCACCATCAAAAAGTTTGTTTTCTTTTATCCTCCTAATGACACGCTCTACATGAACCCTCAGTCTGGCAATGGCCTGTGTCTCCCTCACCTCATAGGCTGGCATTTGCTTCTGCTTTGACAGAAAAGGTGGGCAGTACACCTTGCATTTGCAGCAATCGCTGATCAGGAAGCTCTTATCTACCATCACTGCTATGTTTTCAGTCAACAACGCAGCTATTCCAGATTGTTTGAAAATCTCCTTGTCGCTGACAGAACCACCATACAGACTGGAAACAAATGTCACTGCGCCATGTGGGGCTATGCCAACCAGGGCTTTCATGGTGCAGTGAGATTTCTATGTAGAATACATTTCACTTTGGAGGAGGAGTGAGGATGGTGTTTGACACCTCAGCTCTGTGCAATCCAGGATCACCTGTGTGTCTGGGAAATCTTTGAATGCCTCTGGGAGGTGGGCTTGAACTTCTGCAGGTGTAAGCCAGATGCACTGTGACCCCAATAAAGTTGTAAGAAAACTTGTCCATGTTGCAATGATGCGGCTCACAGTGGACTGGTGTACGTTGAAGCGGTTTGCAAGGTCCCTCTCTTTCAAACCCACCGACAGGAAGCATAGAAAAAGGAAGAACTCGTCAATTGGCTGAAGCAGCTGTCTCTGGAAGATAAAAACAAAAAAAGGTTACTATATTAATGTCATGAGTGTAGCACACTATGGGAAAAACATTAAGTTGTTTTAGTTCTCTGATGTATTCAAAAAGGATTGAGTACTTTAGCCTTTTAGCCTACACAAAAGCAATGAAATGTCGGAGAGACATTTTCCCTTCAGTTTGTGTTTAGATTGTGTGTTAAAAGAAACGTAACCTACCGTTGATGGACGTGCGTGTGTAACCACTTCTTCATTACTCTTGGCAGTTGATATCGCTCTAGTAACACAAACCATTTAATGAATTGAAGGCTCAATTAAAAACCAGAAGGCCATCAGGTGGTTATAGCTCGGGAATCTGTACACAAAAGACACATGTCAGTCATTAATTGACAGTAAATACAATCGTGTTAACTGTAACACATGGGCTAATGCTTTCCTCTTGTTTGCTATAATACATTACAATTCAAATAGACTGAGTAAGAAGGCACTAGGTGCAGGTATAGTAATCTACAGCAGTAAAATGTAGCAACTACATTAGCAGCAGTAATAATAATCTAAAACATACAGGGAACATTTTACACACAATGACTACGTTTACTCTTCATTCTTACGTGTGCAACTGGGGGAAACGCAGTGGATATTGACATACTTTTACTTTGGTAAGGTTTTGAAGATTTCCACTTGTAGTAAAATATTATCAGTATGTTGTTAGTATTAATATGTTTTACTCCACCACATTTAGTTAACCTTCATAGTTTCTAGTTACTTTTTATATATGAAAACACAGGATTTATGATTCTACATGTTCAGTTCAGGAGTATTTTAAAACCATAGTATTTGTACTTATACTTCAGTTAAGTTGAGTACTTATTCCAACACTGCATGCATATAGTCAGCGGTCACACGGCAGGTAAACAGGATTCTTTATAAGCTAACCCATCTCAAAAACTTGGATAGAATTTAGCCAAAACATTACCTTGTATAGAATCGGATGTTGTCGTCGGAGCCAGCAAACCTCTGTTAGCAAAACTCTCGCTGGACTCTTAACTCCTGCAGTTGCTTCTGCAGATCCTCCACTGTTTTGGAGTTGTCTTCTGCAGCTTGAGAGGACATGTCCAGTGAAGCTGCTTCTGGGTCTATCCGCCTCATGCTGTCCCGCACTCTGCGTCTCTGTATCCACATCTGCTGGGCCTGCAGCTGTGCCCTGACAGATTCAGGGCCAATCTGGTTATTCCCAGCCACTATCTCCTTGATGAGGTCGTCTAGTGTAGCATCTGAGATGGTGGAGTATGTCCCAGAGCGCAGCATGTGGAACTGCCTGAAAAATAAACATGTTTTAAATATATGAGACCTACGGTATTCAGATTTACTTTACAACATGCATAGTGTAACATGGCTACAACCCCTCCTTGGGATGTTTACAATAAATTGAGACAAGATGGCACTTCCAATGTTGAAGACATTGCTACATACCTCAATCGCCGTCTCACTGTGCGCAGAGATACTTTTAATATCTGTGCCATCTTTGTTGCTGTAAAACCACAGCTCCTCAAAAAAGAGAGTTGCTCTCTGGAAATGCTGAATTGTGGGGGACCTCGACCACCCAACAAAATGAGTGGGGCGTGGTAGCCAGAATGACCTGCAACAACAGCAAAACATTAGATTACATTTATTGTCATTGTTGTAAAAGCAACGCATTTATGCCGTTGTGCCAGAAACGCACACAATGCGTCTATTTTATTGTCATTGCCCAGCCTAAAGATACTTTAAAAAAAAATGAAATGCAGTTTGGCATTAAACCAGTGGACATGCAATACACTATAGTTGTAGTATACAGTAAGAACAAAAGCATAAATGTGTATGGGCATAGAGATACATAGTTGCAGTCTGTGTCTTCCAACCCTGAAGACAGAGACTCCCCCTCTGGCACCCTTTCAATGTCCTCATTCACACGTTTGATGATACGTGGTGTACTACAGATGGCCAGACTGCCCTCGACGGGGGAGGGGGAATAGCGTCTCCTCTACTGTGGCAGGATATAAAGGTGGAATTTGGAGTACAGTTTTAAGTGGACAACTCGAGACTCAGAGCGTCTCACCAGAATGTTTTAATTAATAGCTGGCAACTACAGATTAAAAAAGGTGTTTATATTGGTATTACCCATATTTAAAACAAATAATTACTTTAAAATGTATTGGCCTGTTGGACACTTAGTACTCAACAATACTAGCACTGGTTTATCAACGAAAGCCTATGCTAAAGTGAACAATTATCACATCGACCTACCTTGTTGTGCGGGTGTGGTAGGCCAAGATCTCCGGACTTCAAGTATATATTCCCGAAGGTCCTGAAGTAAAAGATCAGCTGTAGGGACGTTAATTAGCCTGCCCCGTGACCACTCGAGGCTCCTTTCCATGGTTTCTAACCTGCCAGTAAACGGTTTGGTGAAATAGGGGAGAAGACAGAATTTGTAAGTGTGAAAGATCTCACACAACCTCAGTTTACGTTACATGCAAAAACAAACTACATTCCTTTGTGTTGGTAGTAGCGATAGGCTTGGCCCTTACCTCGTTACTGTGGATTGTAACACGGCATGACCGGCATCATCTGTTTGGAGAAGTCTTGTGCAGTCATTTATTGTCCTTTTGCAACGCAAGATGAAGTTTCTCGTGGACATTTTTCCGGCTGCTGCTACTGCTGCTGCATGCTTATAGAGAGGCGAAGTCCCTCCCTTTCCGGTTGAGCTCCATGGGACCTTATTTCGGAAAAGGTATGTATTGAAGTCAATGGAGAGAGAAAGATTATCTTTCGATCCCGTTTGAATTGAACCACAAATTACACATATGATTTTTGTCAATTTAAAAGATAATTTTGCAAGTCAAAAAAATTGAAATGTGTCGTAAAACTGTGAAGTAACACTTTTTTTTTGCCTGAAACCAGTCAATGACCTACATCTCCCGTCGCGCACCACACACCAAGACGGCCGTCACGTTGGCACATTTCACTTCTTTCTAGTTGCGTATTTTTCATAGTCTTATATTTCAACAGTTTTACGACAAACTGAGTTTTTTGACATGGAAGTGATTGTTTAAGATGACAAACATCATAAGTGTAATTCGTGGCACAATTCAAACGGGATCAAAAGATAAGTTTTCTCTCAAGATATATTGCCTGATCTTTTCCCTAACAGCCCTGATACCGAAAATTCATGGTATTTTTCTTTCTTCAGTGTCTGGAAAAGCACAATTATGTTGTTTTTCCGGTTTTGTAGACAACGAAAAAAGTAAACAATCCTTCCTTTCTAAAACAGAACAAAGAACACAAAAATGATGCAATGTGCAATTGCAATTGCACTGAAGAGAAACATTCGAATTCAATTTTTTTTATTTTTATAAATTAATACATCTGAGGCTGATCAATTCCCATTTATTTGAAACATGAACGCAGGCGACAGGCTACCACCTTAAACAACTGGAGAACAGACAGCTGTTGCCAAGCAGTTGGGACAATTAAGGTGAAGCAGACCTTGGAATACTTTGCATTTATACAAAGATTGTAAGTGAATGAAAAGAGATAACACAAAAAAACGTTTCCTTTCCGAGACTCGAGCCCGGCCCTCCCGGATATTAGACCCTTTGACCGTTAGTCTACAAGCAGATAGTGGATAGATTTAGTTTGAAAGATATAACTGGAGTCCACCCACGCAGCGTCGAAGTGCGCATATTTTAGATATTTAATCATATATTTTCGAATATAAGGGGTAGAAATATGATTCAGATAACCGCATAAATATGTGGGCACATTTTCAATGTATATTGTCTTGTATAAATTAAGTTATACTCTCGAAGGCATGTTTATGTTAAATATTGTATATCATTACAAACAGCAGAGGGCAGTATAGGACACGGAAAGGCCTCAGTGGGCATGCCGTAAAAGGGAATGTGTTGCTGAGCGCATGCCGTAAAGTAAGTGTTGTTATTATGTGTCTGCCGCAGACTTGGCATTCTGGCTGGAACGGCAACAACGTTCCCTCTGCTTCATTCATTTCTCCTGTTCAACAGGTTAGTAGTGTGTACAAAGATTATGTCATATTTCGATCTAAGAAGTGTGTTTGAAACTGTTCTTTATGTGTAGTTTAATGTCATTCTGTCAGCTAGTTCGGCTCCACTACAGTGGCTAATGGCGTCCGCTAGCTTCTTTGTTCTTCTATGTTACTAGGTGTATGACTCCCGTGCAGTAGTTTGGCTTACATTTCAAGTGTATTCTGCTTGTATAAATATGTGAAATGCTGGTCTGAGTTCATAATTGTTCATATTATTGAAATTCTAATAGCGCGCTAATGCTATGCTAATATTGTGCCTGTCAGTGTACAACAGAGCCAGGTTAAAGTGAGTACAGTCAACCGGGTTGTGTGTGTTATCACTGTATTATATACTGGAAATGAAGAAGGCTTTAATCCTTCATAAAAGTCATAATATGGCATGTGGATTTATTTCCATTTTTGATTAGAGAAAAATACGTCATACAGTTATTTTGATTTGCTAAATGTAAAGGTATGTTTTTTTTCCTTCAGATTTCACAGCTGCCTGGGCCTAGTGGCCCAGAGGCGGCGTTTATCCAGCAGCCAGAACTTTCATCTGTGCCGGCCCCCAGGTCAAAATCTACCGTGGCTCAAAGACCTCCACCACAGCCATCACCACCAATGACCAGAGGACCAGCATCCCTACAGCGGCCTCCACCTCCATCTGTGCCTGCCACAAGATTAAGATACACCTCGGTACAAAGGCGTCCACCACAGCCATCACCACCAAGGACCCGAGGACCAGAGGACCAGCATCCCTACAGCGGCCTCCACCTCCATCTGTGCCTGCCACAGAGTCCTGCACGGGTCTGATTTTCAAGACCCGCTCCCGCCCCGCACCCGTGACGTGCAGTACCGAACCCGCCCCGCTACCCGCACATATTGCCAATTAGTTCCGCAACCCGACCCGACCCGCCGGCACAAGATCCGCAACCCGACCCGAACCCGCATATATATAAGCAGTGACAACGTGCAATTATTAACACACGCAGTTGCATATTTGGCTCAAAAAGCCTGGGATGTTGTTTATTTTCTCCATCTAGGTTGACACCAAAAGCCTCCCAGACGTTGGATTTCGCTCTTGAAGAAGAGTTATTGAAAATGGTGTATTCTCCGCTAGAGAGCTTCACCTCAGCCATTCAGAATGTGGTGCGCTCAGCAGCAGATAGATGCGCTGCAGAGGTTATGATTATGCTCGGTCCCGCGGAGGAGAGGTCTGAGGATTTAAACATTAAACTAAAATATTATTGTTTAAATATATTTATTATGCAAAACCCGCAACCGGACCCGCATCATCTTTGTTTTACCCAGAAGCGAACCTGGAAAAAAGCGTTTGAAAAAATACCACCCGCAAATCACCTTTTTTGCGGGTCACCCGTCGGGTACCCGCGGATACCCGACCCGATGCAGGACTCTGGCCTGCCACAAGATTAAGATACACCTCGATACAAAGGTCTCCACCACAGCCATCACGATCAACCCAGCCAGCAAAGAAGTCTCGCCTAGCACACGTACCTCCCATCCAGCCACCAGCATCAACCCGGGACAATCCCAGCATCAACCCGGGACAATCCCACCTACCTCCCTCCGACACAGCCACCAGCAGGCCATGCACCATCACCCCCACCTACACAGCAGCCAGACCCACTGTCTTGGAAGACAGACAAAGACCATGGACAAAGACCCCCTGTCTTTACATTTATAATGAATAGTTGGTTGAAAAAGTTCTGATATTGGAAATATTGAGATTTTACAGTTTCATATGTTAACATAAATAGTTGGTTGAAAAATAAAGTTGAAATGCTGAATTTGTATTTGTACACATCACATAAACCTTGGTATGGAATATGAAGTCATTATTCAGTCCTGATGTAACTTTTCTGTGGTGAAAGTAGAGGGATGGAAATATTTTACTCTAAATTATAATTTACACATTTTCATTTTAGACATGAACAACACATTTATATAGGCTTATAGTGTAATTGATATATTTCACTACTTTTGTGAACCAAAGACTTTGGTGAACAAAATCTGAAACACCAAAAAAAAAAGGATGACATGAGTACATATGTGTTTCACAACAGTTTTGAAGTTTTCCAAAAATCGGATTTCTAAGCTATGGTTTCTCATAAGACAGTGCTCTAAGGTGAGTGAATTTGCATTTCTAGCAAGACCAGAGACTACTGAACATTTTGACATGTAACACCATGCCATGTTATAAGAAGTACATTTAAAAGTGGATTTAAGGAGACATCTAAAAATTGAGAAAATACCTTCACTTCACACTCCAGAGTTTTAAGGAAAAGGGTAATGCCATTTTATTTAAAAAAACAATGAAGGCAGGTTATATTGATATATTGATTGATATATTTATTATATTCAAAGGCAAATTAATACTTAGTCCCCTGAATCTGGAATAATGCACAATTTACAGCACAGCCTCACCGTCAGGAACTTTTCATCTACAGATTGCTTTGGTCTGGCTTTACCCTTCACTGATTGGTTACAGACACTTTGAACTTATTGGCTAAGGAAATCAGAAGGAGGGGCTCATTATCATATAAAAAACAGCTGCGAACATTCGCACGTATATTGGCCCGTTTTTTCGCGCAAAAAAACGGACCTCCCCGTTTTTTCGCGCGTTTTTTCACGCGAAAAAACGGACCTCCCCGTATGTTCGCGTTTTTTTCACCCCCGTATTATGGCACTTTTGGCTTTCCATAGAGGGGTATGGAAAGCCAAAAGTGCCATAATACTGGGGGTGAAAAACGCGCGAACATACGGGGAGGTCCGTTTTTTCGCAGCGAAAAAACGCGCGAACATACTGGGAGGTCCCGTTTTTTCGCGCGAAAAAACGGGCCAATATACGTGCGAATGTTCGCGTGGTTTTTTTATATGATAATGAGCCCCTCCTTCTGATTTCCTTAGCCAATAAGTTCAAAGTGTCTGTAACCAATCAGTGAAGTGTAAAGCCAGACCAAAACAATCTGTAGATGAAAAGTTCCTGACATGGTGAGGCTGTGCTGTAAATTGTGCATTATTCCAGATTCAGGGGACTAAGTATTAATTTGCCTTTGAATATAATAAATATATCAATCAATATATCAATATAACCTGCCTTCATTGTTTTTTTTAAATAAAATGGCATTACCCTTTTCCTTAAACCTCTGGAGTGTGAAGTGAAGGTATTTTCTCAATTTTTAGATGTCTCCTTAAATCCACTTTTAAATGTACTTCTTATAACATGGCATGGTGTTACATGTCAAAATGTTCAGTAGTCTCTGGTGTTGCTAGAAATGCAAATTCACTCACCTTAGAGCACTGTCTTATGAGAAACCTAGCTTAGAAATCCGATTTTTGGAAAACTTCAAAACTGTTGTGAAACACATATGTACTCATGTCATCCATTTTTTTTGGTGTTTCAGATTTTGTTCACCAAAGTCTTTGGTTCACAAAAGTAGTGAAATATATCAATTACACTATAAGCCTATATAAATGTGTTGTTCATGTCTAAAATGAAAATGTGTAAATTATAATTTAGAGTACAATATTTCCATCCCTCTACTTTCACCACAGAAAAGTTACATCAGGACTGAATAATGACTTCATATTCCATACCAAGGTTTATGTGATGTGTACAAATACAAATTCAGCATTTCAACTTTATTTTTCAACCAACTATTTATGTTAACATATGAAACTGTAAAATCTCAATATTTCCAATATCAGAACCTTTTCAACCAACTATTCATTATAAATGTAAAGACAGGGGGTCTTTGTCCATGGTCTTTGTCTGTCTTCCAAGACAGTGGGTCTGGCTGCTGTGTAGGTGGGGCTGATGGTGCATGGCCTGCTGGTGGCTGTGTCGGAGGGAGGTAGGTGGGATTGTCCCGGGTTGATGCTGGGATTGTCCCGGGTTGATGCTGGTGGCTGGATGGGAGGTACGTGTGCTAGGCGAGACTTCTTTGCTGGCTGGGTTGATCGTGATGGCTGTGGTGGAGACCTTTGTATCGAGGTGTATCTTAATCTTGTGGCAGGCACAGATGGAGGTGGAGGCCGCTGTAAGGATGCTGGTCCTCTGGTCCTCGGGTCCTTGGTGGTGATGGCTGTGGTGGACGCCTTTGTACCGAGGTGTATCTTAATCTTGTGGCAGGCACAGATGGAGGTGGAGGCCGCTGTAGGGATGCTGGTCCTCTGGTCATTGGTGGTGATGGCTGTGGTGGAGGTCTTTGAGCCACGGTAGATTTTGACCTGGGGGCCGGCACAGATGAAGGTTCTGGCTGCTGGATAAACGCCGCCTCTGGGCCACTAGGCCCAGGCAGCTGTGAAATCTGAAGGAAAAAAAACATACCTTTACATTTAGCAAATCAAAATAACTGTATGACGTATTTTTCTCTAATCAAAAATGGAAATAAATCCACATGCCATATTATGACTTTTATGAAGGATTAAAGCCTTCTTCATTTCCAGTATACAGGACTGTCTCAGAAAATTAGAATATTGTGATAAAGTTCTTTATTTTCTGTAATGCAATTAAAAAAACAAAAATGTCATACATTTTGGATTCATTACAAATCAACTGAAATATTGCAAGCCTTTTATTATTTTAATATTGCTGATTATGGCATACAGCTTAAGAAAACTCAAATATCCTATCTCTAAATATTAGAATATCATGAAAAAGTATACTAGTAGGGTGTTCAACGAATCACTTGAATCGTCTAATTAACTCGAAACACCTGCAAGGGTTTCCTGAGCCTTGAAAAACACTCAGCTTGGTTCAGTAAACTAAATCACAAGTATGGGGAAGACTGCTGATCTGACTGCTGTCCAGAGGACCGTCATTGACACCCTCCATCAGGAGGGTAAGACACAAAAAGAAATTTCTCAAAGAGCAAGCTGTTCACAGAGTGCAGTTTCAAAGCACATCCACAAAAAGTCTGTTGGAAGGGGGAAATGTGGCAGGAAACGCTGCACAACCAAGAGAGATGACCGCAGCCTTAACAGCATTGTGAAGAAGAGTCGCTTCCAGAATTTGGGGGAGCTTCAAAGACAGTGGACTGAAGCTGGAGTCCAGGTATCAAAAGTCACTGTTCACAGACGTGTCCGGGAAATGGGCTACAATAGCCGTATTCCCATGGTCAAGCCACTTCTGAACTCAAGACAACGGAAGAGGCGTCTGACTTGGGCTAAGGAAAAGAAGCACTGGACAGTTGCACAGTGGTCCAAAGTCCTCTTTTCAGACGAAAGCAAGTTTTGTATTTCATTTGGAAGTCAAGGCGCCAGAGTCTGGAGAAAGGCTGGAGAGGAGCAAAATCCAAGTTGCTTGAAATCCAGTGTGAAGTTCCCACAGTCAGCGATGGTTTGGGGAGCCATGTCAGCTGCTGGTGTTGGTCCACTGTGTTTCATCAAGCCCAGAGTAAATGCAGCTGTGTACCAAGAGATTTTAGAGCACTACATGCTTCCGTCTGCTGAAAAGCTCTATGGAGATGAGGAATTCATTTTCCAGCATGATCTGGCACCTGCCCACAGTGCCAAAACCACCAGTAACTGGTGTACTGACCATGGCATTACTGTCCTCGATTGGCCTGCAAATTCCCCTGACCTGAACCCCATAGAGAATATGTGGGGTATTGTGAAGAAGAAGCTGAAAGACACCAGACCCAACAATGCTAATGAGCTAAAGGCCGCTATTGAAGCATCCTGGGCATCCATAACACCTCAGCAATGCCACAGGCTGATTGCCTCCATGCCACGCCGCATTGATGCAGTAATCCGTGCAAAAGGATTCCCAACCAAGTACTGAGTGCATTAATGGACATTTTCAAATGTTTGATTGTGTTTTGCTGTTATAAATCTTTTTTTTTTACTTGGTCTGAGGAACTATTCTAATTTTTTGAGATAGGATTTTTGAGTTTTCTTAAGCTGTATGCCATAATCAGCAATATTAAAATAATAAAAGGCTTGCAATATTTCAGTTGATTTGTAATGAATCCAGAATGTATGACATTTTTGTTTTTTTAAATTGCATTACAGAAAATAAAGAACTTTATCACAATATTCTAATTTTCTGAGACAGTCCTGTATAATACAGTGATAACACACACAACCCGGTTGACTGTACTCACTTTAACCTGGCTCTGTTGTACACTGATAGGCACAATATTAGCATAGCATTAGCGCGCTATTAGAATTTCAATAATATGAACAATTATGAACTCAGACCAGCATTTCACATATTTATACAAGCAGAATACACTTGAAATGTAAGCCAAACTACTGCACGGGAGTCATACACCTAGTAACATAGAAGAACAAAGAAGCTAGCGGACGCCATTAGCCACTTTAGTGGAGCCGAACTAGCTGACAGAATGACATTAAACTACACATAAAGAACAGTTTCAAACACACTTCTTAGATCGAAATATGACATAATCTTTGTACACACTACTAACCTGTTGAACAGGAGAAATGAATGAAGCAGAGGGAACGTTGTTGCCGTTCCAGCCAGAATGCCAAGTCTGCGGCAGACACATAATAACAACACTTACTTTACGGCATGCGCTCAGCAACACATTCCCTTTTACGGCATGCCCACTGAGGCATTTCCGTGTCCTATACTGCCCTCTGCTGTTTGTAATGATATACAATATTTAACATAAACATGCCTTCGAGAGTATAACTTAATTTATACAAGACAATATACATTGAAAATGTGCCCACATATTTATGCGGTTATCTGAATCATATTTCTACCCCTTATATTAGAAAATATATGATTAAATATCTAAAATATGCGCACTTCGACGCTGCGTGGGTGGACTCCAGTTATATCTTTCAAACTAAATCTATCCACTATCTGCTTGTAGACTAACGGTCAAAGGGTCTAATATCCGGGAGGGCCGGGCTCGAGTCTCGGAAAGGAAACGTTTTTTTGTATTATCTCTTTTCATTCACTTACAATCTTTGTATAAATGCAAAGTATTCCAAGGTCTGCTTCACCTTAATTGTCCCAACTGCTTGGCAACAGCTGTCTGTTCTCCAGTTGTTTAAGGTGGTAGCCTGTCGCCTGCGTTCATGTTTCAAATAAATGGGAATTGATCAGCCTCAGATGTATTAATTTATAAAAAAAAAAAAAATTGAATTCGAATGTTTCTCTTCAGTGCAATTGCAATTGCACATTGCATCATTTTTGTGTTCTTTGTTCTGTTTTAGAAAGGAAGGATTGTTTACTTTTTTCGTTGTCTACAAAACCGGAAAAACAACATAATTGTGCTTTTCCAGACACTGAAGAAAGAAAAATACCATGAATTTTCGGTATCAGGGCTGTTAGGGAAAAGATCAGGCAATATATCTTGAGAGAAAACTTATCTTTTGATCCCGTTTGAATTGTGCCACGAATTACACTTATGATGTTTGTCATCTTAAACAATCACTTCCATGTCAAAAAACTCAGTTTGTCGTAAAACTGTTGAAATATAAGACTATGAAAAATACGCAACTAGAAAGAAGTGAAATGTGCCAACGTGACGGCCGTCTTGGTGTGTGGTGCGCGACGGGAGATGTAGGTCATTGACTGGTTTCAGGCAAAAAAAAAGTGTTACTTCACAGTTTTACGACACATTTCAATTTTTTTGACTTGCAAAATTATCTTTTAAATTGACAAAAATCATATGTGTAATTTGTGGTTCAATTCAAACGGGATCGAAAGATAATCTTTCTCTCTCCATTGACTTCAATACATACCTTTTCCGAAATAAGGTCCCATGGAGCTCAACCGGAAAGGGAGGGACTTCGCCTCTCTATAAGCATGCAGCAGCAGTAGCAGCAGCCGGAAAAATGTCCACGAGAAACTTCATCTTGCGTTGCAAAAGGACAATAAATGACTGCACAAGACTTCTCCAAACAGATGATGCCGGTCATGCCGTGTTACAATCCACAGTAACGAGGTAAGGGCCAAGCCTATCGCTACTACCAACACAAAGGAATGTAGTTTGTTTTTGCATGTAACATAAACTGAGGTTGTGTGAGATCTTTCACACTTACAAATTCTGTCTTCTCCCCTATTTCACCAAACCGTTTACTGGCAGGTTAGAAACCATGGAAAGGAGCCTCGAGTGGTCACGGGGCAGGCTAATTAACGTCCCTACAGCTGATCTTTTACTTCAGGACCTTCGGGAATATATACTTGAAGTCCGGAGATCTTGGCCTACCACACCCGCACAACAAGGTAGGTCGATGTGATAATTGTTCACTTTAGCATAGGCTTTCGTTGATAAACCAGTGCTAGTATTGTTGAGTACTAAGTGTCCAACAGGCCAATACATTTTAAAGTAATTATTTGTTTTAAATATGGGTAATACCAATATAAACACCTTTTTTAATCTGTAGTTGCCAGCTATTAATTACAACATTCTGGTGAGACGCTCTGAGTCTCGAGTTGTCCACTTAAAACTGTACTCCAAATTCCACCTTTATATCCTGCCACAGTAGAGGAGACGCTATTCCCCCTCCCCCGTCGAGGGCAGTCTGGCCATCTGTAGTACACCACGTATCATCAAACGTGTGAATGAGGACATTGAAAGGGTGCCAGAGGGGGAGTCTCTGTCTTCAGGGTTGGAAGACACAGACTGCAACTATGTATCTCTATGCCCATACACATTTATGCTTTTGTTCTTACTGTATACTACAACTATAGTGTATTGCATGTCCACTGGTTTAATGCCAAACTGCATTTCATTTTTTTTAAAAGTATCTTTAGGCTGGGCAATGACAATAAAATAGACGCATTGTGTGCGTTTCTGGCACAACGGCATAAATGCGTTGCTTTTACAACAATGACAATAAATGTAATCTAATGTTTTGCTGTTGTTGCAGGTCATTCTGGCTACCACGCCCCACTCATTTTGTTGGGTGGTCGAGGTCCCCCACAATTCAGCATTTCCAGAGAGCAAATCTCTTTTTTGAGGAGCTGTGGTTTTACAGCAACAAAGATGGCACAGATATTAAAAGTATCTCTGCGCACAGTGAGACGGCGATTGAGGTATGTAGCAATGTCTTCAACATTGGAAGTGCCATCTTGTCTCAATTTATTGTAAACATCCCAAGGAGGGGTTGTAGCCATGTTACACTATGCATGTTGTAAAGTAAATCTGAATACCGTAGGTCTCATATATTTAAAACATGTTTATTTTTCAGGCAGTTCCACATGCTGCGCTCTGGGACATACTCCACCATCTCAGATGCTACACTAGACGACCTCATCAAGGAGATAGTGGCTGGGAATAACCAGATTGGCCCTGAATCTGTCAGGGCACAGCTGCAGGCCCAGCAGATGTGGATACAGAGACGCAGAGTGCGGGACAGCATGAGGCGGATAGACCCAGAAGCAGCTTCACTGGACATGTCCTCTCAAGCTGCAGAAGACAACTCCAAAACAGTGGAGGATCTGCAGAAGCAACTGCAGGAGTTAAGAGTCCAGCGAGAGTTTTGCTAACAGAGGTTTGCTGGCTCCGACGACAACATCCGATTCTATACAAGGTAATGTTTTGGCTAAATTCTATCCAAGTTTTTGAGATGGGTTAGCTTATAAAGAATCCTGTTTACCTGCCGTGTGACCGCTGACTATACGCATGCAGTGTTGGAATAAGTACTCAACTTAACTGAAGTATAAGTACAAATACTATGGTTTTAAAATACTCCTGAACTGAACATGTAGAATCATAAATCCTGTGTTTTCATATATAAAAAGTAACTAGAAACTATGAAGGTTAACTAAATGTGGTGGAGTAAAACATATTAATACTAACAACATACTGATAATATTTTACTACAAGTGGAAATCTTCAAAACCTTACCAAAGTAAAAGTATGTCAATATCCACTGCGTTTCCCCCAGTTGCACACGTAAGAATGAAGAGTAAACGTAGTCATTGTGTGTAAAATGTTCCCTGTATGTTTTAGATTATTATTACTGCTGCTAATGTAGTTGCTACATTTTACTGCTGTAGATTACTATACCTGCACCTAGTGCCTTCTTACTCAGTCTATTTGAATTGTAATGTATTATAGCAAACAAGAGGAAAGCATTAGCCCATGTGTTACAGTTAACACGATTGTATTTACTGTCAATTAATGACTGACATGTGTCTTTTGTGTACAGATTCCCGAGCTATAACCACCTGATGGCCTTCTGGTTTTTAATTGAGCCTTCAATTCATTAAATGGTTTGTGTTACTAGAGCGATATCAACTGCCAAGAGTAATGAAGAAGTGGTTACACACGCACGTCCATCAACGGTAGGTTACGTTTCTTTTAACACACAATCTAAACACAAACTGAAGGGAAAATGTCTCTCCGACATTTCATTGCTTTTGTGTAGGCTAAAAGGCTAAAGTACTCAATCCTTTTTGAATACATCAGAGAAATAAAACAACTTAATGTTTTTCCCATAGTGTGCTACACTCATGACATTAATATAGTAACCTTTTTTTGTTTTTATCTTCCAGAGACAGCTGCTTCAGCCAATTGACGAGTTCTTCCTTTTTCTATGCTTCCTGTCGGTGGGTTTGAAAGAGAGGGACCTTGCAAACCGCTTCAACGTACACCAGTCCACTGTGAGCCGCATCATTGCAACATGGACAAGTTTTCTTACAACTTTATTGGGGTCACAGTGCATCTGGCTTACACCTGCAGAAGTTCAAGCCCACCTCCCAGAGGCATTCAAAGATTTCCCAGACACACAGGTGATCCTGGATTGCACAGAGCTGAGGTGTCAAACACCATCCTCACTCCTCCTCCAAAGTGAAATGTATTCTACATAGAAATCTCACTACACCATGAAAGCCCTGGTTGGCATAGCCCCACATGGTGCAGTGACATTTGTTTCCAGTCTGTATGGTGGTTCTGTCAGCGACAAGGAGATTTTCAAACAATCTGGAATAGCTGTGTTGTTGACTGAAAACATAGCAGTGATGGTAGATAAGAGCTTCCTGATCAGCGATTGCTGCAAATGCAAGGTGTACTGCCCACCTTTTCTGTCAAAGCAGAAGCAAATGCCAGCCTATGAGGTGAGGGAGACACAGGCCATTGCCAGACTGAGGGTTCATGTAGAGCAGGGGTTCTCAAAGTTTTGATGAGTGAGGGCCAATTTAGGTACCCAATATTGGATTGAGGGCCGCCCAAGAAAAAACGGAACACAAAATTCCAAAACAAATCTTCTCTTTATTGCACACACACACACACACACACACACACACACACACACACACACACACACACACACACACACACACAGAGAGAGTATTGCGCTGGAGTTAGTGATATGCTGTGGATTTCCTGTCTTATCAGCAGGGCCCTGTTTCAGAACCAATTCCAGCTACTCAAGCACCACAGGATAGTCTCTGCAAGACAAATACAGAGAGACAGAGAGGGGGGAGGGAGAGAAAGAGACTTTTAAAATAGAAGCTTACCAAAGACCACAATAACACAGTATTCATCATCATCATTGTTATTATTATTGTTGTTGTATTTGTAACACAAATCGGCTATTATTGCCTGTCATCAACATACCTTTTCCTACTTTGAATGGGATTTATGGTGCTGTCGTCTGTTGGCTACTATTCCTTTGATGTCCGGTTCCATCTCCGTTGTTGCTATACGAAGGAAAGCATGTAGATGGGCATCCGTCAGCCTGGATCTCAGCTGGGATTTGTTGATGGCCATGGTGGAGAAGGTTTTCTCACAAATGTATGTGCTTCCGAACAGAGAGGCCATTCTGATGGCATGTTGGCGAAGTGCAGGGTACGTAGATGGGGAAAGTCCTTTGTAGAACTCGATGAGATTCTTGTCTCGATATGCTGCTCTGGCCTCAGAGCTCTCCTGCAGGTCGATGAGCTCGAACTGCATTTCTGCAGGCTCTTCTTCGGGTGCACATGTGAAGGGATCTTGGAATAGGTTGAATGACTTCTCGTGGTCACTGAAGTCCGAGAAGCGGTGGTGGAATTCCTCTTGGAGTTTTTCCATGAGGTTGTGGTTCTTGTCTGAACACAGGTGATGTAAAACGTCACATTCACCTGCGAGCACCTTGCAGGTGGGGAAATGGGTTAGATCCCCCTCTCTGAGCTGTCCCTGCACTAGTTGAAGTTTTCGCTGGAAAGCTTTGACGCTTTCAAAAAATGTGGAAATGAGCTTCCCATGGCCCTGCAGCTTCACATTGAGATCGCTGAGAAAGGTGTTCAGGTCAACAAGGAACGCTAGGTCACAAAGCCATTCAGTGTCACTTAACTGTGGCAGATCTTGTCCTTTTGATTGCATTAACTCAGCGATTTCTTTCCTCAAATTAAAAAAACGCTTCAGTGTGGCACCTCTGCTCAGCCACCTGACAGCAGTGAAGTATATGACGTCACCAAATTCAGCCTCTGATTGCACCAAAAAAGTTTTGAATTGACGGTGATTCAGACCTCTGGACTTTATGAAATTCACTGTCTTCTCACCTCCGTTATTGGCCACTTTGTCGCTGAGCAAAGAGACAGCGCCCGCCTTTCTCCCGACCATGGCTGGCGCTCCATCTGTTGTGACACCGAACATGGATGTCAGCTCCACATTGTATGCATCGAGACTACGACACACAGCATCACAAATGTCGATTCCCCTTGTTCTGTCTTTGATACTCTCCATGCTTAGCAGTTCCTCGCCTATTTCAAAGTCCTCCGTGACCGTTCGAATGAAAATCAGCAGTTGTGCAGTATCAGAAATGTCTGTACTCTCATCCAGTGCTATAGAAAAGGACCCCTTGCCTAGGCCTTCCACACGTAGTCCCAATTGCTCTTTGAGATCATTGGCCAGATCTTCGATTCGTCGTGTCACTGTGTCATTCGATAAACTTATGTCACGGAACTTTGACTTTTGTTCAGGGCATACAATGTCAGCCACTTTCAAAATGCAGTCTCGCACGAATTCTCCATCACTGAACGGCTTGCTCCGCCTGGCAATTTCGTGAGCTACCACATAGCTAGCCTGTGTTACAGCTTCACCGGATTTTGCAAGATTTGTGAAAACTGACTGCTGGGCAGTTAAACCTCTTTGAAGTTGTTCAAGTTTAGTTCTGCGCTCCTTGCCCATGAACTTGTCATACATTTTATGATTGGTATCATAATGGCGTTTTATGTTATACTCCTTGAGCATTGCATTCACCTGCTTGCAGATGAGGCATATCACTTTATCCGACCCCTGAGGTAAAACGAAGTAAGCGTTGCTCCATTTCTCCTGGAACTTCCTTTTCTCCTCACTGACAAAACGTTTTTTACGCGACGGCCCTGGCTCCACCATCTCGCTTACACAACGAAAACTTCCAACAAATTTTGTTTCCGATGTTCACGTGAACACTTTGCCGCCTTTGGGACGTGCATCCAATCAGGGAGTGAGTTTGGGGATGCTCGCGCTGGGGGTATTCAGTGGAAATAACAGTGTGCCTGAGTGTGGACGTTGGGAGAGACAGCTTGTTGTTTTATTATTGTATAACCGGACTTTTGTGTGCGTTCATATACTTAACCACACACGCAAACACACACACTCTTTCTCTGCCGTTACATAGCAGACACTACTTTATCTGTCAAGTTGTCTCCGATGCCACCACAACTTCCTGTCAAACACGTTATCTCGCCTTCAAAATAAAAGCATGCAAACGGAACTGGAAGTTAACCTAAATTAAATCCAAAATACACATAAAACTACAACGAAGGCAACAAAAACAATGCAACATCTCCTTCAGTCTCAGAGGACACAAAGTTGGGTTATCTACAGACAGTGACTAGCTAAAATCGCTAGCTAACTCCCGTTTCTGATAACTTACAACAGATTTTCCGCTTAACTGCAACTCGCGAGATTTGCGAGATTTGCGAGATTCAGGTTACCAAATAAGGAGTGAGAGTGACGCGTAGAGGAACCGGAAGCTGCGCTAGCCTCCGGTGGCTACCATAATGCTATCATTTAGTTTCTCCGATTTTTGCACAAAAATGGATTGATGGACCATCAATAAATAAGCCATGCCTGCTTCATGTATGGAAGAGGACCAGCGCCTCAAGAAAGCAATCATATCATCAGGTGTGGTCTCTAACATTTATAAATTATTATCTAGGGCTGCCCCGAATACCTATTCTCCTGTCCAACTGTCCTGGGAGCATACCTTGAATATCTCTCTGTCTGCTTTGCAATGGAACTCCATTTGGCAGTCAGCTATTTTCTCTTCTAAATGTGTAAGATTCAGGATCATACAGTTCAAAATTCTCAATAGAGCTTACATCACCCCTGTTACAAAATCCAAGACGGACAATAAACAGAGATTTATGCTGGCATGAATGTGGCAAGCGAGGTACATTGTTGCACCTACTCTGGGAATGCCCAGCGGTAAAAAAAACTTTGGTCAGAAGTAATATCCTTATTGTCTGAATCTTTAAAAGTTAATTTCCCTACATGTCCCATTGCATGTCTACTGGGTCTCAAGCCAGATGGCAATCCTGCAAGGACTACCGATCGGCTCTGGACATTGGCCTGTTTAGCCACAAAAAGACTCCTATTAAAGTCCTATTAAACTGGAAGGAACGCAAACCAGCCTGCTTTACTAGGGACTCATGGCTGAGGGAGTATCTGGACCTACTGAACATGGAGCGTGCAGCTTCTCTGCTGGGGGATTTTGAGGGGAGACAGGAGGATTGCGGTTCACTGTCCGCAGCTCTCCTATCTAACCCTGTCAATATGGCATCTCCTGTGTAATGTATAATGTATTGTGTATGTAATGTCCTGTGTATGTCACAATCAGCTGTCTTAGGAAGTCATCCTTGCATCCACCCCCCCCCCCCCCCCTCCCCCATTACGTTTTGTTTAGTTGTTTGTTGTTACATGTTTTGATGTACGGTTTGTTATCTGGAGCAATGTCTGTTTTTTTTTTTTTTACTGTACTTGGGGTTTAACAGGTTAACTATCGCGGGCCGCCAGAAACATTTCCGAGGGCCGCCATTGGCCCGCGGGCCGCACTTTGAGAACCCCTGATGTAGAGCGTGTCATTAGGAGGATAAAAGAGAACAAACTTTTTGATGGTGAATCCCACATAGGTATTGTTTGTATTCTTATCGATAGTCATGAACTTTCTCTTGTGACAAAATAGACTCTCCGTTAGTAAACGTTTACTCTGTGTAAAAGTGATTTCTGTGTGTAAAAGTGAGGTAACATGTGTAGATGAATAACATCAACTTGTATTCGTCCCACACATACACACCTATAGATGAAGTTATATTTGTGTCTGTGACTTTATATTGAATGGGAAATAACTGGGAAATACCTGTGTAAGAGAGAGACTCCTGTCCCGCCTCTCCATTTTATTTTTAGTTGTGCATTGTTATTTGTGCTTTAGAAACATTCCACTTGAACTTTATTTGAATGAACTTAGTAGTAATTATTGTCCTATATTTCTTTCAGATTTCACAGCTGCCTGGGCCTAGGAGAAAGAACCTCCATCTGTGCCTGCACCAAGGTCAAGATCTACCGTTGCTCAAGGGCCTTCACCAGAGCCATCACCACCGAGGACCAAAGGACCAGCATCACTACAGCGGCCTCCATCTGTCCCTGCCACAAGATCAAGATACACCTCGGTACAAAGGCCTCCACCACAGCCATCGCGATCAACCCAGCCAGCAAAGAAGTCTCGCCTAGCAGACGTACCTCCAATCCAGCCACCAGCATCAACCCGGGACAATCCCACCTACCTCCCTCCGACACAGCCACCAGCAGGCCATGCACCATCAGCCCCACCTACACAGCAGCCAGACCCACTGTCTTGGAAGACAGACAAAGACCATGGACAAAGACCCCCTGTCTTTACATTTATAATGAATAGTTGGTTGAAAAAGTTCTGATATTGGAAATATTGAGATTTTACAGTTTCATATGTTAACATAAATAGTTGGTTGAAAAATAAAGTTGAAATGCTGAATTTGTATTTGTACACATCACATAAACCTTGGTATGGAATATGAAGTCATTATTCAGTCCTGATGTAACTTTTCTGTGGTGAAAGTAGAGGGATGGAAATATTTTACTCTAAATTATAATTTACACATTTTCATTTTAGACATGAACAACACTTTTATATAGGCTTATAGTGTAATTGATATATTTCACTACTTTTGTGAACCAAAGACTTTGGTGAACAAAATCTGAAACACCAAAAAAAATGGATGACATGAGTACATATGTGTTTCATAACAGTTTTGAAGTTTTCCAAAAATCGGATTTCTAAGCTAGGTTTCTCATAAGACAGTGCTCTAAGGTGAGTGAATTTGCATTTCTAGCAACACCAGAGACTACTGAACATTTTGACATGTAACACCATGCCATGTTATAAGAAGTACATTTAAAAGTGGATTTAAGGAGACATCTAAAAATTGAGAAAATACCTTCACTTCACACTCCAGAGGTTTAAGGAAAAGGGTAATGCCATTTTATTTAAAAAAAAACAATGAAGGCAGGTTATATTGATATATTGATTGATATATTTATTATATTCAAAGGCAAATTAATACTTAGTCCCCTGAATCTGGAATAATGCACAATTTACAGCACAGCCTCACCATGTCAGGAACTTTTCATCTACAGATTGTTTTGGTCTGGCTTTACCCTTCACTGATTGGTTACAGACACTTTGAACTTATTGGCTAAGGAAATCAGAAGGTGGGGCTCATTATCATATAAAAAACTGCGCGAACATTCGCACGTATATTGGCCCGTTTTTTCGGACCTCCCCGTATGTTCGCGCGTTTTTTCGCGCGAAAAAACGGACCTCCCCGTATGTTCGCGCGTTTTTTCACCCCCGTATTATGGCACTTTTGGCTTTCCATAGATTTCACCCCCGTATTATGGCACTTTTGGCTTTCCATAGAGGGTGGGTTGTGAACTGTTAGCGCCGGTGTTGTGTCAAATGATGCACCCCCACCGTGAAATGCGCCCCGTGTCACGGGAACGCATATTTCTAAATGAAGCGTTTAGACCTTAAAACGAAAAGTAAACGTTCAGGTTTTTTTTAATGATCATTTTCAGACTGTGAGTCGTTTAGTGGTAACTGGTCCCTCGGCTCATGTCGTCCCCTAAGGCCACCTGTGCGTCAACAAATAATTTGTCAGCGTTGCACCCCCTGACCAACGTATATTGCAACACCCCAACCATCAAAATACGGAGCGAAAAGTCTAAACACAAGAATCATGACTTGCTAGCCTACCACTAAACGACTGCAAATTACCATTAAAGAACCCTGGACGTTTACTTTTCGTTTTAAGCATCGTTTTAAGGTGTAAACGTATCATTTTCAAATGCGCGTTCTCGTGACAAGGGGTGCATTTCACGCCGGGAGTGCATAATTTGGCACAACACCGGTGTTATGCATGCCCACTGCACCTCGCGGGAGCACGCAACAGCATAAAGCAAAAACTCCCAGACATTTCAATGATTTGTACGGCAAAGTTAGGTCTGGAAACGACATAACGGCATAACAACACAGCCCTGCTGCGGGGAAACGTTGGCGCTGTTCTGTGTTTGTTCTAATCCGTCAAAAATGACGGACTGCTTTCAGATTTTTCCGTCAATGTTAAAAAAAATCCGTCGTAGACGGAATAAATTCGGTTAACGCGACCTCTGTGTGGTACACTAATGTTTCATTTCATTTCAAACCTTTATTTATTCAGATTGGTCCCTTGAGATCATAGATCTCTTTTACAAGGGAGACCTGCAGCAATTTAAGTTCCACATGAAACATAAAACAACATAAAAACAAACAATAGAGTATATCATACAACATATTTACATACTTAACATTTACAAATACCCATAGTTTCAGAAAGCATTTCACTTAGACGTGCTTTAAAAACATTCAGAGAAATAAAATTGCTCAATTTCAATTTTAGCTGTAGACTGTTCCAAGCAAGTGGAGCTGCGCACATAAAAGCTGTCTTACCTAAGACCAGTGGCGGCTGGTGGAAAATATTTTTGGTGGGGCTATGGAAATGGTGACAAAACCATACTAGGGCATTTAAAATCAGGAGACTAAATACGACCATTGTGTGTGTGTGTGTGTGTGTGTGTGTGTGTGTGTGTGTGTGTGTGTGTGTGTCATACTTGCCAACCCTCCCAATTTTCGCGGGACACTCCCACATTTCTCCCGATTTCTGACAAAATCAGATTTACTCACCACTGTTTCCACTCGGACTTTAATACAGCTACACCATTGTTTGGTTTCCATGGTAGCGCGTCTCTTTAGCAGCGCGCGCAACTCAAAGTCTGAGAGGATGAGGAAGATGAAAACTGAACAAGGATCGACAACTCGACCCTCTGATCACTCCTTTCCTGTAAAATACAGGTCCAGCCCACACATATGCTCCATGGTGCCACAGGCATTGCCCTTACAACTACAATAAGCATGCAAATTTTAATCTACAGCTCCGGCGATCCACTAGCACCTGAGTCAGAAGCAGCCATCCCCTACTGTAGCGTCACCTTGGATACGAGTCTAAACAACTCACAGGTCAGGGCGCTGAAAGAGCGCCCTTTGAGCATCAGATCTGACGACGCTGATAGGCTGAAATTATGTTTCGGGGGCATAGTTTACAGATAGCAACAGTCAGCTTGTTGGCTGCAGCTGCTCTGGCTGAGGGCTCCTTTCTACCGCCCGGACGAGAGAGGGTAATGATACACGCTGCGGCCAGGCAGGAAACATGTGACTTATCAATAACTTTAGGCATCGTAAAACAATTTTAAACGAGATTTTATTGTAGATTATACATTTGACTGATACCAACTATATCATATTTACCTTATTCTTTAAAAATACAAATACAAATAAAAAAAAAATTGTTTTGGAAATATATTTTTATTTATTTTTTAATTTGTTATGACAATCAAACATGTGGGAAGAGGGGGGGCGGCGCCCCTAGCGCCCCTATGGGCCGGCCGCCACTGCCTAAGACAGTCCTTACTCTTGGCCAGTGCTTAATTTGTAAATCATAAGGTGCCGGAACGTATACAGAAAAGGTGCTGAAAACAACATGAAAATGTCCACTTGCAACGCTGTGGGACTTACAAGCCTCAATTTCAAATAGTATCCATGGTATAAATGTTATGACGATAATTTATAATTTTTTAGGCTAGTACGCACAACATAGGCAAATGCCCACATCACCACAGGTGGGACTTCAGTATACAGCCAGCAATTAATTTCTCAACAGGTTTAACGTGTAAAAAAAATATTTATTAGGCCTATTCAAAGATTGGCACGGCGGCCTATTAATAGACAGTATGTTTGCTCACCATATTTAGTTGTTTAAAACACCCCACATCACGAGCATGTCCGGATTGTCCTCTATCTCTTTTTTTCTGCTTTTACTGCGTGTGTCTGTGGCAGTTCTGTGTCCTTTGGCCACCCAGGACCTCACGTACGGGACTGGATTGAATTTAGCCAGGGGGGGTCCAACAAGATTTAGGAAGAGTAAAGATGACATGGTGGATGTGAGCAAAGAGCTACGGTCGGGAGTGCAAATCAAGTTCATTTGAGAAAATCAGCGCTCACATTCAGCACTTGCAATGGGAATGCTGTTGACAGCAACAAGTAACTCCATCAGCTCATCGGGGATATCTTTACCATCTGAGTCTCTGTACGTTATGTAGGCCCGTATGACTGCGCGCGGGTTGGCAATGTTGAAGCGCTGACACAGTGACTCGACCTCAGTCTCTCCATACAGCGCACCTGCGTCCTCGGGCCAGTATTGTGCGTAAAGCACCTTCAACTCCTCAATGAACTTGTTATATCCAGTTTTATCTGGCATCCGGCCTCCTTGAGATAACATACGGTCCTCCAAATTCTTGGCCACAGTTAGAAAAAACTGACCTGTCGCTGGACGTCCCACACTCTTCTACGCTCAATGCGCTCTCCTCTCCTACTGAATCTTCCTGCTGTAAGCCAGCTGATGTCGCGGTTCCGCTCGCCTCTTGCTCCGGCTGTTGTACCGGGCTAGTTGATGCCAGGGTACCCACCCGTTGCTGTTGGTGGTCCACCTGGCTGACGGTAGCTGGCTCCTGTTCCGGCTGGCGGTGAACCTGACCCGCTGCCCGGGCTTGGCTAGCTGTCGGTTAGCTAGCTGGCTAGCTGTTGCGGCGCTAACCTCCTCCTGGTTTTGACCATCAACATGACCGCTGCAGCTGCCCTCGTCGCTGCTTGTGGAGGCTTTTCTGACTCGTTTTGAAGTGTCTATTCCCTCTTCCTTCTTTTTGAAGAAAGACAGTCAATTTAACTGTCTTTTTGACATGCTTGCATTGAATCACCGTTTCTTCCTCTCTGCGACGTGCTCCTCATGTGGCGAATTTCAAAAGTGAAAGACGTTTGTCCGTTGGTCCAGCTTTTCAGTGCGTCAACACAGATCTCCGACTCTTTCAAATCTTAATCTTAATAAACGACATGAAATTCTTGGGATTTTTTCTGTAAATTAATATCTGCATATTTTATTTCATTTTAACCATTTACATTTTTATTTTTTGTGAGAGGTACCGGATCTGCCCAAATAGGTGCCGGAACACAGGGTGGCCAAAATGAAGAGGTGCCGGATCCTGTTCCGGCAGGATCCGGTGTCGGTACCAGATGTGTTCGGGGTACCATATGTGTTCGGGGTCCATCTCTTACCAGTGACGTCACGACGTCACGACGTAATGACGTCACGCATTGTGATTGGCTGTACGGTAATTTACCCACGCTGTCTAGACTAGTATAGAGGGGTTTTTGATCATTACATTACATTGTATTTAGCTGACGCTTAAGTGCATTCGACCAACAAGATAAAAACTTGAAGAAATACAATAAAACTTGAAGAAAAACAAAGACGAATGAGGAGAAGAACAAGAGAAATCGAAGGTAAGAAGTATAAAACGTAATATGGTAGGTAATATGTAATATGTTCAGTGCCGTTGGTACGTTAGTTCAAACAGTAACAACGGACTATTTTTCTTAGCGTATGCATGTCAATTTAAATCAATACATACAACTATTTCACATGTACAATATTTTCTTAGCCCTAATACTTAATACTACTTATTTCGTTTTGATTGTTATATTTGATTATATTATATATTATCAATAAATTATATATTATATATCAATATGATATACTTTTCTATATAATAGATTATCAAAAAAAGTATTTATTAAGTAAGGGATAATGTGCAGCAATCACAATCAAGTCCACAATCGAATACATAAAGACAAAGTAAATCTGTTTACAGTTGTTTCATATGTATGTTGAGAGGTATCCATATATCTCTTCATTTTGCTCTCAAAGTGCACCAGATTGATGCATTTAACTTCAATATTTAAAAAAAATCACTCCAAAGGGAGTGCTTGTTCTTCCTTCTGTCTGTCTGAATCTGTGTATTCTCATGTTCCGATTAACCCAGCCAAATTTTTCTTCTTTTGTGTCTTGATGTGATCTTGAGTCGAGGCTGATCCTCTTGCTGTGGTCCCGCATCCTGGATCCTCTATCCTGAGTTCTAGATTAAGTCGTGGACTTCGGGTCGTGGCTGAACCTGTCTCTGCGGTGCTGCCTGGGTCTCGTCGTGCTGCCTCCCTGAAGGCTCCCACAGGATTGTTGACATCTTCGTGGATTCATCCTATTATTATAGACGCATGCATTTCCTAACATTCGGTCTACCTATGTTGCAAATGTATTATCTCCTCGATTTACACACGGCATCTATTGCACGTCTGTCCGTCCTGGGAGAGGGATTCCTCTTCTGTTGCTCTCCCCGAGGTTTCTCCCATTTTTCCCTTTAAACTGTGGGTTTTCTCTTGAAGTTTTTCCTTGTACGATGTGAGGGTCTAAGGACAAAGGGTGTCGTTTTCTTCTCATACTGATATTCTGAACAAACTGCTGTTGTATTAGCTGTAAAATGTCTTTACTGTAGGGTATTTTTTATTATTTGTACAGCACTTTGGCTCGACCAAAAATCGTTTATAAATGTGCTATATAAATAAAACTTGATTTGATTGATTTGATTTGAAAGGGTGTGCGCCAAGGTTCCATATTAGGACCAATAATTTCACCATATACTGTATGTAAATAATCTCGAATAATCTTTCAAATGCTGCTTTCCATTTTTATGCAGATGATACTGTTATTTATTGTTCATCCTCTTCTATAGAGCAAGTCTTGATTTCCTCCAGTCTGCCTTTGATGTTATTCCATCCCATTTATCTCAACTCAAGTTAGTATTAAATGCAGACAACTCCAAACTCATGATATTCTCAAATCGCAAAAAGTTAACTTATTTTCTCCCCAACATTTGTACTGTTCAAGGGACTGACATTGACATTGAAAGGGTCACTACATACACATATCTAGTTTTTATTATTGATCAGAACTTATCTTTCAAGTCACACACTGAAAATGTTGTTTTAAAATTAGGTTTCTCCTTTCAGACAAGGAAACATTTGATCTCTGCAACGTTTTTACCAGTATTGGATTCTGGTGATCTGCTTTACATGAATGCCTCTGACCAGTGCCTAAAGAGTTTGGATACTGTGTACCATTGTGCATTATGTTTTATTATATATATATATATATATATATATATATATATATATATATATATATATATATATATTGTGAGTTTGGAATAAATATGCACTTCATGAAAATTATTAGTTGGTTACTGTTAGTAAAAAAACAGTAAGGTTAATACTGGATGTTTGTTACACTTGGATATGTTTTCTGTAACACTTGTAACATAATTATTCTCCAGTTTATGCATTTGAGTGACTTGCAGTTAATGCTCGACATTCAATTCAAAACCTTTATTTATCCAGGTAAAATCCCATTGAGATCAATGATCTATTTTTCAAGGGAGACCTGCAGCAGTAGGTTCCACATGAAGACATAAAAACATAAACAACAGAACAACAAAAGGACATCATACAGCAAAAAATACAGGGATTACAATTTACATATCTATCCACATGTACAGGTACCAACAGCATCTGACTGTGGAGCATCCAACCGAGCTTTAAAAACATGTAGTGGTACCAGCTTGGTAATTTTACATTCTTTTTGCAGACTGTTCCAAGTTAGTGGAGCTGCACATCTAAAAGCTTTCTTCCCTAAGACAGTCCTAGCACTTGGCACATTTAATAAAACCACAGCATGAGATCTCAGGCAATAAGTACTTTCAATTTGCCGTGAGATCAGGGAGCAGATATAAGATGGTACTTTATCCAACATGGCTTTTCTAAATGAAAATGTACCAGTGACTGAGCCTCAGTACAGTAAGTGATGGCAAAACCGCCTTGGTTTACAGTGTACAGTGATGCGTAAGTGCTTTACAGTTTGTCACAAATCTCAGTGCACTGTGATAGTAAAACCTTATTGTGGTGTAATTATATATCCAAAGCAGTCAGAAGTCAGAAAATCTTTAGTGATGTTTAACCACTCAGAAGACAGCCCATCAAAATGAACACATTGGGACCTTTCAGAGAGGTAGTTCATCTTCTACATATAATAACGGACAAAGTAAAGAATGAAGTGTAGGCTATGTTTAAATGTTCGGAATTTGACCGTGTATGATGGTCCTCTTGAGTTGCCGTACAGCCAATGGGGTACAGCCATTGCTCCGTTTTCATGTTTTTTTAACATGTTTTTCACAAACATTTTCACACGCTAGGAGCATAGGAATAATTCAATTCGGTTCGTCATGATCTGTAGATGTGATTTGCCCCCGAGCACCCCTGGGTAAATTACCGTACAGCCAATCACAATGCGTACAATGCGCGACGTCATTGGTAAGAGACGGCCCCCGAACACATATGGTACCCCGAACACATCTGGTACCGACACCGGCTCAAATTAACCACTGCTCTTGGCACATCTAACAAGGCTACATCATGCGATCTCAGACAATACCTGCTTGCAACTTTCTGCTTTATCAGTGAACAGATGTAATACGGGAGTTTGCCCAACATAGCTTTATAAATAAATGTGTACCAATGACTGAGCCTGTACAGTGAGTGATGTCGAAGACCGGAAGTACTCGGGCTCACACCCAGCCGCCGGAAGTTGATAGACGCCATCTTGTGCAACAAGCCTTATAATTAATTAATTAATAATAATAATATATATATTATATATATATATATATATATATCACTATATAGTGAATAATGACACTCAGCAGAAATACATACTGTAGGTGGCAGTAATGCAACTTAAGGGATTCCAGCTGCTTTTATAAATCCTCGCAGAAGAAGTCATTCGTTCTTTCAAAATGGCCGAACAACACGTTGAAAAAGCGGTAATAGTATTTTCCAGAGATGCATGTTTATATTTATTGTAATGTCATATTTCTTAACACACAATTGTCTCGTTATCAAAGTACAACATCGACTGTCCAACCTCGTTAAGCGTTAATAAAGTAAATAATAGTTGTATTTGGTAAAAACGTTTGTGGTATTAAATGCTAACTTAGCATGATGCTATAAAGACGTTGGCCTATAGTCCCGTTTGCAACCGGGCCTACTCTACTGTTGTAATAACGTTAAGCTTAGATAGGTCAATAGATTATCAGGCTCGGTAACAATACTGATTTGTGTTACCAAAGCTGATCATCTAATTGACCTAAGGTTAGCGTATATGCTGTGATGCCATATGGTATGGATTCGGATAGACAACATGGCTAGCTTGGTTGGTTGAATTGAGTAATAAGATGTGCGGTACTGATTAAGGTTGTAACTGTAACAGTTTGTAACTACTGGTTGTAATGAACCAGACGAGAGACGGACGCATCCTTTCAGTAAATGTCGGCTGCTAATCAATATGTAAAAATAACACTTCGGATGGGTCTTCTATAATTATGTAACATTAGTTATGGCATCATCAGAAATGTGGTAAAGTAATATGATTAGAGAAGAGTCACAGGTCATCTAACACATGCTTAATAGCTCACCTAACACTATGAAAGACAGGTTAAAGAATGTAACATAATAAAAACTACCTAATATCGATAAGCAAAAACACTAGTTATATTATACAAATTATGTGACCCCTTGAGCTGCATAAACTAATAAGCAATCCAATTAAAATATAAATATTAAAGCTCATTCAAAAAAGTTCCTGTCATTTATGTGGTATGAATGGTTACTGTTGAAAGTGCAAATAAAAACAGTTTGAATAGTAAACAATTCCTCATTTTCTTCCAGATTCACCCAACTGTTTACAAGGGGGATGCCCTTCTAACACCCCTTTGTGAAGGCCCTAATAAGTACAAGGGCACATTCTGCAGCAAGGTGGGGGACTATGGCCATATTGTGGCACATCGGCAGACCCATAGAAGAACGGCTGTTAAACATGGAGGTATTTCTTAATCTAAATAAATGTTGCAGATCTTCCAAAATGTACAAATAGTTGACTAATTTTAGTTAGTAATAGTTAATTGGTTAGACTAACTAATATTATTCTATTATTTGAATACAGTTTACATTTTTATATTGCCTTAAGAATGAAGTCATTTGTAAACTGGATTTCTCTTTGTAGGATTCACAATGTACAGGTGCAATGGTGTGTGTTGCAAATCCTCGCATTTCCACTGCTGCTACTGTGGGGAGATCAGAACCCAGCCCACTATTCTGATACATGTTCAGAAGTGCGCAGGGGCAGCCTGCAGCGTTGGATCGCTTCGCCAGAGTAAGTGATGCACATGAACACACCAGAAGCAGTGGTCATAACCTTATTCCCCCTAAAGACAATTTAAACAAAACATGGGGAAAATCTATTATACAACTATACTGCTATAATGTAATCTATCCACTGTCTCCCCACCAGCCGCCACTGTCTCCTCCTCAGCCTCCATGGTAGTCTCCTCTGTCTCCCCAGCAGACTACAACGTTGGCCCAGCAGCCTGCAGCGTTGGATCGCTTCGCCGGAGTAAGTGATGCACTTGAACACACCAGAAGCAGTGGTCATAACCTTATTCCCCCTAAAGACAACTTAAACAAAACATGGGAAAAATGTATTATACAACTATACTGCTATAATGTAATCTATCCAGTGTCTCCCCACCAGCCGCCACTGTCTCCTCCTCAGCCTCCACGGTAGCTGCCTCTGTCTCCTCCTCAGCCTCCACGGTGGCCTCCTCAGCCTACCCTGTCACCTCTGCAGCCTCCCAAATTGCCACAGCATCTGTAGCCTCCACTCCACTCCAAGCCATCAGTCGCAGCAAAGTAGTCCAGTTAAGGGCCAAAACTGAATTATATATGAAAAACCTCAAGACCCACATGGATCGACGTCACTCATCATCTGTTCCTGATATTACTTCTAATCACCATCTTCAATCCCAATGCTTAGACCTTAAAAAGGGCATTCTTGCTGTTGGAAGAATATTTTCTGGGCTGAGAAACCCCATTCATGTACAGAAGTTCACCTGGGGAAACAGCCACCAAGTTGTTTGTGAGCTTGAAAATTGCAAGCAGGCATCAGAATTGTTAAAATGTTTATGTTTAATGAAGACTTTCCTCTTTGTATGTACTGTATATATTTTTCCTTTGTAAAATGTATTGGTATGTAGTATACATTTCATGTTTAGTATTTGATGTGTATTGTAATGTTTCAAAAATAATAAATACGTTAACTAATTAATCTTACCACCAGACACAACATGAACAAATGAATGATACACATCAGGACAGTAACTTCAACTTCAGTATTTTAGGTGTACAGAAACCTCTACTCATGTTGTTAAATAATATACAGCAATATCTTCCATAAAACGTAGTTGATTGATTTAAATAATAATTACTACCACTGCACAAACAGTAGGGTTACGGTTAGGGTTAGGGTTGACTCTGTATTCATTATGATCTGTCAATAGGTCAATTAATTTGTCTTCTCGGTGGGTTATATACTCTTCATTCTTTATGCAAATTAATTATTATTATTTTTCAAAGTTCCTTTATGATTCATTCAAAGCATTAAAATAAATGAGAAACAGAGCGTCATATACCTTTAAGAAATAAGTGGGGGGCGGGGCTCATAACTCATATAGGATCCACCCCCTTTAGGATCCGCCTCCTTGCTACGGTCTGCAGACAGACTCTATTGAACGAGGCGGCAGTTACCAGCTAGCGGCTAGCTTTATGCTAATGTAAACATCAATCGTTATGTACTGTAAACTGTGATCGTTATTCTCGCGTCCAGGAGAGAAGCTTTAAAAATGAGACTAAATGGAGTCTCTGAGAAAATTCAATTGGGTACTTTAATTAAAGCAAAAAGGTACGGTAGTGTTACAAGCAGTATATTGTCCAGACAGAAAACAGCTTTGATCCGGGGGTCAGAGGTGAAAAGAGAGCGAGCGAAACACACTTTCAGCTGTTAAATACCCCCAGGTGGCTCCTCCTCATCTGCTGGTTGGCGTTGTGTGGCATTTTCTCCTGGAGGCCAAGGGAAGCCAGACTTCCCCTGTTTTTTCGGATTGTAGTTATCATTTTAATAAATAAATAAAAACACTTTGTTTAGTTTCGGAAATTCTTTGTTGTGTGTTGCTGCCGGCCCGTCTCTCCCCCATTTTCATTGAGTATTTTACAAAGAGTGAAACAGCGCCCCTCTAGATGTTATGGTGAAACAGTAGATTGCACTCTCTGTTGCGAGAGGAGGCCGGTTATGGGGTTATGGCTAGAAAGGATCCGTCTAGTGTAAAATTCTCGCGAGAGTTTGCAAGTCACGTGGCTGAATGTTTACGTTTGGCAGGCAGCCTTTCAGTTACGATCGTTAACATCAGTGGGCCACAGCAAATGATCGTGAGAAGCTAAACTATCTATTAATTATGTCAATGACAGGGAGTGTGATTGTTGAAATAGGGTGTTAGCGGTCTTGCTGTTCAAAGAAGAATGACAACACTGTAGATCACCAACACTATGGTTTATTTTTTATTCACAGGCAAGTCAACGTTGTCGCAGTAAAAGTCCCAAGATAGCTCCTGGTGCAATAAAATGTTCCCTTTCAGTGTTTTACTATTATCCTGCTTAGGGATGCACCGAATATTCGGCCGCCGAAAATTATCGGCCGAAAATGGTTAAAAAGGCGCCGAAAGGGTTCTAGCACCGAAAAAATATCACCGAATGTCAGAGAACTGAGGTTACCTACTGTAACCCCAGCTTCTATGAGTAAATGGCGCAGCCCTCTAAGGCTATCGCTATTGGGTAATCCCCCTGCGCCCCCGCGCAGCACTGAAACACTTGTAGTCCACGCCCACCCGCAAGGTGGGCCCCACCCTCGGGCCTCCTTCCGGTATAAATAGGAAGGTGGCCCGGCAATCCGCTCCCATACAACATAACTTTTCTTCAGCTATTCGTAGAGCCAGTGGGGCCCCGCACTTAGAGGGCTGCGCCATTTACTCATAGAAGCTGGGGTTACAGTAGGTAACCTCAGTTCTATTTCGTATATGGCTTCGCCCTCTAAGGCTATCGCTATTGGGTTAAGGGCGAAGCATGATGTAGTCTGCGCCCCACTGGGTCCGCCCGGCACTAGAAGCACAGACATACCTGCTCAATAACACCCCCCTGCCTGATGTGCCATGCGTAATGGCTCATCAACGTACCTGGAACATAGCAAAACATGCCTATCTTCCCGACGGGGTGAAGGCTGGGAACAATACATACTAGCCGCTGTGAGAAAGTAGAGACGAAAGTCCCACCTCGTCCTGCGATCGTAGTGGGGGAACAGCATCTCTCTGCGTGCAGACAGGCAGGAGAGCTCACAGCTGGATCCCTGACGTCACTCACTCTGACCAGGCACTCCGTACAAAGTGTGTTAGAGGAAAAAGGAACATCCCTCCTATAAGAGGGGAAATGGGCCGCTCTCCGCGTGCCAAAAGGCAGGAGAGAGGCGCACAGCTGGCTCCCTGACGTCACTCACCCCGACAGGACACCCAGTACAGGGTGTGTCAGAGAGGAATGGGAGACATCCCTCAAATAAAAATGAATAAATGAACAGGGGGAAGACCAAGATGCAGCCGTGCAAATATCTTCCACTGACATTCCTCCGTGCAAAGCCGTGGAGGAGGAAATTCCTCTGGTGGAGTGCGCCTTGATGTTCTCCGGGGGCTCCACCCCAGAGGAGACCTATGCCTGTGACACAGCCTCACACAGCCAGTGTGACAGCCGTTGTGCAGACAGAGGTTGCCCGATCGAGCTCTCTCTATAGTGCACAAACAGGCGCTGAGAACAGCGCCAGGCCGCCGTGCGCGCCACATAGCAGGACAGCGCGCGCACCGGACAGAGGAGATTTAGAAAAATAGTGGGGGTAAAAACCGCGCAAGACACTGTTCCTGGGATGACAGGAGTGTTTCTTCTTCTGTATCCCATGGAACTGCTGGGGGGAGAGGCTTCTCTGTGAAGTGCCGTAATGGTCTTCATGGTGACGAGCATCGCCATCGCCGCCGCTGCCCGTGAGGCAAAAGGGCTGCGAGGGAGTTTCCACACGCTGCCTTTCACTCCGTCTCTCCTCATGAGGCGCGTACACGCCCAGGGGATGAGAGGTGTGTGCATGCTGTCCACACGAGGCGTTATAACGGTGCTCGTGGTTATTATGACCGTGTGTAGGAGGCATATCTGGGACAGAGGAATGCCGCGAGTTCTGCAGTTTATAAACCAATAGGTTAAAACAGCAGGCTTCTGCAGCGAATGAACCACCTCTGGAGTGTCCCCCTGTTGGAAGAGACTCCGGGGGATCATCACGTGACCAGCTGACGCCAACGCCGAGCAGCTGCGTCACGGAGAGGGCTGTGTGGGTTGTGACACGCCAGAGGAGAGCTGTCAGTTCTTCCCCTCGCTGCCGCGAGAGTCGCGCTCTCATGCTGGCTGAGTTTAACTCCACTCCCAGATAAACGATTGTCTGAGAGGGAAGAGGACAGCTCTTCTTCCAATTTATCATGAAACCCAGGCTTTGACAGATGCGATACGAGATGTACCGTCTGTAAAGCGACTTCCTCCCTGGGGCGAGCCAGCAAATAGCAGGTCGTCCAGAGGAAAACCACACTCTCATCCCTCCTCTGTGTAGTGGCTCCAGCCTTCTCTACACAAATGCGAGGAGCCAGGAAATATCCGAACGGCAGACGATTGTCTGGTCTGATATTCCCTGAATGGAAAACGCAGGAATTTCCTGTGTTTCGGGATGATGGGTACGTGGAAGTATGCATCCTTCAGGTGGAAGTGAACCAGTCGTCCTGGTGAAAACATTCCAGCACCTGTTTGATCGTCAGCATGTGGAATACTGACAGATCGAGGATGTCTCATTCCCCCAGTCTTTTTCGGGATTAGAAAAATAACGGGAGTGAAAACCCCTGATTTTCCTCCCTTTGAGGAACCCTGGAAATATCCTCTTTCAACAGGAGTTCCAGCAGCTCGGATTGGAGCGCAAGACATAGCTCCTGGGAGGACAGGAGTGTTTCCTGTATCCCATTGAACTGTGGGGGTGGGGGAGAGGCGAACTGCAGGACGTATCCTCTGCTGATCAGCCTGCTCATCCATCTGTCCATCAGACACACGCGCTGCCACTCTGAGAAACACTCTAAGAGCGGGCGCACATGCTCGAGATGTTCTGTGGTCGTCATGGCAACGAGCCACGCCAGGGAGTCTCCACACGCTGCGTTTCACTCCGGCTCTCATCATGAGGCGTGTACACGCTCAGGGGATGAATGGAGGTGTGTGCAGTGCTGTCCACACGAGCCGTTATAACAGCGCTCATGGGTTTATTATGACCGTGTGTAGGAGGCGTATCTCGGACAGAGGAATGCCGCGAGCTCTGCAGGTTATTAACCGAGGTTAAAACCGGCAGGCTTCTGCAGCGAGCCCTGCTGTCTACTTAATCAACAGATTAGTGGCAGCCGGCTTAATTAGCGAGCTCTGCAGGTTATTAACCAATAGGTTAAAACCAGCAGGCTTCTTGCAGCGAGACCTGGCGCCGTGGCGCTGCGGGCGCTGCCGCTGGGGGCACTCAGCCTGGAATACTGCTCATTCCCCCGTTCTGGCTTCTCTGTGATGCCATTGCACTCGCCGCCACTGTGAGGCGAAAGGGCTGCGAGGAAGACTCCACACGCTGCGTTTCACTCCGACTCTCATCATGAGGCGCGTACACGCTCAGTGGATGGATGGAGGTGTGTGCAGTGCTGTCCCCATGAGGCGTTATACCGGCGCTCATGGGTTATTATGACCGTATGTAGGAGGCGTATCTCGGACAGGGGAATGCCGCGAGCTCTGCAGGTTTATTAACCGATAGGTTAAAACCAGCAGGCTTCTGCAGGGAGCCCTGCTGTCTACTTAATCAACAGATTAGTGGCAGCCGGCTTAATTACCGGCTCCGCTTCCTCGGAGGCTCTCGCGGAGCAGACCAGGAGCGGGGGAGCTTCACTCCCCTTTGACTCGCCGCCGGGAGACCCTGTCTCTGTAGTGGCGGGGGAGCGGAGACGTGAGACGGAGCCCCTGCAGCCGCCGGGGCGGTTGCTGTGGGCGTCTCTCCGCTTGCGGCCTCCTGTGGCCGACGTGGACGCCGCGACTGCTGCGGGCGTTGGTGCCGCTGTGGCAGATCAGCCGACTGGAGCCAGCTGTACATGCTGGCGAATGCCGTCCACCTGTTCCGCGGCCGTCTTCATGAACTGGGGTCCGAACAGCCCGTCCGGGCTGATTGGAGTGTCCAGTAGCACTTTTCTGGCCGTCTCCGTAACAGACGCCGCCGCGCTGTGGTGACGGAGAGGGGGAAAGCATTTTCGGCCGCCAAGCTGGCACCCTGCTCCGACTCTGTCTCCCCCGTCCGGGGGAGAGGAGGGAGGGGAGAACCGAACGGTGAACCGTGGAGGGAGGCGGGGCATTGCCCTTGCCGTCGCTGCCCGTGAGGCGAAAGGGCTGCGAGGAAACCTCCACACGCTGCGTTTCACTCCGGCTGTCATCATGAGGCGTGTACACGCTCAGGGGATGAGTGGAGGTGTGTGCAGTTCTGTCCACATGAGAAGTTATACCGGCGCTCATGGGTTATGACCGTGTGTAGGAGGCATATCTCGGACAGAGGAATGCCGCGAGCTCTGCAGGTTTATTAACCGATAGGTTAAAACCAGCAGGCTTCTGCAGGGAGCCCTGCTGCCTACTTAATCAACAGATTAGTGGCAGCCGGCTTAATTACCGGCTCCGCTTCCTCTGAGGCTCTCGCGGAGCCGACCAGGAGCGGGGGAGCCTCACTCCCATTTGACTCGCCGCCGGGAGACCCTGTCTCCGGGGTGGCGGGGGTGCGGAGACGTGGGATGGAGCCCCTGCAGCCGCCGGGGCGGTTGCTGTGGGCGTCTCTCCGCTTGCGGCCTCCTGTGGCCGGCGTGGACGCCGCGGCTGCTGCGGGCGTTGGTGCCGCTGTGGCAGCTCAGCCGACTGGAGCCAGCTTTACATGCTGGCAAATGCCGTCCACCTGTTCCGCGGCCGTCTTCATGAACTGGGGTCCGAACAGCCCGTCCGGGCTGATTGGAGCGTCCAGTAGCACTTTTCTGGCCGTCTCCGTAACAGACGCCGCCGCGCTGTGGTGACGGAGAGGGGGAAAGCATGTTCGGCCGCCAAGCTGGCACCCTGCTCCGACTCTGTCTCCCCCGTCCGGGGGAGAGGAGGGAGGGGAGAACCGAACGGTGAACCGTGGAGGGAGGCGGGGCAGGAGTTGCTTCGGACTCCTGCCCGGCACTCTGCCCCAGGGACACGAGGCCCCGTCCGCGGGCTCGTAAGCCTGGACGGGCCAATCGTCCTCCTCGGCCACAGCAGCAAGAGTGTCCGCTCTCCGCTTCCTGTCGCCCGAGGGGAGACGAGCGCAGTGCATGCTACCTGCTGGTTTATAGCCGCGTACGCGTGCTCTGACCCCCGGCAGGATTCGCATACTGCTTTTATCTCTGCAGGTCATAACTCATTATGAACCCAGAGCCACATGAGGGACAACCACGGACGCAGTTGTTGCTCATGATGATTCTCAATTGCTGTGCTTCAGTAACTGTGCAGGTTTGCTGAAAAAAAGAGGGAGCGGATTGCCGGGCCACCTTCCTATTTATACCGTAAGGAGGCCCGAGGGTGGGGCCCACCTTGCGGGTGGGCGTGGACTACAAGTGTTTCAGTGCTGCGCGGGGGCACAGGGGGATTACCCAATAGCGATAGCCTTAGAGGGCGAAGCCATATACGAAATAGAACAGGGTTACGTTGGTAAGCTAACGTGTTGTTGTGATGACGTAATCAAAACGCGGCGACAAGCACGGCGCGCGACCATGCTCGCGGCTGGCTCACAGCCAATGTCTGCCGCTTGGAGATATTTAAAAATATCAGAGAAAGAGGCGCGGATTGCGATTTGTAAAACGTGTTCAGCTGACATTTCTCGATGGGGTGTAACTGCAAAAACTTTCACCACTTCGGGATTACTCCACCACTTGAAATCAAAACACCCGGACAAATATGCGGAGTAAGATCAAATCACAAGCACTGACAGCGAGAGACTGTTCAGCGCTGCCTCTCATGTGCTTGATGAGAAGAGGAACAGACTTATGGCTGATAAAGCAGAGAAGCTACTGTTCATTCAAAATAACCTCCCACTTTTCCTTAATAAGTAGACAAGGCTGGCATATCATAAGCTTATCTAGTTCTACATGTCTACTCTATACCCACTTTCCTGAACAATTTTCATTGTGAGTTATAATTCACCATCTCGGGTTATCATTAGGGGGAAAAGCAGCACAGTGTTCAATATATTGTACTTTCGGTATCTAAATGATACAATGTTGTTTACATTGCTCATGAGGACAGACCACCTTATTTGTAGATTCTTGAAATTGTAATTTAATTTGTAATTGATTGTGGATTTTGTATCCAGTTTTTACTTTATGTATCTTTATACAATGTTTACTACTTTGCTTATGAGGACAGACAGCCTTTTTGACAGATTCTTGAAATTAAATTGTAATTTCATTTGTAAATAGTTACATTCATGTGGATTTATCCAGTTTGCACATTTGTATGCATGCACTTGTAGGTGCATTTGTTGTTGTTGAAGGCCTGGCTGTTACAGTCTTTATTTACACTATTTTGTTGTAGGCCTACTGGCCTAGATGTTTATGCAGTTTTAAAGCACCTTGGCTTTGTTCTGAATGCACTTTGTTGTAGTTATCCTACAGAGAAAATAAAATGCACTTGACTTGGAATTAATGTACTGTATGCATTCAAAAGTGCCGAATAAATGTTTTATGGACCCATAATAGTGATTATTATTTAAGTTAAGTTTTGCCATAATCATTTATTTTTCCATAATCAGGCAGCTGAACAACATTGGTAAAAAATGTATACATTATATATATATATATATATATATATATATATATATATATATATATATATATATATATATATATATATATATTTCTATTAATCATTTTCGGCCTTTCGGCATTCGGTTTTCGGCCAACTGTTTCCTATTTTCGGTATCGGTTTCGGCCAAGAATTTCCCATTCGGTGCACCCCTAATCCTGCTGCATTAATGTGTATGTTGCATCATGTTACTGCTCTAGATGTGTTTCCGAGCCGCTCCAACGAGAGTTACAACGAGAGCGTGACGTCACAATTTACACAAGACGGGTCCTTTCTAGCCATAACCCGGTCAAAGTTGCGCCGCAATTTTGTACTAGGCTTGTTTGAGACGCGTGCACTCCACTAGCACCCCCCCCCCCCGTTGACATTCGCGATACAGAGGGCTTCATACTCCACTAGCACCCCCCCCCCCCCCCCCCCCCCCCGTTGACATTCGCGGTACAGAGGGCTTCATGGGAACTTTGAGGGGAGCCAGAAGCTGGAGAACCAAACACCGCTGCCAAAATCTCACTCTGAACTCTGTTCAAAACTTGAGAGCCCCTGTATTAATTATGTCAATGATAGGGAGTGTGATTGATCTTGTTGGTTTTCAAAGAAGAATGGCAACACTGTAGATCACCAACACTATGGTTTATTTTTTATTCACAAGCAAGTCAACGTTGTCGCAGTTAAAGTCCCAAGATAGCTCCTGGTGCAATAAAATGTTCCCTTGCAGTGTTTTAATATTAAGTGACTGATTTTTCTATATTAATATTGCTGCTGCATTAATGTGTATGTTGCATCATGTTACTGCTGTAGATGTGTTTCCGATCCGCTCCGATTACAACGAGAGTTACAACGAGAACGTGACTTCATATTTACACTACGGATCCTTTCTAGCCATAACCGAGGAGGCCAGCCGAAATTTGCTTCCCTTGTAGAAAAAAAATGGAGGGATTGACCAATCAGATGAGGCTTACGTCATGCCCCTGACAACCTGTGATTGGTCAGGGCCATGCCAAGGGAAGCCAGAGGCGGCTGGCTTCCCTTGCCTCACAATCCAATCAAATCGCATCAACTTAGTGGTGCAGTGACGCGTCCCAAAAAAGCGGAAGTAAGCTGCGCTCAGTTTCCCTCGACAAAATAGCAATGGGATTTCTCCATAGGATTTTGGAAAATAGCTCGAAAAAAGGTCAGTGGAAAACGAACCTGTTAGGTAAATGCACGTTTTGTTCAGTCGGATAATATCCACATTTCTACCCTACTTTTATAATTTTCGAATCATAAATCTAATCGATAGAAGATAGATAGCGTCACTGCACCACTCTCACCGCCGTTAGAAAGTAGCAAGCAACTGAAGTAAGTGCAATTATGGAGGGTGGAGATTTGGAGGATTTAATCAAAAAATAATTGGACTAAACTTCTGCTGCAGCAGCAACAACAAATACAATCTGATGACAGGCCAATGCCCAAACTGGAGCTGTGTACAGCGAGGAACAAAGGAGCGAACCGGACGTAAAACGTTAAGGTCTCCTGATTTAGTTTGTGAATGAATGCTTATTAGAGTTTCGGCTGGAGAGTGCGTGCGGACCTGTCGGTCAGATAACAGGCGTGTGTAAGTCCTGCATCTGTATGATACAAATGTGTGTAAAATGATACCGGGCGCTGTAATCACTCATCTGGTTACGTTATTACATTGACCACCACACCCCCCCACCCCAAAAGAAAGAACGTATTATTGGCTTCCCCTAATTTTTTCCCCACACCACACTACAACTTTTAGGGGTATTCCCCCCAGAATAAAAGCCAGCGTTCTCCTTCGGTTTACAGGCATTGTGTGTAAATTATATTGAATAATTATGATGAGGAATGCATTTTTTTTACCACTAAAATACAGCAACCCATCTTTGATTCATGTTGTTTTTAACTGGACTATTACAATTATTATTAATTATGTCTGTAGTCTACAACACAACAAAATAGGAAATAACAACAATAAACACGATTTAAACAGACACAAAAATAAACCATTTAACTACGTAGTCTACTTACTTTCTTGTAGAAGTAAAAATGTCCAGGAAATAGGCCCAAATCAACAAGAACTGCGAGCCGGTGTTACAGTATAAGTTGAGTCATGACAGCTGGCGACATTCTATTATTTTCGTCATAGGAATCCGGGGCGTGTACATTGAGGACCCATTGTTGACTTACCAGGAAAGAAACATCGTTTGTCGTTTACGTTCATCTTTTGCTATATCTGCCTTCCTAAGATCCCTTTGCTGCACATTCAGTACTCGTATGTGAGGTTGTGGGGGAGAGGCCGATATCGTGACGCTTACAGGGAGGTATCGAACATTTCAAAGTAGGTGACTGTGTGGATGCCTGTTCAAAACATTGCAAACTTCAATAAATCATTTAAATTATATATTTGTGTCCGACTTTCATTTGTTCATCGTTATTAATGTGATGTATAGTAGCTTTGATAGCTGTCCATACCTTCAGACAGCCTAAAAGTAAAACACAAGTTGTTTATTCACAGCCTGAACGCTCATCGAGATGACTGGATCAGTCATGACAACTTGTGATCAGCTCCGATTAAATTGTGATATCAATTCTGTAGCTAACCTCCAGGGATCACGTTTATTTTATGAAATACCTGTATCCCTCTCATCACAACAAGACTCTACACTGTGCAGGAAAAACAATTACATACATGAAAATAACCTTGATGCATGGGAATTAAACACACAAACTATCTTCCGTGGCTATATTGATATGTCACAGTAACGGTAAACCACAGAAAAATAAGTCCAGCGGGGCACAAGTTGAATACATATAATACGGTAGTTCTATTATGCCTTTAAGCCTATACGTTTAATCCATAAGAACCCGGACCCATTTCTACTTTTGGGGAAATTAAGGGGAACGTCATTTAGACTAAATAGACACATTTCTGACAAGTAACCCCCCCTAGTGTCAAATATCTGGGCTTTAATGGTAAAGTAACTCTTATTTATAACTTAATTAACAAGGATGATGTTTTGGTTTGCATTTGTTTGAACATACTATGAATTGAAGAATAAAGCATATGTTAACTAAATATAATTGAATCAGCTAAATTAACTGACCAGACCATACTCATATTTCTAATAGTGCATATATGTCACTCCGGGTTTACTGTGAATGTTTAGGGTTAAAGTCCCGATGTGACACCATGTGTCACAGCAATATTTATGGCATTTGTTTCATATCAATTTCATCAAGAAATGTTTCCACAACAGCTTAAATGTAATCAGAATCAGAATACCTTTATTCGTCCCACAGAGGGGACATTTACATTTGTTACAGCAGAAAAGAGCCGAAGACAGCTTAATGTTTAACAAATGACATGTCATGTAAGCATTTTTATTCTTAAATGGCTTGAATATTAACTTTAGCAACAAAAAACCTTTCCAAATCTAGCTAGTTCTGTCACATGTTTTAGCCTGACACATGGACATCTTGGACATGTTGTTATGGGAAGACAAAAGCAAATGACAAGAACCATGACCCCAGACTGTTCAGTGTGTGTCACTTAGGGACTTCATGAGATAGAAAAATCTCATGAGGAATCTGTATAAGGAACTTTCCAGAACCTTTAAATTTCATGTGACACCCGTGTCTAAGCAATTCTGTCTGCCTTCCGTGTTCCTTTTGTTATTTACTTCCTCTCTGCCTTCTTCTGATGATTTATCTTTTAGTTTGTGTGTTTAATTCCCATGCATCAAGATTATTTTCATGTATGTAATTGTTTTTCCTGCACAGTGTAGAGTCGTGTTGTGATGAGAGGGATACAGGTATTTCATAAAATAAACGTGATCCCTGGAGGTTAGCTACAGAATTGATATCACAATTTAATCGGAGCTGATCACAAGTTGTCATGACTGATCCAGTCATCTCGATGAGCGTTCAGGCTGTGAATAAACAACTTGTGTTTTACTTTTAGGCTGTCTGAAGGTATGGACAGCTATCAAAGCTACTATACATCACATTAAGAACGATGAACAAATGAAAGTCGGACACAAATATATAATTTAAATGATTTATTGAAGTTTGCAATGTTTTGAACAGGCATCCACACAGTCACCTACTTTGAAATGTTCGATACCTCCCTGTAAGCGTCACGATATCGGCCTCTGCCCCACAACCTCACATACGAGTACTGAATGTGCAGCAAAGGGATCTTAGGAAGGCAGATATAGCAAAAGATGAACGTAAACGACAAACGATGTTTCTTTCCTGGTAAGTCAACAATGGGTCCTCAATGTACACGCCCCGGATTCCTATGACGAAAATAATAGAATGTCGCCAGTTGTCATGACTCAACTTATACTGTAACACCGGCATGCACGACGCTCCGCTTCCGTAATGCTTCTGAAACGCTCGTGAAACGCGCCCGGTAGGGTATGACGCCGGAGAAGGCCGGACCAAAACAGCGGCGCAGCCGTAACGCGCTGCAGGCGGACCCGGTGGAAACTAGGGGTAACGTCGGTAATATTAACTTTATTTAATACAACATTTACGGTACAAGATGTAATCATACAGCCCATGTAGTATGATAATGAATTACAGCAAACATGTGCAATATATCCATTATTACAGCTCCGTGGAATGGCAGTAAGACGATAAGGGTCCGTTCTTATTGTGCATCCATGGGTAAAGATAAACGCAACTCACATTGGTTTCTCAAACAGCATCTCTGTAAACTATGTGTATTCACTGAATTTCACTCTCTGCCTTTAACGGCTCGTTGTAGCTCCAATAGCTCCAGCCCCCACCCTCCCTGTGAGCACAGTTTGCTCTGATTGGTCGGGACACGCGGTCCCGTGGGTTAGATGCGCGTTCATAATGCAGAGGGAAATAACTCTCAGAATAACGTTATTAGCACATTATTACAACTTGAGGAACAAGTGTTTTTAATAAGGGCTATACAAGTGTTCATACTGGGTAGTTTATTTAGTTTAAAAAAAATTATCCAACGATTTACAGACCATTCTTTCCCCATGTAAGTCAATGGGAAAAAGTGTTTCCGGGCCTGGCAACCAAACGGAAGTGTAGTACCGCCGTTTGGCCACCACAAATATTTTCATCTGAGTCCGGCGCACTTCCTGGGGGCTTGGGGCGAACGCACAAACCACTCCGCCACAGTCACCCCCGTCGTGCGGGCCGAATGAGAATGTCTGGTGGGCCGGATGTGGCCCGCGGGCCGCCAGTTGGTGGTAAATGGCCTAGGGCTTCGCGTCGGGCCGAACCACGCCCCTTAGCTGTGATATAATGAGCATATACCACAGTCTGTCGTGAGCTATTGCTATATTAAGGCTGTCAAATGAATGCTTTCATTTCCAAAGTAGCTTTTCAACATGATGGAAGCAGATGAGAAAACGTTACTTGGCCCAGTGAACATTTACATTTAAAAAACGCCTGGATGGAACTCTTAACTTCTGTCCCTTGTGAAACACTTTTCTCACTTGCAGGTAACATAGTGCAAGATAAGAGAACAGCCTTGACATCTGAGAACGTGAGGAAGCTAGTTTGTCTGGCTGAGGGAGAAGTGACAGGTATTGTGAGGCTGATGGGTCCATTGAGTTACACTACATGTTCATAAATGAAACTGTTATGGCCATTGTTGCCACTGACACTTTTGCTTGGTTTTGTTAATTTTGTCATACAACATATTTATTGTGTTGCCTAAGATCATTTTGCCATACAATATATTGGATAAATAGTATTGAAATTAAAGACATGTTGACCTATAAGTTTATAATGCCTACTCATTGATTCACTCATCTTCCAAAACCCATTTGAATATTTTGATATCACAGCAAATATTGCTATATGGGATCAATTTTAATTAATTAATCACAAAGCATGTCATTAATTATATTATTTAATAATTAAAAAACGTTACAGCCTTTATATATATATATATATATATATACATATCAGTGGCGAGCCGTGACTTTTATACCTAGGCCCTCTGACCCTCCCCCTTCCCTCTTAAAAAGAAGAGATATTACGTTACAGCGTATACTTCAGCGGAATATCAAAACAGCGGCCCGGGGTGCAAAACGCATCAATGATAGCGACCCTCTACCACACAAAACATTACCATTTATATAAACACCTATCATGACAGGCGACCCACGGCCAAGTAACAATTACAAATGAATTAAGTCGGCACAGCGGCCCACATTGAAAATGACTTAGGCCTACCTTTGATGATCAAATCACTTAAACACAAAGTCCATCCTCCAGTCCTTTTGGATGAAGCACTTGCGGGTCATTCAGCTGATCCTTTGTCCCTCCAGTTTATCATTGTAACTCAATCTTGAAAATGACTCGGTTAATAATTTCACAACGATGTCATCACTATCACTGAAGTGAGCCATCATGAACGAACCTATGCTAATCATAAATCTATCGATCATAAATCTATCGATTAGATTTATGATTCAAAAATAATAAAAGTAGGGTAGACATGTGGATATTATCCGGCTGAACAAAACGTGCATTTATCTAACAGGTTAGTTTTCCACAGACGACAGACCTTATTTCGAGCTAATTTCCAAAATCCTATGGAGAAATCCCATAGAGTGGCGAAGTCACGCCCACTTACTTCCGCATCATGGGACCTTATTCTGAAAAAATAATACATTGAACTCAATGGAGAGAGAAAACGTATCTTTTGATCCCGTTTGAATTGTGCCATGAATTACACATATGTTGTTTGTCAATCTTCAAAAATCGTTTCCATGTCAAAAAATTCAAAGTTTGTCTTAAAACTGTTGAAATATAAGACTATGAAAAATACGCAACTAGAAAGACTACAAATCCCAGAGTCGCGTAAGTGCTGTCATAACTGATGTATTCCCTCCAGATAGCTAAAAATACATTTACTTACTTTACTTACTTACTTTAACAAGATGCCTGTGTGCTTTGTACCCAGGTTGTTATCATACCAGTAATAGTACCTCTTGCTCGTTCTCAACTAAAACAAAACACGAGAGTGAACCTTGTTAGCTAATGTTAGCTAGCTGACATTAACGTTACACATTACACTCGTGTTACTCACCGAAACCTTGTAAAGCCGGTCCCGCATGCTGGCTCTTACGGAACCGACTAACCCCCCTTTTTCGTATGTACAGCTCTCAACCTGCCCAGACTTGTAGTGATTTTCACCTCTTTTAATACTTTTTGCCTCATTCTGAAAGAAAGAGGTGAAATGCACCAACGTGACGGCCATCTTGGTGTTGGTGACGTGTGCAAGACCAGAGTTGTAGTTCATTGAGCACTTCACACAAAGAAATGTGTAGCTTCACAGTTTTACGACACATTTTAATTTTTTTGACCTGCAAAATTATCTTTTAAATTGACAAACATCATATGTGTAATTCGTGGCACAATTCAAACGGGATCGAAAGATAATCTTTCTCTCCCCATTGACTTCAATACATTATTTTTCCGATATAAGGTCCCATGGAGGTCCACTGGAAGGGGAGGGACTTCGCCACTCTAGACCTCACAGCGGGCGGAACTTGTCATAAAGTCTGCCAAAATAAAGCCCGCCCATTTAGACGGAAGATATGATTGGTCAATTGTACTGTCATTTGACATTACTCTCTCATTGAGTTACTATAGAATGGCGAAGTCACGCCCACTTACTTCCGCATCATGGGACCTTATTCTGAAAAAATAATACATTGAAGTCAATGGAGAGAGAAAACTTATCTTTTGATCCCGTTTGAATTGTGCCATGAATTACACATATGTTGTTTGTCAATCTTAAAAAATCATTTCCATGTCAAAAAATTCAAAGTTTGTCTAAAAACTGTTGAAATATAAGACTATGAAAAATACGCAACTAGAAAGACTACAAATCCCAGAGTCGCGTAAGTGCTGTCATAACTGATGTATTCCCTCCAGATAGCTAAAAATACATTTACTTACTGTACTTACTTACTTTAACAAGATGCCTGTGTGCTTTGTACCAGGTTGTTATCATACCAGTAATAGTACCTCTTGCTCGTTCTCGAAGAGCAACTAAAACAAAACACGAGAGTGTACCTTGTTAGCTAATGTTAGCTAGCTGACATTAACGTTACACATTACACTCGTGTTACTCACCGAAACCTTGTAAAGCCGGTCCCGCATGCTGGCTCTTACGGAACCGACTAACTCCCCTTTTTTGTATGTACAGCTCTCAACATGCCCAGACTTGTAGTGATTTTCACCTCTTTTAATACTTTTCGCCTCATTCTGAAAGAAAGAGGTGAAATGTACCAACGTGACGGCCATCCTGGTGTTGGTGACGTGTGCAAGACCAGAGTTGTAGTTCATTGAGCGCTTCACACAAAGAAATGTGTAACTTCACAGTTTTACGACACATTTTAATTATTTTGACTAGCAAAATTATCTTTTAAATTGGCAAACATATGTGTAATTCGTGGCACAATTCAAACGGGATCGAAAGAAAATCTTTCTCTCCCCATTGACTTCAATACATTATTTTTCCGATATAAGGTCCCATGGAGGTCCACCGGAAGGGGAGGGACTTTGCCACTCTATAGCTCGCCCTCTGTGAATGTAGAGAGGGTCCAACAAGCCCTCCCGTCTTCACATAACTCGCAGAGACGGCATTTAACCCTTCACTTTGCAACAGAAACTGAACAGGCAGATTCGAAGGATTTATTTCTTTGGAAATGTTATTTTAAATACATTTAAATCAAGTTATTTTGGTAAAACTAATGAAAAATGTTACGACAAAAAAATATTAAAAAAAATATTTTAAAAATAAGTTTTTTTTTTAATGTTTTCAAATATTATTTTTTAGAATATCTTAGGCCCTCACAGAGGGCCTAGAGGGCCCTGACGGCTCGCCACTGTATATATATATATATATATATATATATATATATATATATATATATATGTATGTATATATATATGTATATATATATGTATATATATATGTATATATGTATATATATATGTATATATATATGTGTATATATATACATATATATATATATGTATATATATTAGGGCCGGGACTCGATTAAAAAAATAATCTAATTAATTACAGGCTTTGTAATTAATTAATCGCAATTAATCGCATTTTTAATCACATATAAATATTTGACCTGAGAACAGAGAGAAGCAATTTTTTTCACATGGATTTTAGTATACCATTGAATAATGACTGAATACATAAGCTTAAGCAACAAAGCATTGTTTATTTTTTTCAAGGTGGTACTTAACAAAGACCAACAGAAAAGTGCAATTTTTGCCATAAAGTGTAGCAATAGCATATTTAGGAATATAGTACATTTCAGAGATTCAGGTAGCCTATAGGTAGGTAGACCTTCTGTAAACTATAACACTTTGTTATTTAAGTAAAACACAATACTTTCAAGTACATTCAGAACATTGGAAACCCTGACTATTAGAAAACATCTCTCTGTTGCTTCAGAGGCCATAACAGACTTTGTTGATTTACCAACAGTTGATTTAAAAAATCTAATCAATTTCAGTCCAACTCTCTCAATAACCTTGGCCAAAACAATAAACAGTTCAACATAAAGTTCCAGTTGCACCAATAATGTAATAAATAGTTCAACATAAAGTGTACCATTTAAAATAAAATAAAAAAGTGCCAGTGATTGACCTCAATCCCTCCTATTCTTCCAATATCCTGATGAAAAATAAAATCTCTCTGTTGCATAGGCCACTGTTTGATCAACGCGAATTGGGTGTGGGTCCTTGTACTCCGAGTCGGGCTAACGTCCACGCTAGCTTCTACGCTAGCTGCTATATGTTTTGCATTGAGGTGATACTTGAGGCTTGATGTGCTGCGGTGATATGCAAATTCCTTTTTGCATAATTTGCAAACAACCGTGCTCTTATCGATGCTTCCATCCGTCCGTTTTTTAAAACAAAATGTCCCATCCACGGGGCCAACCAAAGCGGTCTCATCAGCTTCTTCGTTCACGTTTGACTATTGTTCACTGTGGTTTGTTGTTGTTTGAAGTCATGAATGTTAGTTGGTGCTCCAGTATAATCGGTACCCCTGAAACTCATCCAGTGAGAAACGTTCCGCGGTGCAAAAATAAGTGCGATTAAAATGCGTTAATTTTTGTGTAATTAATTAATCTTAATTAACGCGTTAAAGTCCCGGCCCTAATATATATATATATGTATATATACATATACAGTGGGGCAAAAAAGTATTTAGTCAGCCACCAATTGTGCAAGTTTTCCCACTTAAAAAGATGAGAGGCGAGATGAGAATTTATTTGCAAATGATGGTGGAAAATAAGTATTTGGTCACCTACAAACAAACAAGATTTCTGGCTCTCACAGACCTGTAACTTCTTCTTTAAGAGCCTCCTCTGTCCTCCACTTGTTAACTGTATTAATGGCACCTGTTTGAAGTCGTTATCAGTATAAAAGACACCTGTCCACAACCTCAAACAGTCACACTCCAAACTCCACTATGGCCAAGACCAAAGAGCTGTCAAAGGACACCAGAAACAAAATTGTAGACCTGCACTAGGCTGGGAAGACTGAATCTGCAATAGGTAAGCAGCTTGGTGTGAAGAAATCAACTGTGGGAGCAATTATTAGAAAATGGAAGACATACAAGACCCCTGATAATCTCCCTCGATCTGGGGCTCCACGCAAGATCTCACCCTGTGGGGTCAAAATGATCACAAGAACGGTGAGCAAAAATCCCAGAACCACACGGGGGGACCTAGTCAATGACCTGCAGAGAGCTGGGACCAAAGTAACAAAGGCTACTATCAGTAACACACTACGCCGCCAGGGAATCAAATCCTGCAGTGCCAGACGTGTTCCCCTGCTTAAGCCAGTACATGTCCAGGCCCGTCTGAAGTTTGCTAGAGAGCATTTAAATGATCAAGAAGAGGATTGGGAGAATGTCATATGGTCAGATGAAACCGAAATATAACTTTTTGGTAAAAACTCAACTAGACATGTTTGGAGGAGAAAGAATGCTGAGTTGCATCCAAAGAACACCATACCTACTGTGAAACATAGGGGTGGAAACATCATGCTTTGGGGCTGTTTTTCTGCAAAGGGACCAGGATGACTGATCCGTGTAAAGGAAAGAATGAATGGGGCCATGTATCGTGACATTTTGAGTGACAACCTCCTTCCATCAGCAAGGGCATTGAAGAGTAAACGTGGCTGGGTCTTTCAGCATGACAATGATCCCAAACACACCGCCCGGGCAACGAAGGAGTGGCTTCGTAAGAAGCATTTCAAGGTCCTGGAGTGGCCTAGCCAGTCTCCAGATCTCAACCCATAGAAAATCTTTGGAGGGAGTTGAAAGTCTGTGTTGCCCAACGACAGCCCCAAAACATCACTGCTCTAGAGGAGATCTGCATGGAGGAATGGGCCAAAATACCAGCAACAGTGTGTGAAAACCTTGTTAAGACTTACAGAAAACGTTTGACCTCTGTCATTGCCAACAACGGGTATATAACAAAGTATTGAGATTAACTTTTGTTATTGACCAAATACTTATTTTCCACCATAATTTGCAAATAAATTCTTTAAAATCAGACAATGTGATTTTCAGGATTTTTTTTTCTCATTTTGTCTCTCATAGTTGAGGTATACCTCGGATGAAAATTACAGGCCTCTCTCATATTTTTAAGTGGGAGAACTTGCAATTGGTGGCTGACTAAATACTTTTTTAACCCACTGTATATACATATATATATATATATATATATATATATATATATATAAAGGCTGTAAAGCTTTTAAATGATTAAATAATATAATTAATGACATGCTTTGTGATAAATGTTCGGTATTACCCGTCCCCTTGTGTGTTATGAAGGTTTCTATGCATGTAAACGGTCTGCAGAGTCACAAACCCTCAGAGTACACCCTGTAGCGACTAAAACTCTAACACAGAAAATACCTGTCTATGCTGCCCCAAAACGCCTCGTTGGAGATTTATCTTTTTTCATTGTTTTCTTCCTGGGTACAGTGACGTGCCCATACCCAAATCGACCCATTGGTCCAAATGGACCAATCCGTGGAGCCGTTACGTCTCAGCTGCAGCTCCGCCGATTTCTCCTCCCTGAGACGGCGGGATGCGGCGAGGCCAGGCTGCGGGTGTGTGATCGGGCTGGTTTCGGGCTGGGTTTCGCTGTGTCTCGCTGTCTCACAGACGCCCACTGTGCTGGGGGGGGGGGGGGGGGGGGGGGCAGGAGCTCCAACAAGCGGTTCAGGACAGAGAGTGAATACACATAGTTTACAGAGATGCTGTATGAGAAACCAATGTGATTTTGAAACATTGAACAATATAAATCTATTCTAGTAGACCTCAACAATGGAATTATGATCAGTAGAAATGGCCATGACATGGGACCTTTAAATGGCTCTTTAACAGTTCTTTATTGTACTTACACATGGCAAGTTGAATTTTATGGAGTTATGACATACTGATTATACTGAGACATTTATTATCACGATTTCATTAAAGTTGCATTAAAAAATCTGAAATGTAAACCTGTCCTAACAACTTGTTATGAATCCATAGATATCAAATACTTTGTTGTGCTTCTTGTGAGTTATATATTAGTCCTATCATGCTATATTTGGTCTTTGTCCGATGGGACCATTATTTCTTCCTAAAATATTCTGAAATATGAAGAAAAACAGTCATGTGTGCCCAAAAGCTGACCATAGCATTATAAGAAAAACTTGCCTTTTAGCTGAACAGTTTTATACTAATTTTGAAAAGGCGCACACATCATTTCAGCAGCGGGCTAAAATGCAGTACTTAAGTAAATGTACTTAAGTAAATGTACTTAGTTACTTTCTATGCCTGCAAATGTACATGTAATTGACAGGAAGTATCCTTCCACCACACACAAACAACCTGCTAGCATCTCAAACTGGAGTAATTTCAAACAGGAACACTACTGTGTACTTGTTACAGTGTAGTGTCAGTTCACAGACTGTTCACATGTTAACAACACGTGCGACATGTGGATTAATCCCAGCTGGAAGCGGTGACAGAAGCCTGCTGCTCCACAGGAAGTAACGTCTTATCTTAATTATGTAGATTTCCTCTGTGACCTGTGACCTGTGTGTGTGTGTGTGTGTGTGTGTGTGTGTGTGTGTGTGTGTGTGTGTGTGTGTGTGTGTGTGTGTGTGTGTGTGTGTGTGTGTGTGTGTGTGTGTGTGTGTGTGTGTGTGTGTGTGTGGGGGGGGGGTGTGTGGGGGGGGGTGTGTGTGTAGTCAGCTTTGCTTTCATCGGAAAGATTCCAAGCGACAGGTAAAAAACCTGACTGGACCTTCTAACACACACGCACACACTACACACAGGCACACACACACACACACACACACACACACACACACACACACACACACACACACACACACACGCAGACTCACACACATCCACACACAGCAGGTTATCTCCACATGGTTAGTGTGTTTTTATGCCACATGATGAAATATTGAAGAAACAGAGGAGGAACACTGTGTGTGTTTGTGCGTGTGTGTTAAACTTTACTGTCTCTTTCATAACCAACGTGATGAAATCAGAGGCCAAGTGTCTGACTCAACTACGGCCCGTCACGAGAACACACACACGCACACACATTGTTTCTTCTCTCTGTCCTTGTTGTCTGGACTATCACCTGTAGTGTGACACTGTGCTGCTGTGATACTGATTTGATCTCTACCTGTGTGTGTGTGTGTGTGTGTGTGTGTGTGTGTGTGTGTGTGTGTGTGTGTGTGTGTGTGTGTGTGTGTGTGTGTGTGTGTGTGTGTGTGTGTGTGTGTGTGTGTGTGTGTGTGTGTGTGTGTGTGTGTGTGTGTGTGTGTGTGTGTGTGTGTGTGTGTTAACTTTAAATCCTCTTTGTGTGTGTTGTGAGACCAGCTGTCTGGTCCCTCTGCTTCTCTCTCTCTGTATTTTGCTTCAGGGCATCTTGAAAGTGGTTGAACTGTGAGACATTTAAATGAAATATACTCAAGTGTATCGATCGTTGGCACTTGGTGGTCTCTGCTAAATGTAGCCTAAACCCGCTAAAGGTCTTTAGAGATTTTTTGGGGGCATTTTCACCTTTTTAAATTGACATTTAAGATCTAAGAGGGAGGATATTACATGACATGCAACCAAGAAACCTGGGACATTGTGATATTACTATATCATATAGTTTATTTAATTGTTAATTATTAAGGAAATGACTTGATTTAAACAGCTGTTCTAAATATTGTTTTACATTTGTTAATAGGGGTTGAGGTCCAGAGCTGCCTGCAGAAAAAAACTCCAGCTGAACCAGAATCAGAAAGACAGAAGCTTCACCGCTCGTCAAAGGTCAGCAAAGTTCAACTCAGAAACTGAAACTGAATCCACTGATTGCTTTGATTTCTATACATCGTCTGTATTATGTCTCTTAGAGTGAGATCAATCAGTTATTAGCCCAAAACATGGCCAGTAACGCATGCTTTATATGCCTTTTAGCAAACAAATCAAAAGACTATTACTATTTTTGTAATGTTTGTGCCGCAGCTATTCTGTGTTTATGCTAATTAGCATGTTAAACCACATTGCACCTGAGGCCTATCAGCATGTAAGCATTGATGTCCCCACAGAGCTGCTAGCATTAGAGTACTTTAATATACATCACATTTTTCAAAATAATTTCTGTCAATCAAATTACGAATTTAGAGGATTGTGGTACACTGGAGGTTTTGAAAAAAATAATTAATGGTGTTACAGATGTGATGGATCTGTTTTTGTGAAGCTCTCATCTCATAAAACTGTTATCCCCCTTTTAACACACACACACACAACACACACACACACACACACACACACGCACACACACGCACACGCACACGCACACGCACACACAAACACACCCACACATGAGTGCATACAGTATTTAAGGGTCTTTTATCTCAGTTTTGCATCATCCCTGGTGACCTCTGAGAGAGAGTGTGTGTGTGTGTGTGTGTGTGTGTGTGTGTGTGTGTGTGTGTGTGTGTGTGTGTGTGTGTGTGTGTGTGTGTGTGTGTGTGTGTGTGTGTGTGTGTGTGTGTGTGTGTGTGTGTGTGTGTGTGTGTGTGTGTGTGTGTGTGTGGGATGGGGTTACATCTCTGTAAACACACACATACAGCGAGGCCGGCCTGGGATTGTCTCTGTGATGAAACCACCAGTAATGTCTGCTGTTGGCATGACGACTCCATCCACTGTGATGTGTGTGTGGATGAATGTTATAAGGAGTCTGACCTTTGACCTTTCTAGCCTTGTCTGTTATAGAAAACTGAAAGACCTTGATCTCAAAATATTGTTATTATTAAAAATAATTACAGTTATAATAAAAATATAATTAATTATATAACAGCAGCCTGAGAAATGACTTCCAACATGTTATCTGTTTTATTAACCCGAACCCTAACCCTAGAATCCCTTGATAAGAATATATAGTTATTTTCAGATGTCAACTTTCAAACTAACTCCAGATCCTCACACATTTTGTTTGTATTTAAAAAACGCTCCACATTTTATATATTTAATTCCAATTGTATTTATAAAGATCAATATCACACATTACACATTTTCTCAGGGGCTTCCACAATCTGTACAAAGTTGTGGCAGTTTAGTAAATACTTCCCCCATAAAACTAAATAAAAACTCAACTAACAATGGAAACAACGTGAAAGAAACCTCAGGGGGAGCAACAAAAACTTTATTTTTCTCTTACTGCCTATGCTGCAACACAACATTCAATACTCTCAGAAGAAATTCCCATAATGCAGTGCATCATATTTTCTAGATTTGAAATGTCTGTGTGAAATCTCCCTCAGTGCTTACTTTAGAGCCAACAACTGTCTATGATACATGGAGTAATGCAGGGTTGTCAATCGAGGAGGTTTTTCAGTCTCCAATGGCTGTGTTTATTATCGTGGGAGGGAGTTGCAATCCATAGCAAATATTTGTACTCTCTATGGCACATTTCTTCATTTTCATCTGTACAGTAGCTATACTGATACATCCACTGGAGTACATGAACGTCTAAACAAAATGTGATTCCAATCTATCAAATCTTTATTGAGATATGACAGTCTTCATCCCTGTTAGGTCAAAAGTGAGCGAGCCTTGTTGGGCAAAATAATGTAAAATGAAATAGAATCACATTTAGGACCAGGCAGCCGAACGACACAGCTGGGAGACAAAAGAAAAGAAAAGGTTCTGGAAGATCTCTGCCTGAACATGAAGAACAAGAGCAGAGGACTTTGTCTCGCAGGTCCACAGAGGACAGAGACACCGAGCTGCAGAGGAGGAAGATGTTTATGTAGAAATACAACGTTAAATTGGTTTGGGGTCAAACAGTCACCTGACATAACAAAAATATTTCCAAAAAAAGCTTAATTTGAATCACAATAACAAGGCTTTATGAGTCATAAGCTCACATGAATTAGAAGCTTATTTCCTGTTAAAATATTCATATATTTGAGGTGGCAGTGGCTCAGTCTGTAGGGACTTGGTCTTGGAACAAAAGGGTCGCCGGTTCACGTCCCGATCGGACACAAAAAAAAATGGAGTGAGCTGGTAGCTGGAGAGGTGCCAGTTCACCTCCAAGGACACTGCCGAGGTGCCCTTGAGCAACGAACCTGGAAACTGCTCCCTTTCTGCTCTGCCACCTCTCCTCCCTGTGTGTGCATATCCTCCCTGTGTGTAAACACAACAGAGTGGGAAGGGATTCATAAAGTATGTCTTCTTCTTCAATTCCAATTGTATTTATCAATATCACACATTACAGAAGTGTCTCGATCTGTACAGCATTGTAGCAGTTTAGGAAAAACTTCCCCCATAAAACTAAATAAAAACTCAACGGGATGGAAACAAGTAAAAAAAACTCAGGGGGAGCAACAACAACTGTATTGTTCTCATACTGCCTATGCTGCAACACAACATTCAATACTCTCAGGAGAAAATCCCATAATGCAGTGCATCATATTTTCTAGATTTGAAAATCTCACTTCAGTGCTTACTTTAGAGCCAACAACTGACAGTCTATGATAGTCTCCGATGGCCATGTTTATCAAGGTTTGAGGGAACTGCAATCTATTTGGGGTCAAACAGTCACATGACATAACAAACATATTTTCAATGAAAAAAAAGTTCTCAAAATAGAAAATAAAAGAGAACTAAAAAGTAAAATATATACATATTGACTGTGAAAGACACAAATCTGTAGAAAATAACATTGTTTTTTGTGTAAGTCAGATGTCAAATTATTGATAGTCCCTTTCACGGCCAAAATCTTAAAGAAATCAATCAGAAATGAAACTCATGTAAAACAGCCGCTGAGGCACCAGTTAGAGGATATTACACACGGTTCAAGGTTCCAAGTCCAGGCACGAGTGCTTTATGTGTATTTTGTTCCTTTAACAATATGCACAAGGTTTAACCCTCTTTCCCTGTGCCTTCCTGTTGCCTTCTCGTGCTCGCCTGGTAAAAACGTCTCCCACCACCTGTCTCCAATACATACAATTACCCCAGGTGCCCACCCAGTGCCCACCCAGTGCCCAAATACACCTTCAAAATAAAAGCATTCAACTACTTAAACTAACTTCAATAACAACACTCAATAATACAATATTTACTATAAACAAAAACAGCAAGAAATATATTATATTCAATAATATAAATCAAAAATATAGCTGAAACAGTCCCTAAATGAACCCCTCTGATGTGACAGACTGCAAGACAACAGTCTGTTGAATATCAAACTTAAACATATTTTCATGCATTTAAACAAATCTTTAAATCAACCCAGGCGAAATAGACTTCTCTGTTTCTTCAAAAACAAGTCAGCCTTCCGACTGCTAGTTTTTAACATTTCTCCCTTATATTTTTACAATAAAAACTTAAAACCTAAACAATGTAAATATAGAAGAAACATCAAATATGAATTATTATTTAACACTGGTGTGTGTGTGTGTGTGTGTGTGTGTGTGTGTGTGTGTGTGTGTGTGTGTGTGTGTGTGTGTGTGTGTGTGTGTGTGTGTGTGTGTGTGTGTGTGTGTGTGTAGCCTTGGTTTCACTGCTCTCCTGTGCAACCATCAAATGCAACTTGAGGCAATACCCTACACACACACAGACACACCAACACGCTTTCGCCCATCTCCGAATGAAACAAACAAAACAGACAAACACACACACACACACTCCCTCCATCACCATCCGGCTGCTTTCTGCCGTAACGAGGTGCAATCAACACGCAATGCTGACCAACACACACACACACACGCACGCACACACACACACACACAAACACACACACACACACACACACACACACACACACACACACACACACACACACACACAAACACACACACTTTCTGGGGCTGGTTGAAAGATGAAGTCAGCCTCTGATTGCAGAGGAGTTACAGTGTTGACTTGTTTCTGTGTGTGTGTGTGTGTGTGTGTGTGTGTGTGTGTGTGTGTGTGTGTGTGTGTGTGTGTGTGTGTGTGTGTGTGTGTGTGTGTGTGTGTGTGTGTGTGTGTGTGTGTGTGTGTGTGTGTGTGTGTGTGTGTGTGTGTGTGTGTGTGTGTGTGTTGACCTCATACTGCCATGATGTCACATCCGTAACAGTTGCATTAACAGCGGCAGCCGTCTTCACGTCCACACACATTACAGTTTCTAACATTGATGCAAGGAAGTGAACTCCGATGAAATCAAAGACATGTTTTTGTTTTTTTATCTATTAATTTTCTCTATTTTTTATTTATTTATTCAACAGTAAACACTGAATGATTGAACTCAGTCAGTTCAGGATACAAGTCGTAATAAATAAATAATTATACAAACACAGGGCATTGAGGACACTGATGTGTATTCTGTCATTTTCTGTGGATTTGTGTTGGTTTTTAGATGTCTGACAAATATAATAAAAGTGGGTATTTAACACGTTTATTCCAGTATATTTGAGACTAAATACATTTAAACTTGACTCCCATAAACATTTAAATATATCATATAATATTATGTTCCCTCTGAAGGATTTAGAAAACATTGTGCAGAGGGATTTCAAGTCCAAATGTTGCAGATAAATAAATACATTTGGAAAGTAAGAAAGTGTTTATAATAATCAAACATTTTGCAACCTTTATTCTTCAGTCTGATCAAGATCCAAACTTTTGAAACATCTCGTTTTTAAAGAGGCCCTATTCTGCTTTTTGGGGTTCCCCTTTCCTGTAGTGTGTTATACTGTAGGTTTGTGTGCATGTAAATGATCTGCAAAGGCTAAAATCCCAAAGGTTTGAGTTTCTCCCCCCACCCCTGCCTGAAACACCTTCATTGAACACCTTTGTTTATTAACTTAACATAGTGACATCACAATGTTACACCCTTGCTTCTATTGGCTAGCACTCCAATCTCCAACACATTGTACATGGTAGGCTAAGGGGCGGGCGGGTAATCTCTAAGTGGTTGATCAATCAAAACAGAGCAGTCCAGCTAACCAATCAGAGCAGACTGGGCTCTGGTTTCAGACAACACAGGCAGTATGAGAAAAATGAAGACCTTTTTGAACATTAAAGCATGGATACATGTCACAGTAGAGGCACTAAATACACATATGAACCTGAAAATGAGTATAATATTGAACCTTTAAATGAAATACGCAAAGTATTTATATTGCTGTTCACAAATTCCGCATAAAACGAGCACGTTGTTTTCTTTATCAGCCGCTACTATAGAATGTCAGTAATTTTCTAGTTTGTAAAAGCAGTGTGATTCTAAATTAATATATTAACCATTACGTCCCCATTTTTTCTCTGCATAGAATAACAAATAGAGGCCATGAGAGCATGGGTAGCTGTTGCGGTAAACATGAATCTGTTTTTAGATGATGACGTTTGGTGATATGTAGCAGCATGTTGGTATCATCTGCAGGTTCCTGGAAAGGCTTTGAAAGGGGGCACACCCACAAATCTCTCAGAAGCGTTGAGGAAAAGCCTCGGGCTGAAAGGCATCCGTTTTATTCTGCTGCGGTACATTATTAGTATTAAACACTTATTTGCACGTGCTGATGACTTAACTTTTGACCACAGGAAAATATATAAACAGTCATAAGCTCATTTGCATAGGAGCTGAGTTTTAACACAAACACTGAAGAGTTACAGCTGCATACATAAGTTTAATTTCAGTGTAAGAACGGTCACTGAATCATTCCTTAATTACAAATAACTTGCTTTTACAGTGTTATGCTGTAATGAAACCAGTCCAGTATCTGTGTGTGTGTGTGTGTGTGTGTGTGTGTGTGTGTGTGTGTGTGTGTGTGTGTGTGTGTGTGTGTGTGTGTGTGTGTGTGTGTGTGTGTGTGTGTGTGTGTGTGTGTGTGTGTGTGTGTGTGTGTGTGTGTGTGTGTGTGTGCGTGCGTGTGCGTGTGCGTGCGTGCGCATGTAAACGTGTTTCAGAGGACGGGCATGTATTGTGTGTGTGTGTGTGTGTGTGTGTGTGTGTGTGTGTGTGTGTGTGTGTGTGTGTGTGTGTGTGTGTGTCTGTGTGTGTGTGTGTGTGTGTGTGTGTGTGTGTGTGTGTGTGTGTGTGTGTGTGTGTGTGTGTGTGTGTGTGTGTGTGTGTGTGTGTGTGTGTGTGTGTGTGTGTGTGTGTGTGATTTTAATGTCTGCATGATGCAACACACATACAATCGGCAATAATACAAACTTTGGGGATGAATGACACTTAAATAGTGCAGGAGTGAAGGACTTCAGTCAGATCACACACTCTGCTGTGATGCAGCGGCCCAATTGATTCATTTTTCATCAGATTTATATAAACTTTGATCTTCAGCATGAGATTAAAGTTCTCCATGTTTGTCTCATTGGACAGGAGAGAATGAGACGTGAAGACACTTTTGTCCAGCAGAGGGAGACACAGTCCAGCAGCCCCTCAGGTCTGCTTTCTGTCTCTCTGTTTGGCTTCAGGGGAATCTGGTCCCTCTGTATATTCAGAAACCAGGTTTTACAAAAAGGTCCTCACTTGGTGTCCACACGTTCCAAAACACATTACATAAGTGTCACCAATTAATAAACATGTCCCACATGCCCCCCCCTTTGCAAAAATACACAAGGACCGATACAGGAAAACCGATACAGGAAAACATTCCTGCCCACTGCAATAACTATGTACAATAAATCACCTCTGGCCGGAAGAGAACTCTCTGCTCCATAGTTTCTCTTGGAATAAAACCTTGCTGTACATTTTACACATATATAATCTGTTATATTCATATTCCATGTCATATATTTATTATATATATTTGTATATATAATATCTTGTCAAATTCAACATGTATATTTTCTTTCTATTCTTGTTTATTTTCAGTTTTGTTTTATTGTAAAATGCCTTGTCTTTTATGCTACTGCAACAAAAACAATTTCCCAAATTGGGATCAATAAAGTACCATCTTATCTTATCTTATCTTAAACACACTTTGCAGAAGAGTCCTCACTATAAAAAAATTCCTGACTTGACAAAGACTTCCTCAAAACTTTCCAAAATGTCTCCTGTTGTGCAAAAATGTCCCCACTTATTAAAAATGTCCGAACTTCACAAACATGTACCCCCCATTTCCCCAAACCGTTTCCAAAATTGTCTCCACTTTACAATCATGTACCCACTTAGACAACATTTCTGAACTCTATTAAAAGTCCCAAATGTCCAACAATTGACCCATTTTGCAATGCTGTCTCCACTTCACAAATAGGTCTCCACTCAATCAAATGTCCTAATTTTACAACAATGTCCTTGCAAACATGGCCCCTTTGCAACTTCGTCCAGACTTACAGTAGTAACAATTACCCTACTTCACACACTAACAAATAGAAAATTGACTTTCCTGCATTAAACTACACAGCAGGTATTTCCAGCAGGAACATGCCGTTTGGCTGCACTTTTCTCAAAATAACTAAACCCTAAAATAATGACTAAACATGTGTATTCAGAGAAGAAATTAAACCTTTATTTCCGGTCGGTGCATGTGTATCAAATATAGAAAGTCCCGGTCTCTTGTGAACTTTAATGAATCCAGTCCCGGCCGGCTTCCAAACTTGTGACCGTGAACTGCTGGTCACATTATTCTGTCTGCAAGCTTTGAGAAGCTGCAGGCCTGTGCAGGTGATTTATTTTAGGAATTAGCATCAAAGGAGCACTCGGAGCCTGACTCTCCTGCAGGGTGTAATTTTTTCACTGGTGGAAGAGTACTCCGATTTTCTACTTAAGTACAAATACTACATTGTAAAGTACCTTGTTATAATTAAAAGTCATGCATTGATCTTCTTACCTAAGTAAAAGTACTCGCGTAATGGCCCATTTTAGAATAGTTTATAAGCTGAATATTGAATTACTGGGTTACTATTATGATTATTGACGTGTTTTTATCACAGTGAGTTAATTTAAAGTGGACTTATTATGCTATGTTGGGAAAATATATTGTAGGGCCATACCTATACAAAACATGTCTGCAAAGTTTTTTGCTTAAAATACCAAATAGATCACAACAACAACAAACAAACAAACAGACAAACACCTACAATGGGTGAGCCATGCCTCATATTGCTCATACCCCTCTTTTGCAGCCCTGTTAGGCCCCTTTCACACCAACGCGGTTCCTGTTCTAGCTCAGTGCTAGAGCTTCTCTGGTTCGGAACCGGTTTTTCTTTTCAGCCCCCGTTTTGTTCACACCGCCCAGAGCCCGACTGGTGCTGCCGCTGCTGCGTCATGACGTCACCGTTTACGTCGCTGATTTTCTCCCCAATGGCGTCGGGTCGATGATCGTGTTGCTTTTAATCATACGAAGCCAGATTAAATTAAATAACTACTTCTCAACCCTTATACTTTTCTCCAGAGTGTCGTGGTTTATTGTTTATTAATGTATTTCAGTGGCATTTACCGACCGCTGCATTGCTGCCCGCTGTTTGACCTCACAACGCTGTTATGAAAGTTTCTCTGGTATAAAATGGGTGATGTTAGCATAGCAACCGAAGCTAAACTGACTATCTTGACTACTTGTTGCTATCCTATTGTGGCATAAGCCGGCATATTTTACCGGCGTATTTTTCATTATGATTCTACTTGTGATAGCCGGACATGACAACCTGTGCAGCCCATGTATTGATTCCATCTGATAGCTGCTATAATACAAAACAAAACATCTGCCTGATCAATGACAGTGAACGGATGGTCAAACTAAGGTACAAATAAACAGAATCACACTAAGCCTGGTTAGAGTTGCCTGACTTTATAAAGTGTGTTTTTTTTTTATAAGTGTGTGGTTGCGTTCTAGTCACTTTGGTCAACGCTACTGCTTGTTAAAACTTTCATTTGCCGTACTCGCCATAAACTGTTATTGCTCAGGTTGTTCCTGCCCCCGCCTCCGACGTAAGCGGTTCTTGCTTCTAGACCGACAATTTTTTGCTGCTTGAAAAGCAGCTAAAAATTCAGAGCTTAGAGCCGGCTCCGTGAACAGGAAAAAACTGTGCTTTTCAGGCTCTAACTCCGAACCGGCCCTGGAAGCGAGTTGGTGTGATAGCCCCATTAGAGAAGCGCGGATCTTGGGTCCTGAGCTTATTAAAAAAAAAACAGGAGGCGGAGTTAATGCCTGATCAGAATTCTACCAGAGATTAAGTTCAATTCTGCTGTGATAAAACGCCATCCTGTTCTAAACCACATCAAGGATTATTTCTGAAACAGTATGGAGCTCAAATTATTATTTGTCATGTCCAAGAACCTTATAGTGAAAGTTTATTCTTTATTTTAGAGTTGTCATGTCCCTTTGTCTTGTGCTTTATGTCTATGCCCTTAATTATTTCTTCCTCTCATTTCAGGCCTCCACGCTCCCCGCCCCCTTCTGTCTCCTGCGTCCTTGATTATTTTCCACGCCCTGATTGTTTCCAACTGTGTCCCCTTTACCTGTGTATATATTGTGTTAGCTCCCTCCTGTTCATTGTCAGATCGTTGTCTCTCGATGACCTACGTATCGGCTTACCTCACGGACCTTTCACGGATCTATGATATTGATCACGATTCTAGTTTTCCTCGAAAGAGTGTTTTGTTTTCCTTATTTTTATTACTGTGCAAAATTCCAGTAAAGTCTTTATTTTGAAACGCTATCTGAGTCTGAGTTTTGAGTCTTGCAATTGAGTTCATGCCTCAGAGTTCACTCCTTGACAGTACGAACTGACCAACAAAATGAACTCAGCCGACTCAGATCAGATTAAGAACGCTATCCGCTCTCAGGGCCAACGTCTTGGGCAACATGAGGAGCATATGGCCACCATGCAGCAGGGAGTGCAGAATCTAACCAGCAGCCATGGGGAACTACAAACATCGGTGACGACCCAAGTAAATCTACTGACAGCAGAGATTCAGCGTGTGCTCACTCACTTACAGGCTGTTTCTCCTCCTACGACTCCTCCGGTTCCAACGGTGACCGGATTCGATCCCAACCGGGTTACTGAGCCGCACAGTGCTTCCATGCGTCTGGCTCCACCCGAAAAGTACTCCGGAGACTCGGAAGGCTGCCGGCCGTTCATCGTGCAGTGTGAGTTACACTATCACCACCAACCGGCTGCTTTTCCCACGGACAATTCCAAAGTGGCTTTTATGATCTCTCATCTCTCCGGCCGAGCAACAGCGTGGGCTACGGCAGAATGGTCCCGAGGCTCCCCCATCTGCGGGTCTCTGGAAAACTTCATAGACACTATGAGGAAGACCTTCGATCCAACCACGCCGGGCAGTCAAGCAGCTCGGGCTCTGATCAAGCTGCGACAACATCAGCGGAGTGTGGCTGACTACGCCATCGAGTTCCGGACTAAGGCAGCCGACAGCGGCTGGAACTCCGCTGCATTGTTTGACACTTTCGTCAGCGGTCTCTCGGATTCTTTACAAGACCAGCTGGCGCCTCTCAATCTGCCCGCTGACTTGGAATCTGTCATATCCATGGCTATAAGGATAGACAATCGTTTGACGGAGTGGAGAAGGAATAAATCCAAGGATGCGGTTGATCCGCCTCTCCAGAGGAGACGCTCGCCGCTGGATACTACTTCTTCTTGGAGGCTCCGGCACCCCTCACCACCTGCGTTCCGGACAACAGCGCCCCCTGGCTCCGTGGAGGAGCCAATGCAGTTGGGCCGCGCCAAGCTGTCGATGGCAGAACGTCAGCGTCGATTCAAGGAGGGTCCGTGTTTCTACTGCGGGCAGCGCGGATACCCACAAGCGGCTTTTCCGGTAAAAGAGGAGGCTCACCAATGAAGAGGAGTACGTTGGTGAGCCGGATCTCTTCCTCTGACTTTCCTCCTCGCACCCTGACCCGGATCCAGGTAAAAATCAGAGACAATGTAGTTACTCATGGTGTTCTCATTGACTCAGGGGCAGACGAAAGTCTTATGGATTGGATTTTAGTTAAAAAATGGGACATAAAAACTAAACCTCTACCCCAGCCTCTTGAAGCGAGTGCTCTCGATGGGCGGCTGTTGTTTAAAGTGACTCACCAAACAGAGCCTTTGGAAGTAAGATGTAATGATAACCACCATGAGACAATGTCATTTCACTTATTTAACTCAGCCCAACATCCACTCTTTTTGGGGTTTCCCTGGTTGAAACTTCATAACCCTCACATAGATTGGCAATCTGGGAGGGTGGAGGGGTGGGGAAAGAATTGCATTGATCACTGTTTTAAGCAGGTAGCAGAGATTGACAGGACATGTAACACTGGGAGTGTTAGGCAGGATACAGTCCCAAAAATATATCTTTCGAGCAGCTTCATTAAGCCAAGGTTTTCACCAAGTTAGACCTGCGTAACGCCTATCATTTGGTCAGGATCAGGGAGGGCGATGAATGGAAGACGGGTTTTAACACCCCTTCAGGACATTATGAATACCTGGTCATGCCGTTTGGATTGTCAAACGCTCCTGCAGTCTTCCAGGCTATGATCAACGACGTGTTGAGGGAGTTTCTGAACCGTTTCGTTTTTGTTTATCTGGACGACATTCTGATCTACTCCCCTGACCTTCACACCCACAAACAACATGTCCGCCTGGTTCTACAGAAACTGCTCCAAAATAAGTTGTTTGTCAAAGCCGAAAAGTGTGAATTTCATGTAGAGAAAGTCACTTTTTTGGGCTTCATCATTTCCCCAGGTCAGGTTAGGATGGACCCAAAAAAAAGTTAGCGCAGTAGCCTGTTGGCCTACCCCTGACTCTCGCAAGAAAGTGCAGCAGTTTTTAGGCTTTGCTCATTTTTACAGAGGTTTTGTGCGGAGCTTCAGCGCTATTGCAGCCCCTCTTCATGTCCTCACGTCCCCTCAGGTGCCTTTTGTGTGGTCTCCTCAGGCTGAGGAGGCTTTTTCTCGGCTGAAAAAGATGTTCACCGCTGCCCCCATACTTACCATGCCGGATCCCACTCGCCAGTTCGTGGTGGAAGTGGATGCCTCCAACGAGGGGGTGGGAGTGGTCCTCTCCCAGCAACAACAGAAGGACAACAAACTTCACCCCTGCGCTTTCCTGTCCAGGAAACTCTCCCCGGCAGAGAGAAAATACGACGTGGGAAACCGTGAGTTGCTGGCCGTGAAGTTAGCGTTGGAAGAGTGGAGGCATTGGTTGGAGGGAGCCGAGCATCCTTTTGTGGTCTGTACCGATCACAAGAACCTGGAGTACATAAGAAAGGCCAAAAGACTGAACTCCCGCCAGGCTAGGTGGACCTTGTTTTTCAACCGTTTTGACTTTGTTCTTTCATACAGGCCGGGGTCTCAGAATGTCAAGCCTGACGCTCTGTCCCGTCTGTTTGACCCTGTGCCTGCACTCAAGGAGCCGGAACTCATCATCCCATTGAACCGGGTGGTAGGAGCGCTGACTTGGTCAGTAGAGGAGGAGGTAATACGTGCCAATGCTGGAGCTCCTGCACCAAGAGGTTGCCTGCCTAACCGGATAGTTCAGGAGGCCGAGCGACCACAGGTGATCCACTGGGCTCACACTTCGCTGCTCACCTGTCACCCCGGAGTCAAGAGAACTATGTTCATTATTAAACAACGTTTCTGGTGGACATCCATGGAGAAGGAGGTGAAGGAGTATTTGGAGGCGTGCCCTATCTGCGCTCGAAACAAGACCTCTTCCAGGGCGCGAATAGGACTATTACAACCACTCCCTATTCCCAACAGGCCCTGGTCAGAGATCTCCATGGACTTCGTCACTGGCCTGCCCCTCTCTAGAGGTAAAACCACAGATTTTCTAAAATGACACATTTCATTGCTCTGCCCAAGATGCCCTCAGCTAAGGAAACTGCGGAGGTCATGATGCAGAATGTGTTTCGGCTTCATGGTTTCCCTAAGAATATTGTCTCCGACCGGGGCCCCCAGTTTGTGTCACGCTTCTGGAAGGAGTTCTGCAGCCTCATCGGTGCCACGGTCAGTCTCTCGTCTGGATACCATTCGGAGTCTAACGGCCAGACAGAGCGCCTAAATCAAGAACTGGAGACCTGCCTGCGCTGCCTGGTGTCCCAGAATCCATCCTCCTGGAGCGAGCACCTCACCTGGGTTGAGTATGCACACAACATCCTCCCTACTTCTGCCAAGGGCCTGTCCCCGTTTCACTGTGTTTATGGCTACCAGCCGCCACTGTTCCCAGCCACGGAGAGAGAGGTCACGGTCCCGTCTGCCCACGCTCTGGTCAGGCGTTGTCGGCGCGTGTGGGCTGCGACCAGCCCCTGTATACCAGCCAGGCCAAAAAGTCTGGCTCTCTACACGAGACCTTCCCCTCCACGTACTCTCCCGAAAACTGGCTCCCCGGTTTGTGGGTCCTTTTCCCATCACTAAGGTCATAAACCCAGTCTCAATGAGACTACAGCTTCCCAGGGCCATGAAGGTACATCCCACCTTCCATGTAGGGAAATGAAAACCGTTGAAGGAGAGCGCTATGGTTCCCACCGTCAAACCCCCCCCTCCCCCCCGGATGATCGATGGAGGTCCAGTTTACACGGTCAAGTCACTATTGGCTGGTCGGAAAAGGGGTAGAGGGCGACAGTTACTGGTTGACTGGAAGGGTTATGGTCCTGAGGAGCGACAATGGATTCCTTCCCGCTTCATCGTAGACAAAAACCTCATTGAGGATTTTGACCGCCTCAACTCAGAGGAGCCTGGGCCGTCAGGAGCCGTCCCTAGAAGGGGGGGTACTGTCATGTCCAAGAAACTTATAGTGAAAGTTTATTCTTTATGTTAGAGTTGTCATGTCCCTTTGTCTTGTGCTTTATGTCTATCTCTCCCTCCTGTTCATTGTCAGTTCGTTGTCTCTCGATGACCTACGTATCGGCTTACCTCACGGACCTTTCACGGATTTATGATATTGATCACGATTCTAGTTTTCCTCGAAAGAGTGTTTTGTTTTCCTTATTTTTATTACTGTGTAAAATTCCAGTAAAGTCTTTATTTTGAAACGCTATCTGAGTCTGAGTTTTGAGTCGTGCAATTGAGTTCATGCCTCAGAGTTCACTCCTTGACATTATTCTCTTGCGGGTTTATCACAAGGTGAGTTCCTTTTTTTATTTCCTGCTTTTTAAACACATGTGCTCTACAGTACAGGTTAGCTCTGAGTGTTAGCGAGGCTTGCTAATGTAAACAAAGACGAGATTACGTCCAAAACACGTCAGGCATTGTTTCTGATGGCAACTTTCTGTGGGTCAGCTGCCGATATTAAGTCATATCGGCAGCAAATCTGTATCCGCTCGTTGTACCCCTGTTTTTAAAAGATTTGGGTAAGGAGGAAAAGAGAAAGGGTTTTAATTTCTGACGCTGCGTGAGTTCCCAGACGCACCGGGAACACATTTATGTATAAAAGGCATCAAAAAGTGCATTTTGCACGATAGGTCTCCTTTAAATACTTGATATACTGCTGGGGGATATCCTAACATATAAATATATCTAAAAGTGTACTTAATCATTGATTTATATTTTGTATAGACTAATAATCTGAATCTAAAAAGTAAAAGCTGTCAAATCAATGTAGTGGAGTAAAAGTACAATATTAGCTCTAAATTGTTGTGGAGTATAACTATAAAGTAGCTTAAAGTGAGAATACTCAGGTAAAGTACAAGTACCTCAAAATTGTACTTAAGTACTATAATTGAGTAAATGTACGTTGTTACTACCCACCACTGACATTTTTGTAATTATAAAAACTTGTATTTTCAATCCACAACCTTCATGATACATAATAATAGTTATGTAAAGTCAATTTACATCAAATAAAATAGAAGTATATGTTTAGTAACATTGTAATCCTGCTAAAACCCCACATATTTTGAATCGTTACAGTAATCTGATAACGTTCTTTTTTTTTTAAACAACTGTAAGAGAATACAGTTAGCTTTTTGTATCCTGATTATTACATAATCTCGTTACATGTAATGCGTTACTCTCCAAGTCTGGATGGAAAGTGTTTTGGTTATTCAAAAATAAACTACATAAATATTTTGCGAAACAATGTTGTTATCGTTCATAAATAAATGTTGACTGTAGGTCTTTGACAGGAAGTAATACAACCTCTGCACTCAAACACTCACATTACTTCCTGTTTCCCAAAACTCCAGAAATTAACCGTGTCCCGTGTTAAACTGACTTCCTGTCTCCTTTTCGATGGGCCGGTCGGTCCACCTCTCCCTCACATGGTGCTCAGCAGTGTCCCTCTGATTAGTGTTGGTCCGCATGACACACACACACACACACACACACACACACACACACACACACAATTTGAATCAAACGTCCGTCACACACTATAAAACACAAACGGTTGTAGATTCATTAACAAAACAAACACGTGGTGACATAAAGTGCAACAACACACAATAAGCTCCTTTTTTTTTTCTTTTATTTGGCTCAATTCATTGCCGGTTAAAAAAAAGTTGTATTTGAAGGAATGCTAAATATCCGAGTGGCATTTAAATGGCCATGGTCACATTTTTCACATTTCAACTGAGGGGAAGGAACACAGTAATGTTGAGCGTCCAGCTGAGCATTAAACACAGACAGAGCAGCAGAGGAAGTTCAAACTGGAATATAGCAGGAAATTCCACATGTGACACGTTAGGGTCAAATGACACACATTTATCTGTTAACGCTCAGACAGCAGCAGTTACTGTTTCAACTTTTTTTCTTTTTGAAGCTAATCCAATTTCTGTTGGAAAATATTTCTGAAAAAAAAAACTTTGATTTCAAAATAAACGTTGTCCTGGGAAATGATCCCGGTCCCCGCAAAATACCTTTTTGATGACCCATGCAGGTGCCAATTTTTTTATTCAGCATGGTGAATTAAATGTCAGCTTTAATTTAGTTTGGCAAGCTCCATGAAGAACCAAAACTCACAGTTGTTTTAGTTACAATTTAATGTTTTGGTTCACTTTAAAATATCAACTAAACCGGTATCAGGACGACATATTTTCTCTGTGCCTCCATCTTCTGATGTGAAACAGCTGTGATTCATCATTTGGTTTGGGTTCAAATACGGTCTTAACATTAGGTTTGTCACAATTTTAAAGTTAAGGGATCAACCCAGGTATTACAGTTCATCCTGACGGGAACATGAACTTCTGTACCAGATTTCACAACAATCGTTTTAATTAATGTCAGGCGCCATAAGAAGATTTTGAGGATTGGGTTGACCATGAACGTCTGTACCAAAAAAATGTTTAAATCCATCCAATAGTTGGTGAGATTTTTCAATCAGTGTTAAAGTGTTACACCAATCTGTAGACCCATGCTGCTAACATGGCAAATGTGGCTTAAATAAGGTTAAAGGCCACTGGAGTTTTTATTATTTCAAACCTTCAAAGTATAGTATATACAATATATTCTTATTTAACTAGACATTTACTCGTGAAAAACACCAGATGTTGCCCTCAATATAACACGACATGTCTCTAATACACACACACACACACACACACACACACACACACACACACACACACACACACACACACAAACACACACACACACACACACACACACACACACACACACACGTGCCAAACTAGAAGACAAGACACTGAACGGATAAGAATGGAGGCAGACAGATGTGTCATCCTCAGTGATTACTCAGTGTCATGTGAACCTTTGGATCTCCTTTGGGTTTTTATTTTTTTATTTTGAAAGATTTTGATGTATTAGAGTAAAAAGTAGCATAAAATGGAAATGCTCGAGTAAAGTATCAACTTCGTAACGTGTCATTAATTTTATTGGAAGAAGTACTCAGACCTTTGAGTAGCAATACAGAATTGTAAAAATACCAGAGGTGGGGAGTAACTAAGTACATTTACTCAAGTACTGCACTTAAGTACAATTCTGAGATACTTGTACTTTACTTCAGTATTACATTTTTTTGCTACTTTGTACTTCTATTCCACTACAATTCAGAGGTTTACTGTACTACATTTTTTTAATACCTTTATTTACTTTGCAGATTTGGATGAATGATGTGAAATATAATCAGCTCTTAAATCAGACTTTAGTTCCACCTGGAGTAAATTCACAATCTACCCTGCAGTATACAAAGTCATTCAAATTAGCTGCACCTTTACCAGCTTTGATAACACTTTATTGATCAATAAATATAATCAGAACATATCATATAATATTATTCTGAAATTGACCAATCTGCATACTGAGTACTTTCACTTTTGGTACTTTTTAATTTTACTTGAGTAACATTTGGAAATCAGGACTTTTACTAGAGCATTCCTACACTCTGGTATTTCTACTTTTACTCAAGTACAAGTTCTGAGTACTTATATTATCTCTTAAAATGTAATGGAGTAAAAGTATAAAGTAGCATAAAATGAAAATACTCAGGTTCAGTACAACTACCTCAATATTTTACTTAGGCAAAGTACTTGAGTAAGAACTTAATTACCTTCCAGCACTGGCCCCAAGTCCTAACCATGTATGTACATACATACAGATTTTTGGATTTGGTATTTTTGCGAGGTGATTTTGGTTTGAGTGTCCTCTGCAGGTGGAGGTGTACTGAGGGACCAACAGTCTGGTCTTCCTGCGGGAGGGGGGGGGGGGGGGGGGGGGGCATTTCCTGTCAGCTCCTCTGTTGGGTCTGGTCCATCAGCCCCACATGAGCCTCATTAGCGGATCAGAGCAGCAGCATGTGAGGTGTGTACGCGGTCATGAGACTCCACGTGGAGTTTCAATTCATATAGAACCGACCGACGAGCTGCTGTTAGTTAAACTGACAAGCTTCGCTCTGATTGGCTGAATCCAGAGGCTGAGCTCGGGCCCGACGTACCTAACAGGGTTCAAATCGACAAATGTAACCTAACTGATGCAAACGTGCTGCACATTCATTTAAATGTAACCTCATTTGATACCCGAGGTTCAAAGAAGCAGACTTTTAATCCTTTATTTGACTGAACAGTGAGGTACATTTACCTGAGTAGAAACTTTTGTTTCCTTATACATTATTGGTCATTTTGTATTTTATTTGATGGATTACAGTGAAGGAGTGACGGATATGACTTGCAACCAACTGAGGAAAGTAACTAAGTACAATTACTCTAATACTATACTTTATGGAGGATTTTAATTGTATGCTACTTTTTATCTCTCTACTCCATTACTTTTCAAGGGGACAAATTGTACTTTTTGCTTTGCAGATTAATATTTTAGAAAAACTTTTTTTATGAAGTGCAAGGCATTGTTATGCAATATATGAAACAACCCAGCAATATATATAAATATTAAAGTAGCTCCAATGCAGCCAATATTAAACAGCATCTTACGGCATCATTGATATTAACTGATAAAGATATAATATAATAACATACAATAATGCAAAGACTAAACACCGGTACTTTACCTTTTATATTTTAGTACCTTTACTTGATTATACTTGCACACTTTACTTAAGTAAGATTTTAAATGCAGGATTTTTTCTCGTAACAAAGTATTATTAAATTGAGGTATAAGTACTTTTACTTCAGTAAAAGTCTCTATTTTTCTTCAATCACTAACAACAACGCAACAACAGTCCAAAGGATGTTGAAGTTATATTGCGAGCAGCATTAACAGTGAGCAAACATTGCACCATTTTTTTAAATGACTACATTTACGAGAAATGTTATAGTTCAAATGATAGAAATGTTCAATGGTGCAGTCTAAAAGTCATGTCATAAACGTAAAAAGGTAATTTTAACAGTCTCATAAATGTGTACTTCGAACTTGATGCCTGTTTCATTTTCACTGTGAGTGACATATGAGCCACTAAGAATAATGATCTGACCGAACCCAAGGACTGTAGAAGTACTCAGCTTATTTGCTTCACAATATACAAAACTCAGTTTCAAATATAAGTTGTGCTATCAAAGTTTTACTTAGCATTTGCATTAAAATAATACTTATAGAACCATTTTAGAGTTGTGTAAATTACATTATTGGATTTAACCATTGATGCATTAATATGTACATCACTTTGATGTTTAAAAAGGTTAAGCTAATGAAAAGGTTTTAACAGTTGGCTAGTTCACGTTTGAGGGTTGTTTAAGTACTGTCTTTAACTAATAATAATTTATTATCAATTTTTTGTTCACTTTATTTTGTGTTTTAATAATAACTGAAAATACATTGGTAACTGAAGTTGTTGTTGAGTGAAAAGTACACTATTTCGATGGAGTAGAAGTATCATAAAGTACTATTGTGCACAAAAGTGTGCAAGAATGTGTGTGTGTGTTAAGATTCCTTTCTAAACCAACTTAACGCACAAACAAACACACACACACACAGACACACACACACACACACACACACACACACACACACACACGCATGTTTCTTCACCGCTGTATCTCCATTGGCTGCTGCTGATGAATGGGCGAATTATTGACCAATCAGCAGCATGTGACTGGTGAATATCTAACCGCTCAGCATCAGCTGGAAACACTCTGACTTTCCTAGCGTCACACACACACACTTTTACACACAAACACACTCACTGTCAGTGAAAGAGGCTCCTTAAATAATCCCATACTCATCATTCTGCTGAATATCCTTTACCGTCTGTCATCATGAACAGCAAAGAACAGATCAGGTAAGAAAACACTTTATTTACATCTTATTTCAACTATTTATTGTTGTGCTGTTGTCTCTCACAACACAACACTCATTGTTTACTAAAATGTTTGGATTGTGACGACTCGTAATTTTATATGAGTAGTTCAACAAATAGTATTTCCATTCAGTAATTCACAAGCAAATGTACAAAGGAGGGGAAAGTTGGATAAAAAGCCTCATAATATATATATATTTTTTCTACTAATTCTCTGTTAATGCGCTTATGGTCCCTCAGATTTATCCTTGGGTGACTTGTTATTGTTATTGTTAGACGGACCTTATTACAGCTGTAATTATGCTTTATGAATCAGAAATATTTCCTTAACTGTAAACTCATTGAAGGAAAACAAGAAAAAAGGGAAATTGGTAGTAAGAAGTGGGCATTTTAGAGGAAAGGAGAAACAAATCATGCTCTTTTGTAAATACTGGTTGCCTTTGGGGTACAGCACTAAGTAATTATGTTATAGATGATCTTAAAATTATAACTATGTGTGTTTGTGACTCTTCAGTTGCACATTGCATTGTATCCAAATACCTAATAATTATTGCTGTCAGTTTAAACATTAAACAAACGCACTCTTTACCAGATTATATAAATCCAGCTGTTATTAAAAACTGCAGAGATACACCTCCTAACCTGTTTGACTTGTAAAGTTGAAGTATTGGTGATTTTATATGATGATGTAACTAAGATGTAATATGTGTTAGTTTTTTTATTTTACGCTAGAAAACCTGAGTTCAAGATGATTTGTTATAAATATTTTATATTTTACAAGAAATTAAAAAAGAAAATTATTTTGAAACTAAAATCCAACAGTAAATTATATTAGTTAACTCACTGACGAGGGATCAGGACTTCAAACTGATGGCACTTGTCCCTATAGCCTGTTTTAAATGGAAGTTGTCTGAGGTCCTTACCACCAGCTGCTCTTGCAGTAATAAGTAGTGCACCTTTCTTACTGTCCTAATGTGCACAATGTAGTGACTGCTTTTCGTCTTTTGTTTACTTAGTTGTGTTTTCTGTATTTTACATGAAAGAAAGAAAGAGGACTTCAAAAATGTATTCTTCATTAAACTGTATATTTACCATATTTACATGCTGCTCACTGGTTAGGTGTATTCAAGGTTTATGATGCTTATATCACTCTGGTTCCATAAGGAGAATCGTGTTAAATGCTTGGCTGGCTTTTGTAGAACATCAAATAATATGTAATAGTAAAATATAAGGGACAGTTCAAATGTAAACATGCAATGACTCGTAAGGCATGGATTTGAATTGCACATATTGTGTGTGTGTCTGTGTGTGTGTGTGTGTGTGTGTGTGTGTGTGTGTGTGTGTGTGTGTGTGTGTGTGTGTGTGTGTGTGTGTGTGTGTGTGTATGTGTGTGCTATGAGTCTTCCAGTGATATAAGCATGTTTTTCTTGCCTCTGTTGTAATGTTTAACAACACAGCTTCTAATCTCATTGACCCTTAACAATAAACTGTTCCTGCAGTCATGACGACTACCAGAAGACAGCTGATTGGCTGAAGTCCCAGACGAACCACCGCCCCAAGGTGGCGATCATCTGCGGATCTGGCCTGGGGGTGCTCGCTGACTCGCTCAAGTGTCAGGACTCTTTTGCCTACTCTGACATACCGGGCTTCCCCCAGAGCACAGGTACTGCTGATTTACTGTTATATAGTGTTTACATCCTCTGGATGAACTGCTTAACACAAATCGAATCCATCTATACCTGTAAATTAAGTGTCATTTTTGAAGAGATGTTTATTTATTCATGAAGAGCCAGATTTTGTGTGTATAACTTCTGAGACTGTCAGTACTTTCTGTGCAACTGGTAAGTTAATAGCATCACAGTTGCCTGGTTACAAGTTGATGTACTGTATATCATGTGTGGGTTAACTAGCATCACTGTACCTGTGTCTCACCTGAACCCCCACTCTGTGCTGCAGTGCAGGGTCACGCAGGGCGGCTGGTTTTCGGGGAGCTGAAGGGGAAGACATGTGTGTGCATGCAGGGCCGCTTCCACATGTATGAAGGCCATTCACTCTGCAAGGTAAACACACACACACATACATACTACATTTGCATAACTTACATTAATGAATAGTTTGTCTATTTGCCAATATTTAGAACACATCATCTATTTATGGTAAATATGATGCTACTACTATACTGTCCGTTTTCAAATCTGACCAATCCTCCTACCAGCCCACCAGAGGCTCACTAGTTAACACACAGTATCATTTATTTCATCTGTACCAATTGTAAGAATGAAAACAGTTCAGTTGTTGGGGGTTATGCAGGGTTACCAACTCTCACGCATCTGGTGTGTGACACACGCTTTCACTCTAACGGCCCCTACACACGGCGGCGTGCGTTGCCGCTTCTGCCCATTCACTTTGAATGGGGTGACGTCACGATTTGCCGAACTGCATTTTTGGAGCAAAGCGTAGCTTCTCTCGCGGTGCTCGCTGCAAAAGTAGAGCAATGTTCTACTTTGCCGCCTCGACGGAGGCGTCAGCCAATCGAATTATATGCCAGTGCAAGCTCTAGCCAATCAAACCGTTTGCTTGAGTGTCTGGGGCGGGAGATTCATGTGATTGGTTGTTGGTCGAGTTTCAGCCCCCCCCCCCGCCGGCAAGCGACAACGCACGCCGCCGCGTGGACGCTGCGTAATAACAGGTCTTTTTGACAGGTGTGTTTTCTAAGCCGTTGTATCCTATGAGCAAGAAGAAGAAATGTGATGATGGATTTCATCGTCTCCTGCTAATCTCGACCAACAACCAATCACATGAACCAAATATATTAATTAACACACTCTCACATACTCTTTGACTCTATTTTGGCCTAGTAGAACAATAAGCAGCAGACTTTTACTTTTGTATCATTTCTACTGGATCTTAGATCTGCGCATGCGCAATACGGGTCGGGGATTGACCAACCGGCTCGCAATGTTCTGCTGTCTGTTAACGTTGTTAAGAGTGGTGGGTGCAGGGAGGGAGCGGATCGACAGCTTGAGCAGCTGCCAGCTCAACATTGTAAATAGCCAACCTAAAACGATCGCCGTTTCATCTTGTTTTTGGCGTATGAATAGTTTGGGCAGCGTGAGAGCGTGAGATTCAGTGTTTGGGAGGCAGTGAGGGTTCAATAGGCGCGTTCACACCACAGTGCTTTTCCCACTTTAGTTCCGATATAGTTCCGAAATGTCGCGTTCACACCAAACAGAGTCGGAACTAAAACTAGAAAATGCATTTCCTGCAGAAAATGTGTGCGAATGCTGTGAACTGTAAACATTTGTGGCTGAATTTAGCTGAAAATGCAGAAAAAGCTGAATATTTTATTAGCAGAATGGTTGTTGCTTTTAGCTACAAAAACCAAGTAAGTGTGTTGCTGAACTTAACGGAGAAATGCAGAAAAGTGAGATGATTTGAATCAAATTGTTACAGCTAAAATGCATTGCAATGACTTTGTTGAAAACTTGAAAGTGAAATGTTAAACTGGAAGAGTAGGACAAATAGTGAAGAAGCTTAATATTGAAAAGAAAAGGTTTAAAAAAGGAACAAACAACAACATGTATAGCCTCAATGTCCTAAAATAGCTGAATAATGTAATAGTTTAATGGTTTCTGCAGCTGAAAGTAGGTTGAAGGAGTTGAATATCAGATGTAAGTAGTAGTGAATGAATATGTATTAAGAAGATAAAAGAAAGTAAAAAGGCTTGGGAAAGCAGCAGAATATTTTGACTGCAAACTTTTAGACTAAAACCCTACGTCGCCAATAATGTATAACATATGTGGAACAAAATAATAGGCTGAGACAGTCTGTTAAAGTCCAGTGTGTTTGTCATTGTTTGCTGAGCACCTAATCATAACAAATAATCATAACACCTATGTGAGTCCAGAGATCAAAGGTTTCAATCTGCCCAGCAACACCATGGCAACCAACTGTAGCACTGAGTCCCATTAAGAATGCATTGAGGATTATATCTGACAATTTTGCCACCTGTTAAAAAAATATGGCTCGTATCAAAAAAATGAACAGACCGTGAGCATCAGGGAACCCCAGCCCGGACTGGCCATCGGGAGGACTGGGAGGTTTCCCGATGGCCTGGCCTGTTAAGTGGCCTGCTGGCCTGAGGAATTTTTTTTTTTTATGTATGTATTGTGAACGCAACGCTGCGCAAATGTGGGTCTGAGTCTGCCTCACAGAGGGTGACTGGCTGTCTACATGATGTGGCCTGCCGACATGGCCACTTTCATACAGATCATACACTAATGCCCTCGATTGGTCTCTGTGTGTCATTCAAGCTCGGGAGGGTGTGTATGTGTGGCGCGAGCGAGCGAGAGAAAAAGCGCGCGCACCGGTTACGTGTATTGTTGTTGTTAGCATCTGGTGCTAGCTAGCTGCGCTAACGGATATAATGAGCTGTCAGGCCCGGTTCTACGGGGGTGCATAAGGGTGCATTGCACCCTAAGTTGAGTCGTTATGCACCCTCATTTGAAAGTAAAAATTAAAGTGAAAAATTGTTTTTTTTAAAAGTGAAAATTATTACATATATAATAATAATAATAATAATAATAATAATAATAATAATAATAGTAGTATTAAGAAGAAGAAGAAGATAGTTGAAATAAAATGCATTTTAAGTGTGGTTCAATAACATTGTCTGCTGCATTTATTTGGTAAATTTAAACGGTAAGTAACGTTATTATGTCAGGTGCGCGTGACCTGTGCCGCTGCGCGTTCGTCCTCTGCAAGGTGCTTACACAGCATGCAGTCAGTGATGGACATCAGAAAATGGTTAAAACAACCAGCCCTTATTGCCAGCAGTAACACTGCATCTACTGCAGGTAATAACAGTTCAGATCATGGGGACATTACGTTACCCGCGGCCACTGTCGTGGACACTAACGTCCTCCCGCCCGGCTCGCCGGCTTTGCCCGCCTCGCCCACGGAGGCAGAGCAGCCGCAGCCGTCTTCGTTGCCCCAAACACCGCCACTCCTCAGTGGCCCGCAAGTGCCAGAGGACCTCGGCAAAACAGAGCCTGCCCAGGTATATTTAAAAAAGTACCCAACACGCCTGTACAGTGGGGTAAGGCGCTCATTTTGCAGCTCGTGGTTTCAAAGCAGAGATTGGCTGGAATAATCATGTACGAAAGATGCCATCTTCTGCTATGCATGTAGACATTTCGGTTCAAGTAAGTCAGATGCCTTCACTACAACTGGCGCCATGCTCTTAGAGGCTACGTAATAAGGGACTGGGAAGGCATGAATCAAGGAAAGAGCACATAGATCCATAGATCTCTTCATTTTGCTCTCAATGTGCACCAGATTGATGCTTTCAACCTCAATATTTAAAAATAAAATCGTCCCGGGGGAGCATGCCCCCGGACCCCCCTAGAGGAGGTGAGCACCCCCCTAGAGGGTGTTAGGTCCACTCCCCACTTATAAAAATAGCACTTTACCCCTGCACCCTCTCTAATCTCAGATGCACCCTGAGTCATTTTGTTCTGGAACCGGGCCTGTGAGCTGTCAACAAGGTGGAGGAGAGTCCTCTCCTGTCAGACAGAGAGAATGATAACTACAGCTCAGGTGAGGTAAAGGACTCTCTGAGTGTTTAGATAGTTAACTTATTCTAAGTTCTCAGTGGGTCTCAAACGGTTTGGTCACCATTTAGCCTATGTTTCCATTTGAAGGGGGAGTGATTAGTAAAATATGCATGAATAATAAAAAAAAAAATGTTAACTAGGTGAAAAAAGGTAAGATAAACTTTAAAAACTTGTTGAGAGCTAAAACTAGACTTTGCTGCTGCCTCAAAGAGGAGAAGGGAGGAGAGGGAGACAGGTGAGGCTGAGTCAGGAGCCCAGACACACTCACAACTATAAATGAACCAAAAACAAATAAATAAACAAGTTTCAATGTTTTTTCATATTGGATATGGTATGTTAGTGGTTATGGCCATGTTCTTATTATTTTTATGATTATTTAAATGTATACAGTTATGTTTCATATGGGTTGATGCATTTAAGTCCAACATTTTTAAAAAAATCGGACCGGGGGAGCATGCCCCGGGACCCCCCTAGAGGATTTCAGGTCCACCTCCACTTAAAATATGTTCACATGGATAGGTTCCTAAATAGATTTGCAATTGTTTTTTAAATAGTAACCCATGTCCATATGTTTATTCTGGGGTAGTAGATTTAAAGTTTAGGGCTATCACTATGGGCAGCAAAGCTGTAAATATTGACAAATAAATCCAGGAAAATGGCACAAAAGAAAACTGGTAGTGGCCTGGCTGGGTGTATAATTCCCGGCCTGACTTATTGTCCCAGTCCGGCCCTGGGGAACCCCAATGAACTGATCAGTGGCGGCTGGTGGAAAATATTTTTGGTGGGGTTGTGGAAATGGTGACAAAACCATACGAGGGCGGTCCGGGGGATCGTCCCCCGGAATGATATTTTGAGAAATTACCCCTTCAATTATCACTGGTGTTTTGGGAAGACTCAAATGATTTAATTCCCATTTAAAATCATTAGACTAAATACGAACATTGTGTGTGTGTGTGTGTGTGTGTGTGTGTGTGTGTGTGTGTGTGTGTGTGTGTGTGTGTGTGTGTGTGTGTGTGTATGTGTGTGTGTGTGTGTGTGTGTGTGTGTGTGTGTGTGTGTGTGTATGTGTGTTTGTGTGTGTGTGTGTGTGTGTGTGTGTGTGTGTGTGCGTGTGTGTGTATGTGTGTGTGTGTGTGTGTGTGTGTGTGTGTGTGTGTGTGTGTGTGTGTGTGTGTGTGTGTGTGTGTGTGTTTGTCATACTTGCCAACCCTCCCGATTTTCGCGGGACACTCCCGCATTTCTCCCGATTTCTGACAAAATCCGATTTACTCACGACTGTTTCCACTCGGACTTTAATACAGCGACACCCTTGATTGGTTTCCATGGTAGCACGTCTCTTTAGCAGCGCGCAACTCAAAGTCTGAGACGGTGAGGAAGATGAAAACTGAACAAGAATCGACAACTCGACCCTCTGATCACTCCTTTCCTGTAAAATACAGGTCCAGCCCACACATATGCTCCATGGTGCCACAGGCATTGCCCTTACAACTACAATAAGCATGTAAATGTTAATCTACAGCTCCGGCGATCCAGTAGCACAGGAGTCTACACCTGCAGACAACTACTGTAGCGTCACCTTGGATACGAGCCCAAACAACTCACAGACACACAGGCCAGGGCGCTGAAAGGGCGCCCTTTGAGCATCAGATCTGACGACGCTGATTGGCTGAAATTATGTTTCGGCGGCATAGTTTACAGATAGCAACAGTCAGCTTGTTGGCTGCAGCTGCTCTGGCTGAGGGCTCCTTTCTACCGCCCGGACGAGAGAGGGTAATGATACACGCTGTGGCCAGCCAGGAAAAATGTGACTTATCAGTAACTTTAGACATCGTAAAACAATTTTAAACGAGATTTTATTGTAGATTATATATTTTACTGATACCAACTATTTAATATTTACCTTGTTCTTTAAAAATAAAAATAAAAAATATATATTTTTGGGAAATATATTTTTTAATTTTTTTTTAATTTTTAATGACAATCAAACATGTGTGGAAGAGGGGGGGCGGCGCCCCTAGCGCCCCTATGGGCCGGCCGCCACTGGAACTGATATATGTTTTTGGGGGGGTTTTGTGTAGTAAATGCAGTGGCGGCGCCAGGGTATGGCTGGGGTAGGCTTCAGCCATACCAAGAAATGGCTTAGCCCTACCTTAGCCCGACCATGAAAAAGTATGTTAAAGTAAGCATGTTGAGAACACGGATTACGAAAATCTACCGGTCGTGTCCACAACACACAAACTGATCCTGCTGTAACAACAAGTGCACGTTACTGACGCAATATGGTTGAGACCATTCGGGCTTATGCTAGAGGGGTGCAAGGAATAGTCTAAGTAGTGGGGGAGTTTTATACACTAAAGGTGTGGACATTTTTTCGCGTTATAATATCAGCGCGGCCGCGGTCAGATCAAAATGCTTCCGAACGCAATTTGAATAGACCTACAGCCAATCAGAGCAACGAAACGTTGGGTCTGCTGCGTCATGCATTACTGATACGTCACGTTCACAGTGAAAAGTCCCCAAATTCGCGCCGAGTAAATTGCAGACAGACAGCAGAACTCCTAGGATTAATTGTATATTTCGGATGGATAGATTTGTTCTTAAACGCCCTCCCATTGAGGTACAAGTCGAACAGGTGCCAGAGTCACACGACCCACCTGAAGAGTGAATAGTGAGTTTTGAATATATTTTGTAATAATGGGTCATTTGAAAAAGTGTTTTGTATGACAATAGAGACACAGGCCACCTGTTGTGTGCTGTGTCTGTCTCTCTCTGTTTACCTGTGTGTGCATCTCTCTCACTGTCTCTCCCTATCTCTCTCTCTCTCTCCGTGTCAATGCCAACTTTTCTTGTTTCTGCCCCTGCGTAGCATGTTGTAACAACGTGGAATTAGCAGAATAGGCTATTGTATTTTTTAACTCACACCTGTTGCTCTCGATGTAATTTAGCTGATAAAAGGAGACTAATAAAAGCTAATAAAAGCCACACGCGTGGCGTTTCACTGTCAAGGGGAGTGATATAGCGTGTATGTAATTACATTACAAATACTGACTTGAGCCCCACCACTGTATGGTTTAGCCCTGCCATAGATTACCCAACAAAAATACTCTGGCGCCACCACTGGGTAAATGTGAAGATGAGAGCAGTTTGTCTAAAGTGTACTTCTCTCTGTTCTGAAGAAAAGATCCGGATGTTTTTAACATGGGAATCAATTGGGAGCTAGGTGGACTTTTTATCTCTTCATGCCCTCAAGAGGCATTTTGGTTCAATATTCTTTGTGGAAGGTAAAGCATTTGGCGCAAGGTATATAGGTAAAAGAGGATTTGAAGGTTCCTCCCATTGACTTCCATGTTAAAAAAATAGTTTAAAAAGCTGAATATTTCTAAAAGTATGACATATTTTGAAAAAGCTGAAAGTTTCACATCGATTGCTGAAAAGGCTGAATAGTTTATTATTTGAATGGTTTCTGTAGCTGAAAGTATGCTGAAGTTATGGAGAACCAAAGTGTTGCCTGAAATAAGAAGGGGAAGAATAAAGATTCGAAGAACTAATGCTATAAATAAAATTTGCACTAATTAGTTCATGAGAACCTTTTTACCCCCTTTTCCGTCCCTGCTAGAGAGGAGGTACTTTCGTGGGAGAAAAAGGTTCCTATGTCTGATTGGCTGGGCGGATTGCAAACCACGCCCCGTAAAACTCCCAAAAAGTTTTGTGAAGCCGCCATTTCATTATCCTCGCATTAGCATTATTAGCATTAGCCCAGCGCAGAAACACAGAGAGACTAACTTATGGCAACCCAACACAAGGAGCGGTGGAGTGATAAGGAGGTGTCGGCGTTCTGGCGATTTACTCGGAAGGCGCCCAGCAGCTTCTACTGAAGCCAGTCCCCAACTCCGGGGACTTCCGGCCGTGGACTTCGGGTGGCAGTATACGCCGTGAAGTTGTTTGCGGCCTGCCAGTAAACCCAAAGCAGAAGAAGAATAAGTGACGTCAGCGGCTTCATTTGTCTAATCCTCCCCCAGGGACTTATTCCGGTGTGAACGCGATCTGTACTTAGTTCTCTCTTAAAGAGAGTTCTCATGAACTAAGTTCTGATGAACCTTTGTGGGAAAAGTACTGCGGTGTGAAAGCGCGTAATGTATCAAGGTTTTATTGTGTCCTCTGTGATTCTTCCTAATGTGTAAAAATGCAGCACAAAATACTCCTTGAATCTAAGCGTAATACTAACTTAAACTCAAGACTTTTAACTCAATCCAGCCCACACAAGAGCACACACTCATCAGGTTCAGTTCAGTACGATTCATTTTAGTAATTTCACCACTGGTAACAGCAGTTAGATCAGTATCACACTTTTCACCATTTCAGTGTTTCAATGTTTAATTTTGTTAACACAAAATAAATATAAACAGAAAAATAAAAATGACTAGATAAATGATTCACAGGGGAGCATTGTACACACTGTACGTAAGCTGATTAAAGCACCTCAGTCACGCAAACCTCGGTATTACACACATACATTTTTTTGTAATCAGCAGCATGAGACTGAACCTGTAACGTGAGTGTGTGTGTGTGTGTGTGTGTGTATGTGTGTGTGTGTGTGTGTGTGTGTGTGTGTGTGTGTGTGTGTGTGTGTGTGTGTGTGTGTGTGTGTGTGTGTTTCCACATTTGTGAACCTGGCTCAAGTCATGCATGAGTTAGTCACATGCAGCCTTTTAGCAGACAGTTCAATGCTGCTATTGTTTACCTTTATCACACACACACACACACACACACACACACACACACACACACACACACACACACACACACACACACACACACACACACACACACACACACACACACACACACACACGCGCGCGCGCACACACACACACACACACACACACACACACACACACACACACACACACACACTCACAGACTCTGTATGCTATGCTGATGATACCTGAGTGTCCTCTAGTTGGCGCTCTATAGAAGCTCTGCCCAACACATTTTTTGGAAAGTATTGCCAAGGTTTTGAAAGAAATATCTGTCTCTGTCTGTTAATCAGACGACATTTCCAGTGCGAGTCTTCAAGCTGTTAGGGGTGGAGACTCTGATTGTGACAAACGCGGCCGGTTCATTGGCTGACGGCCTCCGACCCGGTGACATCATGATCATTAAAGACCACGTTAACTTCCCCGGGCTGGTCTGCATGAACCCGCTGTTCGGACCCAACGACGACAAGTGAGAAACGTGTATATACTTTTTTTAATATACTGAACAGTTTTTTATGTTGTGCGTTTTGAATCCATTGTGCATACAATGGTAGTTGGTACATATATTATGACTTAGATCTATATACTCTGTGGCATTTTATCCGCTATTGTTTCAAATTGATAGTGACCTTACTGCATTAACAGCATTTCGATCTGATATGGTATCAGTTTAACACGGTACTGTATTACTCCTACAGGGAGTTATATCCAGTCATGCATGTAGTGAGGTTCAAGTTTATAGCGACCATATTATTCATAGTTATCCCAGGTATTACTCATTCAATTAGTTGTTTTTATTTCAGTTGTTGTTTATCGTTTTGTTGTGTTCAGGTTCGGACCTCGTTTCCCGGCGATGTCTGGTTGCTATGACAAAGGTCTGCGCAGCTCAGCGATGGAGATCGGGAAGCAGCTGGGCGTGTCCGAGCTCATGCAGGAGGGCGTGTACGCCATGGTGGGGGGGCCCAACTTTGAATCCATCGCTGAGGCCCGGCTGCTGCACCAACTGGGAGTGGACGCTGTCGGTAAGATGTCAAAAAAACTCAAATGACCATGATTCATCTTTTCTCAAAGCCTTTCAGGTAAATAAAAAATATATAGGCCTACGGGTTCATCCTCTGAGGACCAGGAAGTCTTCTCTAAATGTATAACTCCTCGATTTATGATAGTGTTGGCATTCAATTCATGTTTTCTCTTGTACTGAAAATATCAAGGACATGGTTTTTAATGTGTCAGTTGGTTCGGGCAACATTTTTTAAACATAACTTTGTTAAGATGAATGCAACTTTTGAGAGCAATTACAACTAAAATACGCATAAAATATTCTATATATTTCACGTGGCACTGTACAAGACAGTTCGAGGTAGTTTTCAAATCCACAGTATGTCAAAAATACAAACAACAAAATAAAAAAAATGTTTTGAGGCTTTGTGGAAATTATTTTGTAAAGGTATGTACAATCAATATGAAAATGTGCATTTGGTCTTAAAAAAAAAAGTACTCAATGCCGAACATTTTAGAAAATCTCCAAATTTTGAAGATAAATTAAAGTAATCAAACGAAAAAACAGCAAATCCTCACATTTTAGCAGTTCATCATAAAATGTCCTGAATAATGTTAATAAATACTCAGGACCTTAAATCGTGCTTATGTTTAGTTCCTGAGAAAATTTACATTGTTTAATTACTGGCAGGGACACATGGCTGGTAACGTCTGGTAATGAAATAGTAAACATTTATGTTGATACTACAGTGAAATAAATTCAAAAATAAAAACAGTGACCCAGTGAACCTGCAGCTTAATAGAGTGGTGCAGTGACGAGTCCTAAAACCCGGAAGTGAGTTAGCATTTTACCACTACAGGTTCCCTCGTCTCCGAGTCAATGGGATTTCTCCATAGGATTTTGGAAAATAGCTGGAAATAAGGTCTGTGGTTGACACCAATTTAAGAGACGGATCACGTTTTGTTCTACGACATTAAATACATCAGCAGTGACCCCACTGGTGATTTTTGAAGACTTTACGTGTCTGAAAAACGATGGTTGTTAACATTGTTGGGACTAACGCGTTACTGTAACGCAACTACTTTTTTGTGGTAACTAATAGCGTTGCTAGTTACCTATTCCCATTAAGTAACGCCGTTATGGTTACTGTGATTTAAATGGGTGCGTTACTGCGTTACATTATGTGGTGGAACGGTTGGAACTGAACCGAATCTCCCTGCGGATGTAATTTACAGGCGAATACAGCGATGTCTTCTCACAGCACCATGGACAAGTGAAAGTAACCAGAGAGGAGTGATGATTGGTTAACGCGGGGTAACATTTCAGGGTAAGCCAATCAGAGACAGAGTTGGGCGGGTCTTGCCTTATGGAGAAAATACCATGGAAAATAAACATACTCGAACACTTGCTAATGCTAACACATACACACACGGCAACGCTCACCACCAGCACACAACACACACACACACACACACACACACACACACACACACACACACACACACACACACACACACACACACACACACACACACACACACACACACACACACACACACACACACACACACACAATGGCAGATGCAAGTATCAGCAAGAGCAGCAGCGCATTTGTAACTTGGAAATATAACCACTATTTTCAATTTGTGGGGATAAAGGACGCAAAAAATATTACGGTAAAATGTAAACTGTGTGCAGGACCGAAAGCATTGTCCACATCGAAAAACAGCAATGCCAATCTCCTGAAGCACCTAAGTAATGTACATGGGGCTATAAAACTAGTCGCCAAAGACCCCACCGTCTCAACCACCGGCAGTGACCCAGATGGAGCAATACCATCTAAACAGCCAAAAAACGATTTTTTTAAATCGCCACAGGTCACCCAGAGTCAACTAAATAGATTGATTGCCAGGTATGTTGTTGAGGACATGCTGCCCATCGCAACGGTCAAGTCTGTTGCCTTCAGAGAAAAAACAAAAAACAACACAAAAACTTGTATTTTTATTGTTATTATTTTTAAAGTAAAGTAACGTATTACTAGTTACTTTTATAATTGAGTAACTAATAAAGTAACTATTACTTTTGGGAGAGCAGTAACTATAACTATTACTAGTTACTTTTTAAAAGTAACTTGCCCAACACTGGTTGTTAACAAGTGGCTGAATAGGACTACAGAAGTTGTCGAGGACGTTGTACGTTAGTACGCCGAACACGTAAACACTCCCGCTAAGTTTGTTTGCCCCTGTTCTGCTTGAAATCAAGAACCTGCGCTCTTGCAAACTGTTAAAACAAACACTTCAACTTGTACAATTTTGAATCTGTATTTTTGAATATCGATCTTAAGTTGGCGTGACGTTGAAGTCGTGCGACCCTGCTGTAGTTCGTTTATAGCATAACGTTAGCATTTTGCTTCTGCTTTTTATGATTAGAAAATTATAGAAGTAGGGTAGACAAGTAGATATTTTTCGGCTGAATAAAACGTGCATTTATCAAACAGGTTCGTTTTCCAAAGACCTTATTTCCAGCTTTTTTCCAAAATCCGATTGAGAAATCCCATTGCTTTTTTGTCGAGGGAACCCGAGCGCAGCTTACTTCCGGGTAAATACGTCATCCCTGCACCACTCTATGGGCTCAGGAGAAGTTGCTTCCTATGCCCAGTTAGGAATCCGGAGTGTTGTAATTAATCTAAGAAATCTCAGAACGCTAAATCTTTAGAGCATAATCCTCTTTCATTTTGTTGGTTATTACTTTCAGGGTGTGCTCACATTGAATACCTCTTTGACACCATGGTTGTGTTTTCTCAACATATATTTCAAGCAGATAATAGTTGGAGAAATATGACTTAATCCCCTCATTTTAAAGGAAGTAAATATTATTTATGAACAAACTGAATCAGATAAACAGTACACTGATATAACCGGCTAAATTATTGAATTACTTTGAACCTTTATGAAACATGTATAAATGTATATCATTTTTAAACTTGTGTTGTTTTTGTGTGTACAGGTATGAGTACAGCTCCTGAGGTTCTCGTGGCGGTCCACTGCGGTCTGAGGGTGTTCGGCCTCTCTCTGATAACCAACAAGGTGAAACACTAGATCAATATGTCGGTGCTGATGGATTGTGACTGATAACATATCAAAGCTGCAGAACACAATATCACCAATACCTGATTACTACAACGGTTAAGATTTATAGTTTCATTTATTTACTGACAAACCGTTTGTTTATTTGATCAACAGATTATGTTATATAGAATCGCACATTACCCTATATATTAAGGGATGAAAAGTTATAAGTTATGACAGAGTAATAGATTGATACGATAGATAGATGGATAGATAGATGGATAGATAGATAGATAGATAGATAGATGGATAGATTGTTTAGCATTTTAGCAAATAATTTCTTTAGAACCCAGAATTTAATATTAAATGCATTGATATTTTCCTAAAAAGAAACATAAGTTGGTCTCTTCATATTAACAAATCTGTCATATTAGAAACCATGTCTAAAACAAAAGAATATATTAATTCAATTAAAATGTATTTATAAAGCCCAATATCACAAATCACATTTGTCTCAGAGGGTTTCACAAATCAACAAACATGAATGACAATGTAAAAACAACAAATATATCTGAGAATATAGTAAAATGACAACATAAATGTGAAAATGCCAATTAATGGGTACATAACACAATGACACAAATACAGTTAGAATACAGTAATTAAAATTCCATAAAATGAAGGGTCCATGAGGATGTTTAAAAGGGAGTTTAAAACCAGTCCTAACTGTACGCTGTACTAAAGAGGAAAGTCTTCAGCCTACTCTTAAAGGTGGGGTAGGTAAGTTTGAGAAACCGGCTCGAGATACACTTTTTGTTACATTCAATGGAATGCTCTTAACATCCCGATAGCAATGAATATCTTAAGTGCTTTGACAAAAAATCCATAACAAAACTTCATCTGTGGAAGCCGTAGTACTGTAAAAAGCACGACCAATCATCTGAGCCGGCCCGGCTAAAATAACTGGATGGCCTACCTGCCTGTCAGCCTTCCATCTGTGCACAAACTTATCTCGTGCCCTCATTGGTCATGTGCGCGTTGTGTGTGTTGGAGGAGGGGCTCTGTAAGGAAGTGGCAGATTTTTTCCGGCTGTGTATTTTCAAATTCTAGCACACTCGAGCTGGTTTCTCCAAAATTACCTACCCCACCTTTAAATGTGTATATTAATATAATTACATACTTTATTAATTGGTCGATCACATGATTCATAAGGTAAACATTTACTCCAGCCTTGATTTATTTATTGATTGATTGATTGATTGATGGATGGGTTGTTGTCAGGTGGTGAAGAGCTACGAGGACTCGGACAGTGTGAACCATGAGGGGGTGCTGGAGGTGAGCCGGCTGCGCTCTCAGACCGTTCAGCAGCTGGTGACCGAGCTAGTCAGCAGGATGGAGACCAACAACAACAATGCTGTCTGAACACACACATACACACACTGTGTATATATTTGATTGCTATATAAAATAATTGAGCTATTTCCTATTTTATCAACTTGTTATTTTTTACTTTTGGTGTAATAATAACCTTATTTATATCAAGATGGCGCTTAATAATAGTTACCTATCAGGGTACATTTATGTGTAAGTATTCATGTATGATATTTAATGCTATTCCTATAAATTAATATAACAATGACCGATGTGTCTGAAGGTGCTTTAATATAAAAAGACAAAACATTTCTAAAGATTCTCCTCGTGTACATTTTATTTCGTAAAAACATTCACTGACTTCTTGATCCATGTTAATCTGAATACTATCCTGGCTCCAAAATGGTGGAATGAGCTTCCCATTGACATCAGGACAGCAGAAAGCTTACACATCTTCCGTCGCAGACTGAAAACTCATCTCTCTCGACTCCTCTTCGAGCGATATAATTACTATCAAAGCACTTATACTAATAAAGGACTGGCTTATCTAAAGCCAGTTGAGTAGCACTTGAAATGTTTTGGCTCTATGAAACCTGATGTACTTATATGATTCTGTTTTCTTCAAGTTTGTATCTTCTTGGTCAAATGCACTCATTGTACTGTAACGGCTCCTACACACGGTGGCTTGCGTTGTCGCTTACCGGCGGGGGGGGGGCTGAAACTCGACCAACAACCAACCACATGAATCTCCCGCCCCAGACACACAAGCACGCGGTTTGATTGGCTAGAGCTTGCACTGGCATATGATTCGATTGGCTGACGTTCCGCTAATGTCCACTAGAGGCTGCAGCAATTAAACCCTGACTGTATCAGAGTCAATGGTTTTTTTTAACTAGTTTTTGAAAATAGCTCGAAATAATGTCTGTGGATGACCCACATTTAAGAGACGGACAGTGACTGATATATATAGGTCACTGGATATCATACTATGTGCTAAATAAGAGACTTGTAATCATTTACAAAACATCAACATGTTGTTATTTAACAAAATAATGTTGTTAAGTCGAAAAAAAGGAACGGGAGGAAATGCAGCCCGGCTCTCGATTTTTAATCCTAATTTAATCATCATCTTCACCACGATCATTTATGTTTATGTTCGCCAAATTGACATGAAATCACTGACACATATGAATATACTGTATTCAACTTCATTAAAACGTTATTAACGTGCCTAACCTCAGTAATTCACTAAAAAATATTTATATTTTAATGGAGCCTCTTCGGCAGATCAGGATCCCAAAGCGTAGCGGAGGGATCCTGATCTGCATGACGGGTGCTATTTTCCCCATAAGGAACAAGTCGCTGCAAATTATCCCAGTTATTATATAGCCACATTCTCAACAAAGTAACGACATGACTCTCAATATTAATTTAAATGCTTTTATGGATTTAGAAAATGTTTTTATTGATTTAAAAAATAGTTGTATTGATTTAAATTGACATGCATCCGCTGAGAAAAATAGTCCGTTGTTACCGTTTTATAAACAGTGTGAATGAAACGGCAGCTCTCTCCCGCCTCCCCCCCTGATCTTTCTTCTCCAGCAGCTAAATTAACTGTAGGTTACTCTGAGTGACCATAGACCAGGGGTCGGCAACCCCTGGCACGCCTGCCAGCATTGGCACGCGGAACCGTAACCAGTGGCACACTAGGAATAAGTGGAATAAGTATGGAAAAAATATTTAAAATTGTATTTTCGGATCCTGAACGAGAACGCCGCCAGAGCGTGTCTCCCCGTTACCTGCAGAAGAAAGCCATGCACGCAACGCAGCCCGCTCTCTTTAACTTGCCGCTTTCCTCCGTGGTGCAGTGCTGATCGTTTCACCACGGAGGAAAGCACTTCACAAATTGCAGCAGTACCCTTAAGGAGCTGTACAAATGCCGCAGTTTTTGTGTGGCTGTGTCTTTAGTTGAAAGCCCAGTGGCGATCTGCTCATCTCTCATCGAAATTATATGATAGAAAGGGGCCGACTGGCCATCTGTGTGTTGAACTTTCCTGTCGGCTCCCAGACGGTAGTCGAGGAGGGCAGAAGAAACAAGCTTCAGGTTCAATAACCCACTTAAGCTTAAATGACTGGAGAAAGGCAAGCTCTTCTTGGGAGGCCGTTGCATTTATTTAGCTGTTCTTCTGTTTCACAAAATACATCAGACCTCTGTTTTTCTGCTTCCTCGTTTCACTTCCGGAAACATACACACGTTCCCTCACTGTCGCTCTACCATCCACACAAACACACATGCAATAGCCACACCCCTCTCTCTCTCTTAAAGGGACAGCGATCTCATCTAACTCTGACTCCTAATATCATAACGTGTGCTCTGGAGAATCACAGAACGGACGATCGTCCTTATTATTATGCCGTTTAAACAAATTATTTAAATGAGTTTGTTAAATTCGGCATCATGTAAGTTGCGCTGACAGGTCCACACACTGCTTCCCCGCAGCGAGGCTCCCCCGCCCTCCTGCTGATAGTTGAGGAGCGTCAAGCTCCTCAACCCCCCCCCCCCGTTGATGATTCTCGATCGTTGGCACGCTGATAAAAAAATTTTTTTTAAATGGCACTTCATATCGAAAAGGTTGCCGACCCCTGCCATAGACTGTATGTGACAAGCTTACAGTTAGTGACGTAACAACACCATAAAAGCTGGTGGGTTGAAAGCAATACGGGAGGTAAAAATAACTACAATAATTGTGATTTATTTATTGTGGCTTTTATGTTTTTAGGTATAAAATGTTATGTAATTCAGGCTTATAGTTCACCCTTCTCTAAAAGCCTTCAACAATAACAATATTCATTGTAATTTAATAAATCCTTCCAACACACATTGTAAAAAATAGCCTACTGTAAGTTAAGAAATCATTCCAATATGTACATCTTCTGATGTAACAACAATAACATTATAAATAGTAACATAGCTGAACATGGCATTGCACATTTAGCTTTGAGTGTTACTGACCTGAGATGTTTTTATTACATGAATTAAGGTGACTGAGGCTTTGGGATGCAAACTCATCTGTATGAAAAAGGTGACAAGGATCCGAGCCCCCGGCTCCCCCACCCCAAGGAATATCGGCTTTAAAATGAGGAGTAACAGAGGATATTAGCAGAACAACTAAAGCAGCAGTGTTAATAATAACAGAAACGCCAAAGAGTCACATCTAATAGAAATATATAAAAGCATTTATTTTAATTGTGTAGCAGTCAGTTTATAATTTTGGCAGCACTGTTGAGCATTTTGAAAATGTATTTTCATAACTCTGTGCAAGGCTTAGTCTTTCTATCTTTATAGCCACATGGTGTAAAGTAACTAAGTTCATAAACTCAACAAGTACTATACTTGGGCACAATTTTGAGATACTTGTACTTTATTTAAGTATTTCAATGTTTTGCTACTTTGTTCTTCTACTCCACTACAGTTCAGAGGTACATGGTGTACTTCTACTCACCTACATGTATTTAATACCTTTAGTTACTTTACAGATGTGGATGAATGATGTGAAATATAATCAAGTGTTAAATCAGACTTTAGTTCCACCTGGAGTAAATCCACAAGCTACCCTGCAGTATACAAAGTCATTCAAACTAGCTGCACCTTTAGCAGCTTTGAGAACACTTTCATGATCAATCATTATAAAACATATCATAGGTCTATATATTATTCTGAAATGGACCAATCTGCACAATGACTACTTTTACTGTCGCTACTTTAACTATATTTTGATGATAATACTTTTCTACTTTTACTTGAGGAACATTTTGAATGCAGGACTTTTACTGAAACAGAGTATTCCTACACTCTGGTACTATTACTTTTACTCAAGTCCAAGACCTGAGTGCTTCTACTTTTACTCAAGTACAAGATCTGAGTACTTCTACTTTTATTCTAGTACAAGATCTGAGTGCTTCTACTTTTACTCAAGTACAATATATATATATACTTATACCACCTCTGTTTATAGCCTATGAAAAAAACTAGGCTAAAGCTAACGTTAGCAGATAGTGACAATGTATGCTAGCTCAACGATTCCTTAAATAATATTGCCATAGAAAAACTTTTCAGTTCACATCACGCTCTGCCGCTCCGACAGGGAGCTCTGCTCTGAACACCTGAACAGCCCGTTCTAACAGCTGTTCACCAGCGGTCCAGTCTGTGCCACAGTGACTCCGGACGCACAGTTAATATTAACGAACGCACCCGTAGGTAATGTAGCTGCTGAAGCTAGACCATCATCTCGGAGCAGCAGAGCCTTATTATACATCCATGAGAGCAGAGCCAACAGGCAGGAAGACTCGAGCACACAGCTCGCACTTCATTATAATATATAAAAAAAGAACACCATGCGTGTCATGATGGCACATAACAGCTCACGGCCGCAGATTACTCCGGGTCCCAGACCCCAAAAATATTTGTATTGCAGATCTACATGAGTCACACAAACGACCTATTTTGGATTCAAAACTGCGAATTTCGCCAAAAGGTGACAAGTTTGCACATAACGTCTGAAACGATGTAACAACATAAAACACTTTGTGGGGATGCAGCTAGGGATGTGAGGAGTGAGGGACACGGCTTAGAACGGGCGTGTCGCCTGGCAGGACAGGAGAGTGTGTGCACCAGTCTGCCTTGATCGATGACTTCATGTCCGTGACACTCACTGCTGCCCACAGCTGTTTTATAGAAGGAAAACCTCCTTCACTTCATGAAAGTGTTTTAACCACACACACCTCTACACACACACACACACACACACACACACACACACACACACACACACACACACACACACACACACACACACACACACTGACACATATGAATATACTGTATTCCACTTCATTAAAACGTTATTAACGTGCCTAAACTCAGTAATTCACTAAAAAAAAAAATATTTTAATGGAGCCTCGTTGGCAGATCAGGATCCCAAAGCGTAGCGGAGGGATCTTGGTCTTGAAAAATAGTCCGTTGTAACCGTTTTTAAACAGTCTGAAGGAAACGGCAGCTCTCAGCTGTGTATTTACACAACTAATGGCCCATCAACCACAGCTCTCTCCCCCCCTCCCCCCTGATCTTTCTTCTCCAGCAGCTAAATTAACTGTAGGTTACTCTGAGTGACAAGCTTACAGTTAGACACAACACTGTCATTGCAAGTGACCCTCAGTTAGTTGACTTTTATGTTCAACTGCTAAATTCGTTACTGATAAAAAAGGGCTTCTACTGTACCTAATTACCTTAACACTAGAACCGCCAGAGGTTTTTGTATAGGCCTACCTAAACCCGTCAAATCCCGCTATTAGAATGCAAATTTTAACAACATAGGGTGCTACATAACACACTTTCAGGAAAAGTCACGGACTGGGAGACTTTAATATTTTATTGAAAAAAAGTTACATTGCACACACACAACACACATCACACAAATTGACCCGATTGGCGGTTCTAGTGTTAAATAAACTCACTAATTAATGAAACCAGTTCAATACGCATTATTCTTATTCTTATCATTCTTTATGAGCGCAGAAATAGTCTTAAAATCAGATCTGTTTTTTAAATGAAATCTGACGGCAGACAGTTAGCTCTGATCACCTATGATAAATGCGCCACACCTAATCGCTGGCCATTCAGCCACAGAGCTCCCTCTATACAAATCAAACTGTAGAAGGTGTGAAAGCACCTATCGTTTTAAATAATGGTCGGAATGTGACCTGTGAGCCTTCTGAATTACCGTGGGACAGCACATTCTAAACTAAAATGTTCAATCAATAAAGTAACATCTTATCTTATCTTAATAATATCTTCATATTAATAATAATAATAAATCATACAGTATGTGTCCGAAAAGGGAGCAGGACGAAGCAAACACAAAAATATACAAAAAATATACTGCATATTAAAGCAAACGATTGTAAAGGTAAAAGTATGAGCATAACAAATAAAGAAGTGTAATGTAAACATTTACATTATTATTATGATTATTTAATATATAAAGACTATATATTATTGAATTACAAGATTAGATATACTTTAGTTGATCTAAAATATTGATGTGTTCAAATGCTCTTCAAAACACAACTGAAAGTCCATGAAACTTGTCTTTCTGTATTTGTGAATGAAGCGCCATCTCTTGGTTAAAACCTGAAATTGAAAATCTGGCAACGCCCTCTTGGAAAATAGTGGGAGGGCTTAACATTCCTCTAGTCTATACTTGTTTTAGGCAGGTCGTAGGCAGGAAGCTGTAAACTGGAGTCTGAAATTAAGTGCTACATCTGTACAATTTTGAATCTGTATTTTTGAACATCGATCTTAAGTTGGCGTGACATTGAAGTTGTGCGACCCTGCTGTTGTTAGTTTATAGCATAACGTTAGCATTTCTCTTCTGGCGATTAGATTTATGATTCGAAAATTATAAAAGTAGGGTAGACATGTGGATATTATACGGCTGAACAAAATGTGCATTTATCTAACAGGTTCGTTTTCCAAAGATCTTATTTTTTACAACATTCCAAAATCCTATAGAGAAATCCCATTGCTTTTTTGTCGATGGAACCCATGCGCAGCTTACTTCCGGTTCGGGCTACACAAATACATCATCACTGCACCACTCTATTGAAGTGAATGGTAATAACCCCCACATTTGGTCAGGAACAGTTGATCCTTGAACAATCCCTGTAAGTGCCCATTTTCCAATGATGCATCAGTTGATAAGTTCAAAATCAGAATCTTTATTGACCCATGGCAGTGATACTGGGTTTCTTCACTTGTAGTACAAGTATCCTTGCAGTCATGTCGGCATTCAGGCAAATAGAACAAAGCAACAGCGCATGTTGTTGTTTTTTCCTATTCTTTTTCACCACAAAATGAAAGGTGCCAAATACTAACTGATTCTAAATATACTGGCAGTTTTCTGAAAAATTATGATGAATTGAAAAGTTGCTCTAAGGTTTTTGGAGGTTGTGAAGTAAAAGACAGATTGTGTTGGTTTATAGGTCAGAATACCTTCCTCTAGAAAAGTCACATTATTCAGGTTGCAATCAACCCGATAAGTTTATACTGAAACCAGAATCAAATAGGGGAATAGACGGACTGTACTTCATTTAGTATAAAAGCTAGACTTTTGAATGTTTCCTACTCAGGAATGCTGCTCCAACAGAAAGGTTTGCTGTCTAATGATGATCAGTTTTGACTCTGATTGGTTGAGGAAATTCAAAGAAAAACAGAATGTTTTCTTTTGATTTTCTCAGCATCAACAAACTGATTTTAAACCACAAGATCTCACCAGGAGAGGTAGGTTTGTTAAACCCACATATCAATACATGTTTGAAGAACAATGTTTTGCCTTTTCAGAGAGATTATAGCTACTAAATAGACTGTATAGAGAGCTAAGTTTCTCAACTGCTTCTTATAAAATCAGGAATAAACTCTAAACTTCAGTGTTAATCTACTTTGTGTCTCCCTAAACAGGTGTGTTGTGTTGAGATCTACAGTATCCCTGTGTTTCACATATCAGTGTGTCGATGACCTCTGAACTCTTTTTAGTGTCGCTGGTGGTTCTGCAGCTGGTTCTGCTGGTTCTTCTGAATCTTTGCTGGATCCTCAGACTTAGCAGAAACAGGTAACAACCGACAGCCTATGTAGAGACAGCAGCAGCTAAAATCAGCTTTTAAAAGCTGCATCAACAATGGTAATGATAAGATTTGGCTGATTGTAGATTTTATTGCAGTTCTGTGTTTAGTTTGGTTGAATCGGGTTGTTTTTCTCCCTCTTTATGAAATGTGAACACAAAAATGTAACTTGGGCATGTGGACCAAAACAACCACACTTAGACCCTTCAGAAGAATCGATCTTGGTAAGATCATGAACAAACTTGTTACACTTTGTGGTCATCTGACCTCCACCTCACACAAATACAAGGATTACTGTGTAAATTGAGCTGAGTGCCTCCTGAGGCCAGAAGCCCTTACATATTGGGATGCTTTGAAGCCAATGTTTGTACCGGCCTTGACCATGAAGTGACAACTTCCATGTAGGTCATGTGATGCCAGTGGGCCTACAAAGACTTCCCCAAAGACTTACATTGGAAAAGAAACATCTGAAAAGATGTTAATTGGTGAATCAACTCCCTAATATGAACACTTAGTCAATATTTAAATCAGTATGAAGATTACAATTTTTGAGGTAAGGATAGGCAAACAAATCAGAGGCGGAGAGGGTAGGCCTGGCCTTTAGTGTCATTATGCATAATAATTCATAGTTCGTTAAAGTGTGTATTTTCAGATCTGGCCCATTGGATGTTTTTTGGACTATAGATGAAATAGGCTGTTGAAATAATAAACCAATGCTTGCTGGTAGTAAGATAGAAAATAAATCACTCGCTGTCTATAACAATCTTAGCCTTAACCCAGCAGAGGGGAAATGCAACACGTTAACATCTTTTCAACTGATTTGGACCAGAACAAAGTAACTTTGAGTAGCAAAGTGCCCCAAACAACACCAGAGTGTCTCTCAGCTCTGCAGGTCTGAATGTGTTCTGATTCCCCAGAAACCTAACTGAGCTGAGGGTCTCAGCAGGGCAACCCCTTCGTGCCCTGACCATCAGAACCAAACCAGACCAGGCCCAGCAACTGCTGGACCGCCTGCTGGACCGAGTCTTCCTCCAGGTAGAACCTGGACCAGAGAATAGAGAGGAACTAGTGGCAGGGACTGGAGAGGATATTGAAGTACAACTTGAATCAGACTCTGGATCAGATACAGAAGTGTCTACCTCGGCTCCTCTTTCCAGCAGAGGTATTATTTTAAAAAAAAACTTCTCTTAAGTAGACTGTAAATATAACCATTCATCACAAAAGACTACAATTACAGGAATCACATTTAAATAGTCAAATTATCAAATGCCGGTCATTTTAAAGCACTGGAAATAGTTATGAAAGGATTTGTATTGTCATTTCATTGAAAGGGCTGAAAGTTTTTAGACTAGTGTTTTCAGGAAAAAGACCACTTACAGTAATTTAGGCACCAAAGTACAAATAAAATCATCCGGTTGTCTAAAATAAAAGCCCTCAAACTTTTTTCTATGGACAGAATTTCATTAATTTCATTCACAAAGCTTTTAGATAATATTTGCAGAGCAGTATTGTGTAATACTGTTCTGCAAATGAAATGCCTCCATTGGACTCCTTTGTATACTTCCAAAACATAGTGACATCACTATGTAACACTCACACTTCTATTGAGCGCCCCAAAACATTGTACCTGATAGGCTAAGGGGCGGGACATTTTTAAGCTATTGACCAATCACAACAGAGCCGGCCAGCTAACCAATCAGAGCAGACTGGGCTCTGGTTTCAGACAGAGGGTGAAAAGAGGTGCTGCAGCACAGGCAGTATGAGAAAATGAAAGACTTCTTGAACTTTAAAGCATGGAGACATGTCACAGGAGAGGCAAGAAATACAAATATGAACCTGAAAATGAGCAGAATAGGGCCTCTTTAACCATAGCTGTTATGCTCTACTCACGCATGCAGCCGAAGCATTAAAGTGTCAACCAAATGGAAAATACTAGAATCAGTGAAAGGGTCGGATGGAGTGCACACGCAGATATGAGTCGAAGAATTGGTTCAATTGCAATAAAAGGAGTCAAAGTGTCATAAAGTTTCAAGCTCCCAGTAAATAGAGGCTCCCCATTACAAAGTACAGTATAGGATCCTGACCATTTTGAAGTGATTTGGAGGTTTTTACCTGAAAGTATACCAGTAAATTAAGTATAAGATACAATGTGCACGTGTTTAGGTATCACTGCCTTAACTTAACACTTTTAACGAGTATTTTCTTCATGAATGTAATGTTGTTCATGCAGCAGCAGCCACTGCTGGCACTGAGATTAATTACAGATGTTACTGAGAGTGAACTCTGACAAACTGTGCTTATCTGAATTATTCGATGTTATGTAACTTTGACTGAAGCTGGATTTGTTCCTCTCCTGCACAGTGAGACCTCTTCATGACAAACTGTGGAAATGGATCACTGTGGCTATTCCTTGTGCAGGTGAGAAGAAAAGTACCTTAAAAAGTCTGCATGAATTAAAAGTGGCTTTAATATTCACATAAATCAAAAACGTAATAACCTTCAGAAATAATATACAGCAAAGTATTATAATAGGTGATTAATTAGATGTTTGTATTTATTTCCATGCATTTCCTTTGAGTGGTTTTCAATGTTTTTGTTAAAATTGCCCTAATTTCTCTCACTTAAAATATTTGGTTAAAAAGATGATATATTATAAAACAATATCATTAGTTTAGCATTGCTGTCTTTCATTACAGCACCTCCTCCTCCTTCTCCTCCTCTTCCTCCTCTTCCTTCTCCTCCTCCCCCTCCTCCCCCGGCCAATGAGGATCTGACTGCGGACCTAGACCTCCAGTGGTCAGACGCATCCCAGAATGCCCCTCTCTCCTCTCAGGGCGCCTCCTGCAGTGCATCCTGGGCAGAGGATCATCATGATGAGTCACAATTATAAAGAGAAATAAAGTAACCATAGGAAATAGGAATCCATTATAGCATGAATACCGTTTAACTATAACTTTAATGATGTTTAAATATTAAACTGTCCAATAAAACTCAGCATGTTTTTAAAACACTGAATATTAAAGAAGGACATGCTTTTATCATCTCCTGTTTCCAAAAAACATTTAAACTGCATAGAGTAGGGGTTTGTGGGAGGTTAGTTTAGGAGGTACAGAGCTTTGTGGGCGGTCTTTTTATATATATTGGCGGTATAACCAGCCAAAAACTACAGCCAGAGAAATGAATAAAACAGTATGCGTCAGTAACATGTCAGTATCATCAGTGGCCTGCAGAGGGAATGGTGGAGCTGCAGGTGGAGCTGGAAGCAGCTGGTTGGGCTTGATGGTCAGTGATTGGCTAAAGTAAACTGTATATATGGCTCAATGGATTGGATGAGGTGCTGGCAGGAAACTCTTCCTCTTAACTTTTAAACTTTTAAACTGAGGGGGTGGATAAAACCTAAACATCTGTGATGTGTTCAGTTTCAGTGAGAGAGGCTCATGCTGACACAGAGGAAGTGATCTGTGTTTCTCTCTAATCTAATTTTCCATGAAGCTCTTGCCAGAAAAAAGGGGAAGACAAAAGTATGGAAAATTAAGAATGACATCACGCAAAATACTAACATTTACATTGTCTATCTCATGGCTTTTTTAATCCAAATTCAGAGATCCTTAGTCATCATTTTTGGTTGACTGTATCATTATTTTCAGATTCTTTGAAGGCTTGCAAAGGTAAAATGCTGAGGTTTCAAATTAGAGGATTCACAGGAGACAGATTAAGTAGAATGGTCTCAATCTGCAGCAATCTGAGCAGCAGATGCTGAGATATATTTGGAGACTTTTGGTATGGCTCCTCAATCATGCACTTGTTGTCCTAATCATTGGACCGTCCTAACCTGGTAATACCACCGACTTTTCAAACACAGAACTTCAAGTTTACAGAGGCGTTCTGCTCTGAAGTCATGTGACTTACTTTTTGAGACTTAACAAGACCAGAAAAATAAAACACAGGTTTTCTCAGACTGAGTCAGAATATGCATGACCAATACGATTACCTTTGTGTTTTGGAGTAAGTGGTATATACTGGGGAGGCGTGTGGCGCAGTGGAGTAGTGCACAGGTTAAAACCCCACTGCAGTCAGCATGTCGTTGTGTCCCTGGGCAAGACACTTCACCCCAAATGCAGCTGTGCACATTCAAACACTCAGTTTCGTTTGAGTTTAGATGTGGGATGATGCTGTACAAAAGGTATTTGTAGTGAGTAAACTCAGGGTTTCAGGGTGTCTTCTGTTGCTGAAATTATTTAGAAAGATGCCAGTTAATATGTATGTTATGAGAGAGATCAACCCTACTGTACGTGCTTCATTTAGATAGTTGGAAAAATGCCCTTTGTTGGTTACCATTCCTTTTTTTGACAAAATATTTGCTTGTTAGTCCTTCTTCAACTAGCATTCAGTATTTGTTCAACCTTTTTCATTTTTAAATGTGCTTTATTATGGATTTTAGTTATAGATTATCAGATAAAGTCACAAAGTATCATGTTATATCGGACCTGGTCCAATGACAAAGGAAACACAAAATAGCACAGGATATTACCAAAATATACAACAATCCTTTGATTGGTTAGCTGGCCGGCTCTGTTATAATTGGTCAATGGCTTAGAGATATCCCGCCCCTAAGCATATCGAATCGAACCAAAACACAATTTTTTTATAAAGCACTTTAAAACCTACAGGCCAAAGGGCTGTACAGAGAAATACAATATCACACAATGCAGCTCCCAAAACAAAAACAAATAAAGGTAAGAAATAAACAAGAATGAAAATAAAAGCCATATAGTAAAGCAATATACCTTTTAAAAGCAATGAAAACAAAAATCTACAAAGTGCTGAACGCTAAGGAGATGAGGTGGATTTTAAGACGAGATTTAAACACGGACAGCGTAGAAGCCTGTCTAATGTGGAGTGGCAGAGCAGTCCACAGCTTAGGGGCCGCAGCAGCGAAGCACGGTCCCCTTTGAGCCTATCACATACAACGTGTTGGAGCGCTAGCCAATAGATACCATTAAGTTACAGAAGTAAGTCCAAAGGAGGCGTTTCAGGAGTTACTTTGCACATTTATAGATGATTAATTGAAATGATGAATTAATAAATATGATTTAAACAAATTAATTTAAAAATACCCTGCCTGCGTCAGTGGATCTGGTAAAGAAGATTTTTAAATTAATCCGTTTTTAAGAGTGCGCTTAAGACCTTCCTTTTTGATAAAGCTTATAGTTAGGGCTGATTAGATTCAGCCCCTAGTTTTGCTGATATAGGCTTAGTTTGTCGGGGGACATCTTACTTCTTCCTTCTCTCTGTCTATACCTGTGTACTCTCATGTTCCGATTAACCCAGCTTCCCCAAATTTCTTTCTTTTTGGTGTCTATATACGCCGGGATCCGGAGTCATGGATGATCCTGCGGTCCTGTGTCATGGATTGCGAGTCCTTGATCTTGAGTCGTGGCTGTGGTCCTGGATCATAAGTCCTGGATGGATATACTTGTGGATTCATCTTCCTATTATACACACATGCATTTCCAAACATTTGGACTACCTATGTTGCAAATGTATTATCTTTTCAATTTACACACGGCATCTATTGCACGTCTGTCCGTCCTGGGAGAGGGATCCCTCCTCTGTTGCTCTCCCTGAGGTTTCTCCCATTTTTCCCTTTAAACTGTGGGTTTTCTCTGGAAGTTTTTCCTTGTACGATGTGAGGGTCTAAGGACAGAGGGTGTCGTATTGTCATACTGATATTCTGTACAAACTATGAAGTCCACTGAGACAAATGTAACATTTGTGATATTGGGCTATATAAATAAACATTGATTGATTGACATTGAAAGAAGAACCTAAAGCATTATTATTGCAAAGCATTGCCTGCTTTTATCTGATTCTAGTGTTTATGGCTACCAGTTATTATTATTTTTAAATGCAATATCCTAAGTGCTTTTAAATATTTATTGCTGTGTTTTTAGGTGTTTCTTATGTTTTGTGTGGTTTTTTGCTGGCTATGTAGAGCAAGTTGTAACTTTATTGATCTCCATGAAGAAATACAAAAAGGAGTGCATAAAGTTATAAAGATCAGCCCCAACTTGAATACTTTTACTGAAGTACTTTATAGTCCTCTGGGCAGCGATGTGAGACACTTTAACATTTATGTGAATGTTACTGACATTCATTTGTCTGTAACTGTGCTGTTACCATTCTTGGGCCAGGACTCTCTTGAAAAAGAGATTTTTAATCTCAAACCTATCCTGGTTAAATAAAGGTAGAATAAAAAATAATAAAATACCACAGCAGAAAAATACCCAATTAAGCGGTAAAAGTCTTATGAGCTCATATCTCTGTTGGTTTAATTTAATTTAGGGTAGGCTCAAACACAGCATCATTGTTGGATTCAGATGGTGGTTAAAAAAAGTTATACAATTATTAACGCAAATAACTTGAGTCTACAAGCACTTACTATTTTCTACTTAAAAGAGACAAATGTATATTCTGAAAGTTCTGTAATATTACATTACATGTTAGACGCTTTTATCCAAAGCGGCTTGCATACTCAATACTGTGCGCAATCCCCACAGGAGCAATTTGAGGTGAAGTGTTTTGCCCAGGGACACAACGACATGCTGACTGCAGTGGGGTTTAACCTGTGCTCCCCTGATCCAAAGACCAACGTACTAGTCCACTGAGCCACAGCCTCCCTCATATTATGAGGAAGTCAAATACACCTCAATCATTGATAAACAAATATGATGTTTAATATTTCTCAAAATATTACACCTCTCGCATACAAAAACAAAGACACAATATTCAAATGATTAAATGCATTAGTGTAATGCATACAGTATGGTGGCCGAAGGCAAGTGTCTGTGGAGGGGCCGGTCCATGTTAATGAGGTCGGTAGCAGAGGGGAAGAAACTGTTCAGGTTGCGAGAGGTGTTGGTCCTGATGGAGCGCAGCCAGAGGGGAGGGGGGTGAACAGTTTGTGTCCAGGGTGGGAGGGGTCAGCCACTATCTTCCCTGCCCGCCTCAGGGTTCTGGAGGCGTGCAGGTCGTGGAGGGATGGCAGATTGCAGCCGATCACCCTCTCTGCATAGCGGATGACACGCTGCAGCCTTTGTCCTCTGCTGTGGCTGCAGTTTACCAGATGGTGATGGAGGGGGTGAGGATGGACTCGATGATGGAGGTGTAGAAGTTCACCATCATCCTCTTTGGTAACCAGCTGATGTTCTGCTCCCATTTGAGGTCCTGGGCGATGATGGTGCTCAGGATACAGAAAGATTCCACAGCAGTTACTGGGGAGTCACACAGAGGGATGGGGGCGGGTGGGGCTGCTTATTTCCTGAAGTCCAAAACCATCTCCACTGTCTTTAGAGCGTTGAGCAGCAGGTCACAACATGTTTGGTCTCCCACCTGAAGGCAGACTTTTCCCCGCCAGAGATGAGTCCGATGAGGTTGGTGTCGTCTGCGAACTTTAGGAGCTTGACGGACTGGTGACTGGAGGTGCAGCTGTTGTGCAGAGGGGAAATAACACAGCTTTGAGGGGAACCAGTGCTGATGGTCTGGGGGTCAGAGACGTGTTTCCCCAGCCTCACGTGCTGCTTCCTGTCGGACAGGAAGTCTGTGATCCACCATCAGGTGGAGGCGGGCACGTGCAGCTGGGATATCCTGCAGCAGAGCCGGGATGATGGTGTTGGAGGCAAACTGCAGGGGGTCCAGGAGGGGGTCTGTGTTTGTTCTGATGTGTTAAAGGACAAGCGCTTGAGCTTACGTGTGCAGTTCAACCGGCTGATATACATCGGTTATTTTCGTAGCTCCTCATAGGAGGGGCCATATACACCACAAGACACTAGAGTTATTAAATCGTTTAAGATTTTGGGCCAGTCACTAACAGGATGGTTGTGATACTGTAAAACCTTCCGATCACCGCAGTAAATGACACCAAATAAAATCCATTCTTTACAATGCTGCTAGTGCTAGACCAGAAGAACTAAGACATGAGCGGAAGTGGGAAAAGAGGCGGGGCTACATAAGTTGATTATATTAGGTAGTAAACAGCTTTTTAGTCAGGATCACAGTTACAGATCAGAACCCAATAGCACGACTCAGATAAAACCAGTTTTTACGGAAGTGAGCTGATTACAAGAGCCTGAAAGGTGGGATCTGAAATGACAGGAGAGTTAACATGAGCCAAACGAAACAAACAACAATAAATGTGTCTAACTTGTGACAGAACCCCTCCCTCTATGGACGGCTCCTGACGTCCCACGTGGTTGATCGGGATGAGCCTGGTGAAAGTCAGTAATGAGAGATGGGTCATGTTAGAGAATAATTCTCCTTACTCCTGGGTATCTAACCTTTTTGCCCTTTGACGTTTATGACCAACCCTGACGTCTGTTATCTCTCTTAAGGAATGGGAGGCCTCCCCTACATGTTGATATTCCCAGTTTATGACCGGTCAACTCTCGGTCACAAATGGTTTATGGTTACGATGGCTTCAAGGCCATTAAGGGTCAGACATTTGATTCAGTGCCCCTAGATGTTTAGGCTATCTCCAGTGTTCCCAGATGTTTACGTTATCTCCCCCAATATGTTGATTAACTCTCTGTAAGCCAGGTCACATGGAAGGTAGGATGAATCCTCATAGAAGGGGGCAGACGCAGGCGGATAGCTGCAGGATTGATGACCCTAGATATGGGAAATGGGCCTACAAAACGGGGAGACAACTTCTTCAACTCAACTCCGAAGGGAAGATCCCGTGTGGAGAGCCAGACACGTTGCCCTGGGGAGTACTGTGGAGCTGGCTTGCGACGGCGATTGGCGGACCGTTGATAACGGTCGGAAGAGCACAGTAGCGTGGAGCGAGCCTTTAACCACATGCATCGACATCGGCTTACAAAGGCCTGGGCAGATGGGACGGTGGCCTCACGTTCCTGTGCAGGGAAAAGGGGTGGCTGGTATCCGCGGGAGCATTGGAATGGAGAATGACAAATAGCAGAACTAGGAAGGGTGTTTGCATACTCAACCCATAGAAAGCTGCTTCGATCAGGGGGAGGGAGTGGACGAGGCAAGACAGCGTAAGGCAGTCTCCATCTCCTGGTTTATTCGCTCAGCTTGACCATTGGACTGGGGATGGAATCCGGACGAGAGGCTGACACTGGCTCCCAGCAGCCTGCAAAACTCGGACCAAAAACGAGAAGTAAATTGTGGTCCCCTATCAGACACAACGTCACTGGAGAGACCATGCAGCCTGAACACATGTTGTAGCATGATTTCAGCAATTTCCTTGGCAGTAGATAATTTGTTTAATGGAATAAGCAGGGCAGACTTGGAAAACCGATCTATGACTGTGAGTATGACTGTGTTACCGTCTGAGGGTGGTAGACCAGTGACGAAATCCAAAGAGATATGGGACCAGGGACGATGAGGGATAGGCAAGGGATGAAGAAGAAGACCGGAGGAAGCTTGGCGTGAGGTTTTATTTTGGGAGCAGACTAGGCAAGCAGCAATGAATTCCTTTGTATCCTTCTCCATGAAAGACCACCAAAATCCCTGTCAAATCACGGCTAGGGACCGTCTCACTCCTGAGTGACAAGCCAGGCGAGAGTTATGACCCCACTGGAGAACCTGGGTACGGAGAGTGGCAGGGACAAACGGTTAACAGGACAGGCACTTGGGGCTGAGTGTTCAGCATGAGAGCGCTTGACCTCCCAGGTCACTAGACCAATGACACATGTAGAAGCGATGATATTCTCAGGATGAGATGGAGACCTATCTGGCTGGAACTGGCGAGACAGGCCGTCAGGTTTGATGTTCTTAGAACCAGGTCTGTATGAAAGAGAGAAATCAAAGCGTGTGAAAAAAAGCCGCTTTGCTGAACGGATGTACTCAAAATTGTTGTGGTCAGTCCAGACCACAAAAGGCCGCTCTGCTCCCTCCAACCAGTGTCTCCATTCTTCCAGGGCAAGTTTCACCGCCAACAGTTCTCGATTACCAATGTCATCATTTCTTTCTGCTGGGGATAGCCTCCGAGAGAAGGCACACGGGTGAATTTTCCGATCCTTGGCCGACCGTTGAGAAAGAACTGCCCCACCTCCAGTGTCCGACGCATCTATCTCGACAATAAACTGCCGAGTAGGATGTGGAAAAATCCAAATAGGAGCAGAGGTGAAGCGTGATTTTAACTCACCAAAAGCCCCTTCTGCCACTGAAGACCACCGGAAGGGAATGTTCTGAGAGGTGAGAGCTGTGAAAGGAGCTGCCACCAAACTGTAGTTTCTAAGGAACCTCCGGTAGAAGTTGGCGAAACCCAGAAAGCGTTGGAGCTCCTTGCGTGTTGAAGGGTGTGGCCAGTCAGTCACCGCCTTGGTCTTGTCAGGATCCATCTTGATGTTTCCGGTGGAGACCACAAATCCCAGGAAAGGGACTTCTGTGGTGTGGAACACACACTTCTCGGCCTTGACGAACAGGTGGTTCTCCAAGAGCCTCTGGAGGACTAGGCGAACATGAACCACATGCTCCTGTTTTGACTTGGAAAAAATCAAAATGTCATCCAGGTATACAAAAACACAGATATTGAGTAGATCCCGCAGAACATCATTCACCAGCCCTTGGAAGACCGCAGGTGCATTGGTGAGTCCAAAAGGCATGACAAAAATACTCATAATGTCCACTATGAGTGTTAAATCCCGTCTTCCACTCGTCCCCCTCCCTGATTCTCACCAAATAGTACACGTTACATAGGTCCAGCTTGGTAAAAATAGTAGCACCTTGTAACAGTTCAAATGCAGAGGAAACAAGTGGAAGGGGGTACTTGTTCTTAATAGTGATGTTATTGAGTCCTCTGTAGTCAATGCATGGGCGCAGAGTCTTATCCTTCTTACCCACGAAGAAAAAACCTGCACCAGCAGGAGATGATGAAGGCCGGATAAGTCCTGCATCCAAAGAGTCATTGATATACTTCTCCATTGACTTGTACCAGGTAACAGGTCAATAGGACAGTCATAAGCACGATGAGGCGGGAGTGAGGTGGCCCGAACCTTGTTAAAGGCCTCTTTAAGGTCCCAGTAATCCTTGGGAAACACCGGAAATGTCTTGACACTCAGAGGTAATCGGCTGACTGGAATTAATAGAGGAACTATATTTTAAGCAGACAGCATGACAATGAGCACTCCACTCTCTAATAGTCCCTGAAGCCCAATCAATATGAGGATTATGCCTCCTTAACCAAGGAAACCCCAAAATGACAGGCTGATGTGGTGCATGGATAAGGTGAAAAGAGAGTGTTTCGTTGTGATTACCTGACATGCTCATTTGAACAGGAGTTGATCGGTGTGTCACTGATGACCATCTAGAGCTGTAGCATTGATGGGCTTCTCCAAAACCTCCCGACCAAGTCCCATCTGAAAGGCCAGTGTTATGTCCAAAAGACTGGCATCAACACCAGAGTCAATAAGAACTGCCACAGTGTGCATTTTCTCCAAGCAGTTCAGCTGAGCACGGATTAGGGGTCGAGAGGGTATTTCTAAATTCCTAATTTGGCTCAGCAGCGCCCTCTGGATGACTGGTGAGCCCTACCTTTTACAGGACAAGAGGAGGCAAAATGACCCTCCTGGCCACAGTACAAACAGCTGTTGTCCCGCAGGCGGCGCTGTCGTTCTGCCTCGGAGAGCCGGGTCCGCCCCAGCTGCATTGGTTCAGAAGAGTTAGAAAATCCTCCTCTCACCTGTTCAGAAGCATGCGCAGACAGAAGAAGCGGGGCCTGAGGAGTGACGGAGAAAACCCTCTCTTTCCTCCGCTCCCGGATGGAGAGAGCCACCAGCACATCTAAATCAGCAGGAAGGTCCCGAGCTGAAGTTCGTCTTTAAGGCGATCCGACAGACCGTTGTAGAAGGCATCGAGAAGCCTCTCCCATTCGGCAGTACCGCAGTCTTTAGCTTTGCCCGTGAGAAGAGAGACAATATACGACACCCGGGATCTTTCTGTTGGGAAGGTGGAAGGCTGGAGCTTGAAGGCGAGGGAACATTGGACCAGGAATGGTCTGCATGAACCTGGGGCTCCAGAGTAGCGTTCCGGAGGAGGCAGGCCTGCATCTGATGCCGGAGGATTCTGGAATCGAACAGCGGAAGCTGGAGTCAGATCCGGACTTTGGACCGTAGGAGGAAGGTTCTGAAGATGACCACGGAGATTCACAAAGGTCTGTTCGTGAAGAACGGCCATCGCCTGCATAGCTTCAGCCATGAAGGTAAGCTGCTGCTCCTGGCGTTGTAACATGACATCTTGCGTCGGTGGTTCTGTCGCTGTGTCGGCTGGGTCCATGTTGGCCAGATTGTACTGTCACGATCCCAGGTACAGATCAGAACCCAATAGCACGCCTCAGATAAAACCAGTTTTTAGCAATGTTCAGTTTATTCAGGTCTGGGACAGGCAGGGTCAGAGCCAGGAAATCCGTCAGATAGGCAACAAAAACCAGACAGGGGGCAGGCAGGAACTCAAGTTCCGAATATAGGCAGGCAGGTGTCAAAACCGGGCAGGACAAGAATCTAGGATAGAGAGTAACAAATACTGGAGAGCTTGGCAGAAAAGACAAGACAATCTGGCAAAGGACAAGAGACAGTGAGGTGGTATAAGTACTGTGTGGAGTGATGAGGGAATGAGAAACAGGTGATGGGAAGGACTGGGGAGGCCAGGTGAGGGAAGTGAGCTAATTTCAAGAGCCTGGAGAAAGGCGGGATCTGAAATTACAGGTGAGTTAACATGAGCCAAACCAAACAAATAACAATACATGTGTCTTGTGACAATTAGTTCATTGGCCATTTGTTTAGCTAATTACTGTAACTTCCATGTAAGAGAATAACCTGAATATTGAAAGCTTTCACTGAGCCAATGGTGTTTTTATTCAGAATGTTATGCTGGTTATATTAAAAGTCCTTCTTGAATCTGACTTTGTTATAATCAAATGTTTCATTTGTAAATCAGTTTGAAGGGTTTCATGAAGCAAAACTGTGTCTTTTGGGTCAAAGGAAGTGACCACATTTTTCCCTAAAGCAACTCAACCCTCCACACTGACACTGATAAAACAACACACAGACACACATGCACATGCACACGCACACAAACACACACACACACACACACACACACACACACACACACACACACACACACACACACACACACACACACACACAACTCCCCCCTCAGTTATCTGTTTCTCCTCTGCTGTCGCTCTGACACACACACACACACACACACACACACACACACACACACACACACACACACACACACACACACACACACACACACACACACACACACACACACACACACACACACACACACACACACACACACAGGGGGAGGTAGATAACTCTGTGATTCCACTGCTGAATTTTTAACGCTGTTGTGGAACTTTTTTTTTCCATGCGGGTTACTGTGGCACCAGGGTACTGTTACAGGACAGAGACAGAGAGAATTCACTTCTGTTGTTTCTCGAGGCTGGACTGACATACCACTGTTCATGAGGAGTACGGTAAGTTACTCTATCCTACTATTCAATGTTATTTGCTGCCGAGGTCTATATCTATAGTTTATCAAATGAAACATTTGTATTAACAATTTTTCAGGTCTTTTTTATTTAACGAAAACATGTGTGAAATGTTTGTTTTCACACATTTGTTATTGTATCTCACTCGGAAAGGAAATGTGAAATCTCCAAATACAAATTCACATTACTGTACATCAGCATTGGTTTTAAGATATTTTAAATGTAAAAAAAGAAATCACATGGTACATTTACATTTAGTCAGATTTTTTGACATTTTATCATGCGATGAAGTTCACAGGATTAACATGGTTATATTTAATTCATTTCAAATATAAAGTATAATCTGGATATGTGAAAACCTACATTTCTTGTGCTTTCTTAAGAACGGGTTTCTGTTTGACATCACTTTCTCCAATATATCTGATTTACTTGATTAACTCTTTTCAATTACCAGTCATGTAATGCACATTTTACTATAGATGACAAAAGCTCATACCTCTGACCTCCTGACTGTCTTGTACTTAAAAAGTGTATCATTTTGTTTTTTAAATATTTAATATATAAATAAGATTAAGTTACAGGAAGAATGTTAATCATCTACTTCCACAGAGGGTATATCTGACCTGGTCTCACTCCCCCTCACTATCACTGTGTGTACTTGGCGCCTTTAAACCCTTGAATTATTTATTGTAGGAGGTTTGTTTGTGTGTCTGTGCTCTCTTATGCATACTAGAGGGTCCATAGGGTTTCTGGTAACCAGGATTCAAATAATGTTTAGTCTAATCAGTTTTTTTGTATTATTATTATTTATGCTGATCTTTGAGATAGTCTACATTGTTCACTCTAAGAGATATTGCTATTGACTGTTTCATTTAAAGAAAGGTAAAAAGTAATGAATGCAATAATATATCAAACAGGACACTTTAAGACATAATACAAAGCATGCTCAGTGTCATCATGAATGTAGAGGCGTGTAATCTGTCACAGGAAATGTGCACCTAATGTAAATATCGGAAAAACAAGTCTGCAGTTACTATTCTATTATCTCGCTTATCTTTCTAAAGTTTTCCATTACTACTTTTCATAACGAATCACTTGTCCCCTCAGAAAGTTTTTTTTCCATCTTAACGGTAATTTACATCTGTCTCATATGGTGGCCTGTTTTCATTACATTACATTACATTACATTGCATTTAGCTGACGCTTTTATCCAAAGCGACTTACAATAAGTGCAATCGACCAAGAAGATACAAAGTTGAAGAAAACAGAATCATATAAGTACATTAGGTGTCATAGAGCCAAACCATTTTAAGTGCTACTCAACTGGCTTTAGATAAGCCAGTCCTTTGTTAGTTTATAAGTGCTTTGTTAGTATTTAAGTGCTTAGTTAGTATATAAGTGCTTTTTTTATTTTTGTTGTATTGCTCGAAGTGGAGTCTGCGCCGGAAGATGTGTAAGCTTTCTGCTGTCCTGGAGTGGAGTGCACCAGTTGGGCGTAAAAAAGTAGGTCTTAAGGCCCAGATACACCGGCCAGTCACCTGAGAAGTCGCCGACGCCGACTGTTGCATCGCCGGACTCTCCTGCGTATTTGCCGACTTCGCGCACTGGAACACACCGCAAATCCGAGCCGAGCACGTATGAACTGCGCATGCGTGAGTGGCAATAACTCTCCTTACCAGCAGGCGGCGGTAGTGTGTATTCATCATTCAAAAGAGGCAACAACCGGAACAACCGGAAGACAGAGAAGAAGAACAGACTCCGTGATATAAACAAACAACAAATAGCGTTTTTCTTTCCATTTTCAGTCTCGTCCATTGAAAACATGAACGAACAGGATCTCTATAAACCGATGAGGTGAAATAGCCGTCCGTGTGTGTTCCATCTTCCATTTTAAATCATTTTTTTACCTCCCTCACTTCCGTTAACGCTTCTCATGCACTGATTCGCTCGCTGAACAGCCAATCAGTGTTATCCCTTTGTCGACTTCCGGTGGTGTTCCCGACGCCGATTCGAAAAGGCGTCAGGTCGGCAGAAAAGACCCAACGGTGCGGCGCACACCACTCCGAATAGGGCGTGCCCACGCTCATGTTCGGCCCGACTCCCATTTACTGCCGATTTTGGGCCGGTGTATCTGGGCCTTTAACTCTAACGTCGGGCTTAGCTACGTCCGACTTAGTGATTCGAATTTACACCGAGTGCACCAAGCCTGACTAGTCTAGGTCGTAGCTGCGCCTGGTCTTAAGATGCGCGTCCACGTAAATACACCCGAAAGAGTAATTGTTGCCAAGCAACACACGTCTACATAATTTAACACTCGAATTCCTCCATTCAGAGCAAACTAAGATTTGGATAACGAAGTCATGGATAACAGAAACCAAAAGAAGAGAAAAATGACGCCCACACCCCGAAAAAGAAAGAGGGATTTTACAGAGCTACAGCGTGAACTGGTGGAGAAAGAGATCGTTCGTGTGGAGGTGGAGAACGCAAAACTGCAGCGGAACATGACAAAATTGAGCTGGAGAAGGAGAAATTAAGACTCAAAATTATAATTCTTAAGAATCAGCAAAGAATCACTGAAGAAGACAATTTGTCATTCACCATTCTCTAATCATATTTTTTATCTAATGTTCTTGTCTGTGTTTTTTGAATAAAATAGGCTATAAAACGGCCTAATGAAAATATGTGGTCACAATGGGAGCTTATTAAAATGCAATTGCAAAAAAACAGCGTTCGTATTACAAATATACAGGGCTATATGTTGTTTATTATGTGATTGTGGTTAACTCGTCCACTGATATCTTCACGGATGCCAGGAGGATTTTGCTGCTTCTTCTTGTGTTAAGTAAATATAATTCCTAATGCGGCGCTGGAGAGCCAAGGAAACGTGTCTAATAGCCCGACATGCAGTTGTGCGATGAACATTAGTCATGTCTCCCACAGTATTAAAGTAAAATCTGAGCGCAATCAGCACCTGCAAGGTTGGGGAGAGTGCAGCGTTTCTGTCTAATCCGTTCTGTTGTTGAGGGGAGATCTCCTCGATTAAATCAAAAAGGGCTTGTCTGCCAAAATGAAACCTCTCTATCAGCTCACTGAATAGATGTCCAGTGGGTTTGTTTGATCACGGACGACTCTCTCGTCTTAATGCCCTTTCGTTGTTACAACATGTAAACAAGACGCACTGCCATAGTTATTTTTCTTCTTGCCTGTTTTACGTTACTATGGATACTAGTCTCTCTTTCCGATTTAAGCCTGCTCCATACTAGGCGTAAAAGTTACACCCGGGCGCAACGCATACAGGGCTTAAGTCTAAGTGGTGCATTAATCATAACTTTAGTTTTGTCTTAACCTTTGGTTCTACGTCGGACGTAGAGTTACGCCCAGCTTACGCCCAGCTGGTGCACTCTGATGTCAATGGGGAGCTCATTCCACCATTTTGGAGCAAACCGACGTGTTTTTGCTGATGGGAACTTGGGTCCCCCTCGCAGTGCGGGTGCAGCGAGCCGTTTGGCTGATGCAGAGCGGAGTGCATGTGCTGGGGTGTATGGTTTAACCATGTCCTGGATGTAGGAAGGGCCGGATCCATTCTCAGCATGGTACGCAAGTACCAGTGTCTTGAAGTGGAGACAGGGAGCGGCGTGGTTTGGGAACATTTAGGAAGGTTGAAGACCAGATGAGCAGCTGCATTCTGGATGAGCTGCAGAAGTCGGATAGCACATGCAGGTAGACCAGCCAGGAGGGAGTTGCAGTAGTCTAGGCGTGAGATGACGAGATCCTGGACCAGAAGTTGCGTCGTTTTCTTGGTCAGGAGGGGACGTATCCTTCTGATGTTGTAAAGAGTGTATCTGCAGCAGCGGGTTGTAGCAGCAATGTTTGCAGTGAAGGACAGTTTGTTATCTAGGGTCACCACCCAGATTCCTTGCAGTCTGAGTCGGGGAAACAACAGAGGGGCCAACGTTGATTGTTGGGCAAAGAGTGGGACAATCTTTTCCCGGAAGAAAAAGCAGTTCAGTCTTGTCAAGGTTGAGCTTGAGGTGGTGAGCAGACATCCACTGAGAGATGTCAGCTAGACAAGTAGAGATGCGTGCAACGACCTGGGTCTCTGAGCGGGGAAAAGACTAAATTAATTGAGTGTTGTCAGCGTAGCAATGGTATGAAAAACCATGCAAACTAATGACTGATCCGAGCGAGTTTGTGTACAGAGAGAAGAGGAGGGGACCGAGGACAGAGCCCTGAGGGACCCCTGTAGATAATTGACAAGGGTTGGACTCGGACCCTCTCCAAGTTACCCTGGAGCTGCGGTCTTTGAGGTATGAGGTGAGGAGGGAAAGTGCAGAGCCTGAAACTCCAAGTTCTTGGAGAGTGCTAAGGAGGATCTGATGGTTCACCGTGTCGAATGCAGCAGAGAGGTCCAGAAGGATAATGACAGAGGAGAGGGAGGCTGCTTTAGCAGTGTGCAGTTCCTCAGTGACAGCAAGGAGGGCAGTTGCTGTTGAGTGACCTGCTTTGAAACCAGACTGGTGCGGATCCAGAAGGTTGTTCTGATTGAGATAACAGGAGAGTTGTTTAAAGACAGCGCGTTCAAGTGTTTTAGACAGGAACAGGAGGAGAGAGACAGGCCTGTAGTTTATAACATCAGATGGGTTGAGAGTGGGTTTCTTTAGGAGAGGGTTTACTCTTGCCTCCTTGAGACTGTTTGGAAAGTGACCAGAAGTTAGAAAAGTGTTGATGAAATGGGTGAGAAACGGTAGGATACCAGGAGCGATAGCCTGGAGGAGGTTTGAGGGGATAGGGTCCAGAGAACAGGTGGTAGGACGGGCAGAGGTAATGAGGGTAAGAACCTCACTTGGAGAGAGAGGGGAAAATGAGGTCAGTGTGTGGGTGAAGGGAGGGTCTGGTGACCCAGCGGTGAGTAAAGGTGAGTCAGAAAAAGAAGAGCGAATATCATCAACTTTTTTTTCAAAGTCGCTTGGAAGAAGGGAGGAGGGGGAAGGGGCTCTGGGGAGTTCGAGGAGGGTGGAGAAGATAGAAAATAGTTTTTGGGGATTGGAATAGGAACATTGGATCTTATCTTGAAAGAAAGTGCTTTTTGCCTGAGAGATCGAAGCAGAGAAAGAGGAGAGGAGAGCCTGATAGGTTAGGAGGTCGTCAGGGTGTTTGGATTCCCACCGTTTCCGCTCTGCTGCCCGAAGGATGGTTCTATTAGCACGCAGTGCGTCATTTAGCCAGGGAGCAGGAGGGGACTGACGAGCCTGCCGAGATGTGAGAGGACAGAGAGAGTCCAGAGAGGATCAAAGAGTAGAGAGGAGAGTTTCTGCAGCAGAGTTTGGAGGCAGAAGTTGGAAAGAGTCAGATGAAGGGAGGGCTGAGAGCATCAATGAGGTAAGAGTAGAGGGGGGTAACGAAGGTTACGGCCGACAGGTGCAGAATTAGAAGAGATTAGTTTGTTATGTTTGGAAAGGGGTAGAGAGAATGATGTGAAAAAGTGATCCCAGGTGTGGAGCGGGAGTAGTGCAGTTCCTTGAGAATATGAGATCAAGGACATTGCCAGCTTTATGAGTTGGTGGGGATGGAGACAGTGAGAAAGCAAAGGCGGTTAAAGTAAATATGAATTCTTCACTTTGTTATAAGTGAAGAAAACTAAGCTATGTTTAGACTTAACCACAGCATGAGCAACATCATGTCAGATGCCCCTTCATACACTAGCTACTAAACTAATAGTTTTCTAGTTTTCTAGGGGAAATCCAGTTTTTTTTATTAACAGACAAAAATGAAAAAGTAAAGTTGTATTGTACACAACACCCAAGGCCACACACCTTTTTTTTCACTTTTTTTGTGAAGTGGTTATCAAGCATGTTGTCATCGCAATTTTTTATATATTGGGCAGTCCGACTGAGAAAAGAACAATGAACAAAATTAGCTTTTATTCAAGTTTTCTAAACATTAAAGTCCAATTTTGACTGAGAAAATCAACAAAGTACCTAAGGAAATAATTTGATTTAGACTGCCTATGTAACCAGGCTGGACACACACTGGAGTACACTTCATCATCACTCGAAAGTTAAACTCCACGATGGCAGCAAAATAGATCTTAGTTTTGTCTTAGAAAATGAATGAAAACAAAAAAAGATGTTCCAAGTTTCATATTTTCAGAAAGACTGGGATTATGCCAGAGTAGCACTGAATTGGTTGTTCGAAAGACTTTTCAATAACCTTAAAGACGCTAGTGTACCAGACTTTATTCTGAATCCTCTCATCTCCCCACCAGGCCCGTCCTGTCCTGATGCCTGTACCGTAGCACCATGACCCTGAACACTCAGAGAGGGAAGGAGCCCCTGCGGCGGAGAGGCAGCACGCCCATCCCCCCAGCCCACTTCTACAAGCACCCATCCTTGACCCAAGACCCTCAGGACCCCCGGCTTCCCAGGAGAAACCACCAGGAGCCCGAGCCCCCCCGCCCCCAGCGCAGCCACCCTCCCCTGGGACAGTCTGCGTCCTACCACCCTGGAGACAAGTCCCTGCACTACCGAGCCCAGTGGAGCTCGGACTCGGACGACGACTCGCAGAGTGACTCGGACTGTGTTTACAGAGTTGTGTTGCTAGGCGACCAAGGTGTCGGAAAGACCAGCCTGGCAGGAATCTTTGCCGGGATCACAGAGAAAGAGGAACAACCTGGAGGTGGGATGTTACCTCTGATTCGTTCAGCTTTTGATCCCTATAAAGTCTATGGTTGATCAATAACATTCCACCCTAAAACTAATACAATAGTTTATCATAGAAATAAGCCATTAATCTAAAAGTGGTCAAGCTTGTCTTATTTTCAATAGTAGGTTTAAAGTCAGAATATGTAATTTCTTAACAAGAGAAAAACATAATTCCTCCTAAAATAAAATGTTGAGTTCGCAAGCAGTAAAGGACTCCTTACTAAGTGCAACACAGGTTCAGGTTTTAATGTGTGGTAGCTCTTGTTGGCGAATGTAAGCAAACTTTAAATCGTTACAGTGTCAGTTAATAGATAGAAAGATCAACACTACTTTCGCTAGCTTCATTGGTTGTGTTGGTTAAGCAATATTATCATATGAAATCAATTGTGGCAGGTAGGGTAATCATGCCTTTGCTATTATGTAGAGATATTGGACTTGTGCTTCTGTATGTTGCAGAGAGAGTGAACTTTAGAAACATTTGGCCCTTGTTGCAATGGGCATTTGATTTTGGAGTAATGGACCGTCAGACAAATTGACTTTTTGTCCATTGGGAAATGTTTTGGGCTATTAGGCCTTTGGAACAATGCGCAGCAGAGGACATGGTCGAGAAGTCACTGGTTGGACACATATTTTGTGATCGGACAGGAGTTCTGTGTGCACGTGATGTTTGTTTACAAATAAAACTGAAAGAACATGTTGGCCATGTGAGAGTTTTACACTGTCCTTGAGTCAGATCAGCGACCCGAACATTGCAATTTGTATAAAAAACACAATAAGTGAAAGATGACCTATAATGGAATTTTTCAAAAAGTAATCTTTTCTCATTTGCATTTGTATAAATTATCTCTTATTTATATTAAAAAATGTAATTAAATGTGGCATATCTTCAAAGCAGTTCAGTTAGCTTTTAACAATCTAAATGTGTTGTCTACCTGGCAAAAAAGAGAGTAAAATAACCACAGAAACTTAATAATCAACTACAACTACCCAACATGTAACAGTTGGTGCGTATTTTGTGGTAGCTTTCATAACTTGACTCAGCAGTTCAGTTTCTGACTTTGTTGTAACATCCCAACCTTCACTGACCTGACATCATCGATCTGTCCTCTGGCACGTGTTGATTGGCCTGGAGCCATGATTGATAAATTGATCAAGTGACGGTCTGACATGGTGTGAGGGGGAAGGGCCTGTCTGCTGTTTTCCGGTTGACTGAGCCCCATGATTTAGTTCCTGCTTTAATTTTACAGTCCTTGATGCTGTTGTTTGAAGGTATGAATTATGTTGTAGCTGTTAACCAGGTTTTTATTTTTCTCTTAAAAATCCCAGATGCAATAGGCAGGTTTCATTTGCTGTTGTTCCCAACGATGTTGGCGAGTTAGTCCACCACTTTGGTCCCAACTGAAATATCTAAGGTTTTAAAGCCACATTTTTTAGCTTGAAATAACAGCTTAAAAAAATGCTTTTGTTTTAAGGAGAATTGTGTCACTGTCATTCCCACTCTTGGCCCTGTAGCAGAAGGGGAAGCAGAATAATATAGTTGGGCAGATCTATTCACAAAACTGCTTTTGCTTTTGTCATGATTTTGTAGAATAAATGAAATACTATAATGCAGAATTAGCATAACGGATCCTTGAAACCTTTGAATTATTAAGGCTCAGTGTGTGTTCATTGCTAATGGGCAACTGTTACTGTAGCATTTGAACATGCCAAAATGTAAAATGGACGCTGTAAACATTCTAAGTTTTAACACGTGCTAACGTGCTAAGATCAGCATAATAGCATAACAACACTAATGCTGTTGTTAGCACATATAGTCTATAGTTCAGCCACACACAAATTCTCAGTCTTATTTTTCTCTTGTTTGTTACAGAAGATTCATACGAGCGGAAACTGACAGTAGATGGAGAGGAAACAACACTCATCGTCATGGATACCTGGGAGAACGACAAACTGGTACATTGTGTGTGTGTGTGTGTTTTCTTGTAATAACTATAATATTATTTTGTGATCTACATAAAGATAAAAATGCCATAAAACAGGATAAATGTGTCATTTTTATTATAAATAAGCAAGGAGGCTTTATGATAAATGAAATAAAAAACTTTCTAAGAATCAAAATGGTATTCCTCCTCTAATTATATCTTAAATATAATGTTTTTAATTAACATGTTTCCTTCCCATGTCTCTCTTCCTCGCAGGAGGGGGAGGAAGACTCCTCGCAAGACCCCAGTCTGAAGGTCGGGAGTGCGTACGCCATCGTCTACTCGGTCACCGACCGTTGCAGTTTTGAAGCCGCCTCTGAGCTACGGATCACTCTGCGACGTACCCGCCAGGCCGAAAACATTCCCATTATCCTTGTGGGCAACAAGAGTGACCTGGTCCGTTCCAGAGAAGTCTCTGTGGAAGGTGGGCGTCAAAGGTCACAGAGTGTACGTGAGAGATAATGGACAAAGCACAGGTTATTTTTGCTAAAATAAACCCCAATAAGGAAAGATAATGAGTTGAGAAAGAGTTTCCTTAATCTTCTTAGAGAAGTTGCAAACCGCAGTCATGTCCAAACTTGACCAATAAGAATCGAGTATTCAACAAAACCGTGTTATAATGCAAAATAAGACACAAATGAATAGTGATTGACTGATGGTATTATGATAATTAATCTCCCTTCCTACTGTATGTGTCCTTTGTTTCTCAGAAGGCCGAGCGTGTGCAGTGGTGTTTGACTGTAAGTTCATCGAGACGTCGGCGTCTCTGCAGCACAACGTGACCGAGCTGTTCGAGGGCGTGATCCGACAGATCCGCCTCCGTCGGGGCGGCAGCAAAGCCGTTCAGCGCCAAACTTCCTTCTACAAGCGCAAAGAGAGCATTACCCAGAAGGCTCGCCGCTTCCTGGACCGACTGGTAGCACGCAACAACCAGCGCATGGCGGTCAAAGTGCGCTCCAAGAGCTGCCACGACCTGGCCGTCCTCTGAAGACTAGAAGAGACAGGTCGGACATTATTTGACTCAATTAAGTTCTCTGGTTGTAATAACATGGACAATGGCGTTGTTTTTCCTGTTCGGTCAGCAAGTTGATGATTCAAATCAAAGTCAACGGACAGTCGTTGGAAACAAACACTGTTTGAACTTTTGGTTTCCAAATATTTGGGACTTTTTCTCCAGATGATCTGAAAAAACTGACTTTCAAGGATCAGCACTGTTGCGTTGGATGAATGACTGTGTGTGTGTGTGTGTGTGTGTGTGTGTGTGTGTGTGTGTGTGTGTGTGTGTGTGTGTGTGTGTGTGTGTGTGTGTGTGTGTGTGTGTGTGTGTGTGTGTGTGTGTGTGTTCAGGATGTCCTTTTGTTTCCACTCTGCTGTCCTCCAGAGGTTTTTACTGTTTTCAGTTTGACACTGCATAATAAAGTCTTTAAGGAACAGTTCTCTCCAAATCATGTTTGATCACCACTGACCACCAAAGCAACAAAATAACCATATTTTTGTATTATTTACAAGTTATCACTCAGCTAACCCCTTTTCGAAGTAATTGTTAAATAATAGTTTAGCACTTTTTAAGTGGATTTGATTGGTGAATTTAATTCAACTATAATGCTTTAGCAAATTAAAAAATTCAGCCAATGAAGTGGGTTTTGTCTAGCCTTTGGAGATGGTTTAAAGTGGACCTATCATGCTATATTTGAAACATATATTGTAGTGCCATACCTATATAAAACATGTCTGTGAAGTTTTTTTTTCAAAATACCAAACAGATCATGCATTTTAGCCATGCCTCATTTCGCTTGTGTGGCAGACTACAGCGCCAATTACAGGCCTGGCATATGTACTACAGCGTCTCCAGCGCTTTCAAGCGGCAATGGCCGTGGCCGTGGCCCATCCCCCCATTCCCCTGATAGGTGGAGAGTTGCCCATATAGGCGGAGCACCTCTTTTCTGACGTCAGAAAAATTCAAATCTTTATCAGCTCCGTTGCAGCTACGTTTTTAGAGATTTGGTTATGGAAGAAAATAGAGAGGGTTGTGTTTTCTGACACTTGGTGAGTTTCCTGACAAACCGGGGACACATATTCATGTATAAAAGACGTACAAAAGTGCATTTTGCATGATAGGTCCCCTTTAAGTTAGGCATGGACCTCGGTTGGTTAAGGTAAGGATAGGTTGGCTTAGTTTTTGCAAAGTTTCACAAAGCGAGGGTTTCCATCTACAGACACAACCACTGAAGTGGTAAATGGATTTGACTTATAAAGCGCTTTATCAGGTCTTTACGACCCCTCAAGCACTGAACATCCTACAAGTTATTCACCCATTCACAATTCATTCATACAGAGCAGTGCCACTTGCTCAGGGAAGCTAACATTCATACACATTCATACACATTCACACAGCGTTGGATATGCCATCGGGAGCAACGATGGGGTTAAGTATCTTGCCCAAGGAAACATTGACATGTTGACTGCACGGTCTGGGAGCAAACCCACAACCTTTTAGTTGAAAGACGTCCACACTCCTTTGCAGCCACAGTTATTTCACAATTATCTTAGGTGGTCTTAAGTTAACAGTAAACCTTCAGAGGCGGATCAAATTTCAGCTTGGCCAATGGACGGAGTGAGGTTGTAGTAAAAAAGATACTGTGTAACAAATGTTTTCTTTTAACGTCTTACAAAAACACAAGCAGAACAGTAAGGGATGAACTCCTCAGTAATTATCTGCACAAATCTTAGCTGCTAATGTTAATATCTAATTCCAGATAACTAGCTACTACTCAATACAGTAAACACCTATAGTGTCACTTTGAATTCTAAGAGTTAGCATATCTTTAGGTAACTACATTATTTCGTTAATTGATGTGCATTACAAATAGCTCTGTTCAAGGCGGCAACGTCTGTATTTCTCTGCGCGGTCGAGAGGCAAGAATGTGTTTCAGGCAAATCATTGACTTTCTTTATTTCATTTAATTGCATTTATTTGTTATGTATTACCTTCACTTTTGTTCTTGTTTAATGATTATCTTGTGTTTTTTTTTCAGTTTTAATCTTCTCTCTGCAGGAGCTGCAGGGATGTTTACTGTTTCCGTGGTGACGCCTGGACCGTTAGCCACAGTTGAAGAAGAGGCGGTTTGAGCGTTCCTCATTACCTCAGGTTTGCATGCTGACACCTCTGTGGGGTTTGACAAGAACCAGGTCTAGTGTTTGGCTAATGGATGGGATGGTGTCTTTTAACGGGACATTCTCCTGCCCTGAGTTTGGCCTCTCAGGCTGTCTCAGTTTCTGTTATAAGCCCAAATATAAGACTGTTTAAATTTGGAAGTACATTTTGAAAGAGAGTTTAAATATAGGGCTGTGATTAGGCACAATGCTACTATACGATTAACACTAACATGGTGATTTTTAGTATGTAAAATGTTTACCATTTTCATGGTAGGCTCTAGCCTACTATATTATTTGAACATGGCATTAGCATGTTAGCAATTAGCATGCAGTGCTTATCAGGAGTAAACACACATGAGGCTGATGAGAATATCATTACATTTGCAGGTATTTAGTAACAACCCAAAATAATGGAAAAAGACAAATTGATTTATTAAAAAGTGATTTTTCCTCCGCCAAGGGATGGTTTGTTCAGTTTGGTTGGTTTTTAATCAGGATTACCGAAAAACTACTGCCATTATTGTCATTAAAGGTAAGGAAAGTGTGTAACACGGGCAAACGAAGAACCCATACAATTTCGCAGCTCATGTGGTGGATAGACACATTCATTTTCACTTATCAAAACACATTGACCGGCGCTCTGAGTGCTAGTTTTCAATCATTCTGATATGGAAATGCATGATTTTAACCTTACGACAATATTTCACACAAAACCACACATGTTAATTTGTGAGAGGAACTACAGGAAATAAGTCACGATATCAGGTTTTTTCAAGTGAATAAGCTACTGTAAAATGACAACAAACTGGTTTAAATGAGCAACAGTTTATCAATAAACCACATCAGGCGGACAAGTTGTCCCAGTTTTTTTTCTGATCAAATATCTTATCTGCTTATTGATCGAACATTTTGGTGACACACACACACACACACACACACACACACACACACACACACACACACACACACACACACACACACACACACACACACACACACACACACACACACACACAGGGGTTGTAAAGGGACAGTAGATGGAGAGGGGGAGTGTTTAACATTGATTTGATGAGGGTAATGGAAAAACTGCATGACTCTGCTCAACCCCGGGTGACACACATCACACACACACACACACACACACACACACACACACACACACACACACACACACACACACACACACACACACACACACACACACACACACACACACACACACACACACACACACACACACAGTGATGTATAAACATCCTCTCAGCGGAGGAGGACCAAAGGCTCAGCAGTGAGTTCAGCTCCCTCCTGAATCCGTTATGAATAGAATCATAAGAAAATCCTCAGCACTGAGGTGTACAAGTTTTGGAGAATACTTGAGGAAAACGATTTTAATGTTATTTATTGATAGTAAACACTACAATACTTATGCTATTATTATTTTTTTATTCCAGCATGAAGAAAAAACACATGCATTTGCCAGAAAAATCTTGTTGAAAGCAGTCTCACTTAACTTTCTGGCTAATGCCGTTAATTAGCTTAGAACTGACAGGACTTAGCATTTTAGTCTAAGACAAATGTACATTGTTAACATAATGCGTTCATTTGGGCAGGCCTTTTAGGGGCTGCTCAAGAGGGTTCAAAATTGGCTCTTTAATTGGCAGACATAAATATATATATTAACGCTAATACACTTTATTATAATGATTAACTGTTTCATTATATTTCTGGTTTCAATTTTCATTACTATCTAATGACTTAGTGTGACTTACTGTACAAAGTTAGCAACCCTTTTTGACTGACTTCACTGTACAATATTTTTCTGTATAGCAATTCAACAGGTTTACACATTATTACTGCTTTTATTAACAATCTAATAAATATTTTAAATGTATAATATTCTTGAATTGAATGTATTCATTCATATTCGTATACGCTGAATGATAGATCCCATTTTCAGCAATATTATCATTCACACTGTTTTAATATATGTATACCTACTGTTATATATTAATAATGAACATACTTATTTCACATTTCTAATTTGCTGTATTTACTCTAGAATTGAAACACTTTTTTATTAAATCCAATTTCCTTAGCGGAGAACCAGTAGAAGTTTTAGCACAGGCAAAGATTTAGCAAATTAAATCTTCCCACAAAACATAAAACAATCCCTCTGAGACATTTGAAAACATTGTAAGCTAATTGTTGATCTGAAAACAAATTTTAAAAAGAAGCTTCAAACTGAGTGACAAAAACAATTGTAGCCAATCTGTTTTTTGCACACACTGCCACTGACCTGCACATTATTCTAAAGAACTTTTCAAACATTTCAGCCCCTTTGAGGTGTGTTTGATTTACAGAGACAGAGCAGAGAAGACAGAAATCAAACACCCCCCTGTGTTTATTTAACGTGCAGTTTCCTCTCTGTCGGTCTCCGGTTCCGTGTAAAACCCTCAGTACTTTGACTGACTCTTTTTCATGCACTTACACACTCTGACGCTGCCAAAAGAGCAGGAATGTAAACTACGACTTTCTGCCAAATGTGTGTGTGTGTGTGTGTGTGTGTGTGTGTGTGTGTGTGTGTGTGTGTGTGTGTGTGTGGCTCTGGCTCCCCCTGCTGGATGGATGGATTTAAAAAAGAATAACAGTTAAAACTATTTCTTGTTTGAACTTCTTTATTGACATAGCATTGTTTTGTTACAGTAGCAGCAGGTCAGCAAGTTACACAGGAGTTTCAAATAAGAAAATAAATAATAATAATGACTTTATTCATTATAACGCTGTCATGGCCTGGCTCTTAGCCATGACAAACACGTGGAGAAGGACGAGTATAGGAAAAAGGTATTTAATATATATTATAAAGCTCAATGTGGCCGAAGCCAAACAAAAATAAAAAGCAAAGAAAGAATAGGCAACGAGGCTGCTCTCTCAGGTCCGGTCCTCTGCAGGGGAGAGAGATCTAGAATCTGGCTCCGGCCTCTTAAACCTCCGGTGCCATCCGTCAGGTGTCCTCAATCAGTGCAAGCAGAGGAAGAACGTTAAAGGGCCATACACACCACAGGACCTTAAAGCAGAGGTCATCACAACGCTAATACATCGATGGAATGTAGAATGCCCCATAGAAATACATAAGCAAGAATACACTGTAATATATTACTACAACTAAAGTATTGTTACGTTCCCTATTGGGCTAGGGAACCAAAGGGAAATAACACCACCAGAGTGGAATTGGTATTCATTATAAGCGTTTATTTCAAAACAGCTGTAAACAAAATGGCAGGCAAGCTGCCTGAAACAAACAAAGGGGCCAAAAGGGCACCGGTTGACAAATAACCAAACAAAAGGAGGACTCTAAGAAAGGAGTCTAAAGACATACAGGGAAAATAAATACTAATATACTAAATAAAGAACGAAACAAAACCTCACTCTAAAAGTGGTACAACTAACACAAAGAATCTATACAAAAACACAGAATCCTAACTACTCTAAACACTAGTGATGGCAGTTTGACACTGAAGCTTCGAACGGAGCTTCAACCCTGGACTTCCTATTCCATAGAAGCAGTGCTTCGAAGCTTGCTTCAAATCACGTCACATGTGACGTCCGAAGCAGCAACTGCTTCAAATCACGTGACATGTGACGTCCGAACCAGCAACTGCTTCATTTCCGGAATGAATCAACTCACTGGTTCGCCGTCCAATCAGGTGATTCAATGCACTGCCTCGTCTCGATTCTGACAGGTGACAGGTTGAAACAGTTTCACATTTGAGCGCTTCAACACTTTATAACCAATCTAAACAATGCGCAATGTGTGGGTTGTTGTCGTAGTTTGCATTGTTGCTGTTGAGTTGTTGTTGGCATTGTATTTTAATTGGATCATTATAGAGCAAGCCAGGAAGATAAATAGGTCGTTCTGGCTCGTGAAACACTTCGAAATGTGGAGAAGTTGTGAACAAAAAGACAATGAGTAATATAAAAACATTTCGATGGTCTAAGGAATTGATAGCCCAGTGGACAGAGCCGGCGGCTAGGATGCGGCGATATCTTCCGTGCAGCTGGTTCAAAGCTCGGAATAGTTCAACTTTTAATTTTAATACTTTAATAACTGATAAAAGGCCCTCTCCACCCAAAAAAATGTCAAGCACTCTCGAGTCTCTTCTCAATAACCCAATACACACTATTATCAATCTTTAATTGCAAATAGAACATGATATTCAGTCTTAGTGTGTGTGTGTGTGTGTGTGTGTGTGTGTGTGTGTGTATCGAATATTTTTCAAGGCAAAGATGCGTTAAACCCACTGCAGCCTTGCACTTCGCCAGGAGAGGTCGCTGTAACTGAAGCTTCGAGAAATGAACCTATTTCCGACACAATTGTCCAAGTGGTTCGACGCTTCATTCAAAGCTTCATTTTGCCATCACTACTAAACACTAACTAAGCTACTCTACACTCTAACTAACCTACTCTAGACACTACTAATCACACAAGTTTTAACCCCAGAACAAAGAGCAAGTAGCGAGAGGCATCTGTCCACATACAGAGCCTCCAGAATGATGATTGTCCCAAAGCTTTGTAATAATCTCCAGCAAGTGTGCGCCGGCTGTGCGCTGCGATTGGAGTGCGTCGGGCCCGGCGTGCTCCAATCGCAATCTTCAGGGGCGGACCAGGAGATGGCAGCCAATGCCGGGAGGGCAACCGCACAGCTCATTTACATACATAGAACACACAGCTGAAAATACTCAGACGACCAGGAAGGCAGCAGCCGTAACAAGTATATACATAGCATAGGATACTGGAAGTGTGCAAAGTAGTTGCAGTATTTTATTAATTAAAATGTAAAATAAATAAGGTATAGTGTGAGTATTTCAATAAAGCAAATTCTCCAGGTCTTCCATGCAAAACAGAGTTTAGGTATTTAAAAAGAAAATAAAGAAACTATGGAGCTGGACCTTCGCTGCTCGACACTTCTTTCAATAGTTTCAACCTTCAAACACTGCATGCTGGGAACGCTGGGCTGATTACACTCTTACTGTGTCACAGTTTCTTCAGAAACCTTTTGTTTGCCGATTGATTGGGAACTGTAACCGCAAGTAGGCGAAGCTCAGGTGTGGGCCCTGAAGGAGAAGCTGACACATCAGGCTGCACACACAACATCTCCTTTTCAACCCTTCATTATGCTGCATTTGGTCAAATCAATTTTATATATCATGTTACCAAAGTATATAAGGAACTAGATATCTAGGTGGAGAGCAGAGAAACAAAAGCATTTAGAAAGACTCACAGTTTGTTTATTTTTGCGCTCAGCAAATGGACAGTGTCCTAACTCCTGTCCATGTAGTTAGGACACTTTCAACCCTAAACACAAACAATGCCAAGTAGGTCACACATACAGTACAAGGAATTTGCATTGGTGTTTTGTTGCACAATATAAATATTTGGCAGTACATTCATTCAACCCGCCTTTTTCAAGTCAAAAGACTAATACATTCTGAAGCAGGTCTGAAAATAAGATAAAATGACGATTAAACTCACTGATGTTTGACAGTGTGTGTCATAGTTTACATGGTATTAAACATTTTAAATATACTTAATATTTTATCTTAAAATAAGTAACTTGCCACTCAAAGCAGTCTACCTTATACTGTGATCAAATGTGACACATTGATTGATTCAGTCTTTCTTTAAATCATTGATTGATTGTTAAGTTTGCTATCATGTATTGGGCTATAAAAAAAACAATATGGTACACTATAATTACTTAAAATGCAAATACATGAAAAAATGTAATATCACTGGTCTTCTAATACAGGTGGAAGTGATGATGCATTGCTCACCCAGTATCAGTTGTATCTCCGATTTCTAAATAGAGTCCACGCCTCTTTTTACATTGCTGTTCTGCTGAATTGAGAGTGGAGGGGGCTTTAAATACAATTTAAGCAGAAACACATTTTGCATAGGCTACTACTTGTGTGGGAAATGCCTCAGCAAGAATGTGCTGCAGGGAGGCAGTGCCCTCTGGGGCCCGGTGGAGAATGTCATGCCGGGACCTGACACCACATGTCTGTCTCTGCACGACAGCCAGCCCAGAGAATCAGAGTGTGTCCTGCTTTACATGCTGCCTACTGTATATAAAGTCCTAAATCACATCATCACATACATTACCAAGGGAAATATTGGACTACATATCTTGGTGGAAGGCACAAGGAACAAGAGTTTACATATTCTTGAGCTCTGTTTGTTTTGTCCGCAGGTCTTTTTAACTGGTTAATCCAGTTGTGTTTAAATGCGGTTCTAGGTAATTTTCCACCATCGATTAAGTTAATTGCTAAGTAGGTCACACAGGGAATTTCCGTAGGCGTACAAGTTCCTACCATAAACACAAAAAGAGGAAATGAAAATGTTTTTAAACTTTCTATAAACTATAGGCCTATAAGAAGGTTTCTTTCAAGCGTCAAACAATGCATGCTGGGAAGTCTGCATATAATCTGTTTCTGTGTCTTTGACATTTGAATATGTAAGGTATATAAACACTGAGCAGTAGTCATTCAATGCACATTTTCAATTCAAAAGAGGGAGGATATTGAATTGATTTCCCTAACTTGCTGTTTGTTGTTTTACAGCGAAGTAAAGAATGTCCAACCCTGCATCTGAATCTGGTTTATTGCAATACATGGAATTTGCGTTTGTGTATCGGTGCATTAAAAAAACAAAAATAAAAGCAGGTACAAAAAGCAAGACACGTAAATGTATTTCTGAAGACAATACAAATATGAATAAATACTATAAATGTATTCAAATGTGTTTTAGATCAATTGAAATTGCAGAGAAGTTTTAAACACAGATCAGATTCAACCAGATCAACCAGAAAGGGGTCGGATTACAGGACTTTAGCTGTCAGGATCCGAAAGCATCCGCCTCCTGTTGATCTGAGAAATATTTACCTCCGAGACACTCGTGCTGCCTCGACATGTCTGTCAAATCTGGGCCTGTGCTACTGTGGTGAAGGAACAGTCTGATCATTCAGTACATGTTCTAATGTTAGGTTTGTATGTGTTCATGTTTTTTTATCTACTACAATCGATGGTCCAGCCCATGTGCACTCCCCTCAGTTTTGTAATCCATTCAAGGTGGGAGTGGTCGACTCAACATTCCTGCGGATCAGTTGCAACAAATTCTCATTAAAACCGGAAATCCTTCAAATTAAGAGCCTGTAGTAATTTCAACTTTGTTCCATTATTCAACCTTTATTTAAATCTGCTGGAGTTTTTGAGGGCTTTTCTTTCCAATGAATTATAAACAATACAATACAGTGTCCCCTGTGCAATTTCATTGTATACCTTCGTATTTGTATTTAATAATATTTTTCTATGTTATATAAAGTACTTTTTTTGTAATGCACATAACACCAAGGCATATTCAATGCAAGTAATGAACTCACTTGGAATTAAAAAAAAATGTGATTCTCATCTGTATTGTTGCATACAACACAACCCAACTCACCTGTGAACAACAATACAGGTGAGTAGGGTCAGGTCCATATTCTACCATGGAAGAATATGGACCTATTTATACATGGAAGAATATGGACCTATTTATAGATAGATAGATAGATAGATAGATAGATAGATAGATAGATAGATAGATAGCAATATATATACTTTATTTATCCCAAATTGGGAAAAAAGAATTGTTCCAGCAGCAGTGTCAACCATTAGATGAGTTAAAAATAAAAATAAAAGATAAAATACACATATAATAAAAAAGAAATTAACATTGGCAGTAAGTAGATATAGTAAGAATACAAATGTAAATCAAATTGACACTAGCAGCAAGTTTATACAAATATTATACAATAGAAAATACCTATATCCCCAGAGTATCTAAATAATACACAATATACGAAATATTAAATCAATTGAGTACTATACAGTATACAGCATACAGTCTAGGCTAGAGGAATATATAGAAATAAACTATTGACAAAAATATCATATCTGTAGTTGTTTCAAAAATATATATCAGGCTAAGTACAATAGGTCATTGTGAATAGTTGAACATATTTGTAATTTAGTAAAAGGAAATGTAAAAAAAAGAGGAAGAATCTGAGAAGTCAATTATGTGTGACTTTTATTTTCAAAGGGTGATACCGGAAGTTGTGAAGCGGTTTGGTCATTTAATGTGAGCAGCATCTTGAAGCAGGGCAGAGAAGAAACAGCGGAGAGTGTTTGCAGTTATTGACACAGTATAATAATAATAATAATAATAATAATAATACTGGTCAACAGCAGCAGCATGAGCAGCGCAGGTAAGAACAGACACAGGCACCACATTACCCGGGTCTCCAAACTGAGCATTACACCTCTGACCAGCTGCTGCAGGCAGGCAGGCTTTCCAGCGTCCTGCAAACATTTTTAGAAGCACACACCTTTTTACCGCAACTTCTACTGTGTTTTATCGATTTTAAATGTATATGGTGGATTTAAACCCGGTGTCTTGAGTGTAGAGTTTTCTATAGACCTGTGCTGCTGTGTGAAATGTAACGGCATATCCTGAAAAGGTGGATATGCCGTTGCATTTCTATTAATAACGTTTTTGCAGAATCTAACCAGCCTTTAAGACTTGTTTCCAATAACATATATGGAATTGTTATTTTCTAAAAGGGATTTGTTTAAAAAAAAGACAGGTTTCCACGATGGGTGTGGAGTTGCATTTATCAGTCCATTTGGTGGCTCCAGATTGATGAGCCTATCCTCCTCTGGATGATGACTGTGCACTATATCTACTTACAACTGTATTCAGATAAAAACACTGTATTATGGACACATTTAGGCATAGCACATTGAAGTTAGATTGCGTGTCATTATTTATAAAACAATATAGACAGATATGAAGCAAAGTGGATGTAAATGTGAATATGGAAACCAATTAACATGAATACAGTAATCTTCTTTCCCTCCTCTACTTCCTCCTTTTCAACTTCCTGAACTCGTTTCCCATCCCTTCCTCACTTTCACCATATCCTTCTTCTATTTTTCTTTATGTCCTCCATTCGTGCCCTACCTCTCCCACATACCTTATCCCCTTACTATACCTCCTCTTTCCCTGCCCACTTACCTGTCCTCCCCCTCCTTCCCTTCTCTACTACACCACACCTTCAAAATCTCCTCCTTCCATTTTTTACTTCCTCCTCAGCTTCTCTCCCCAACCCTTTTGTTATTTGTTACTTCCTCTTCTATAGCTAGTTTCTGACTTCCTTATCTCAATAGGCTTGTTTGAGACGCGTTGCGGCTCGCCTCGAAAGTAGACGAGAATAGCCGATCGCAGCCGGGGGAGGTCTCAAAAAGCTCGCCTGAAGTCGGACAGCTCCGAGCCGGCTTCTTCTTCTTCTTCTTCTCTCGGTTTTTTGGCGGATTGCAAACAACTTTAAGGTGCATACCGCCACCTCCGGAGTCGGCTTGACTCGGTTTGCATTCATAAAGAATGCACAAATGTGTTTAATCGTTAATGTCAGATATATACTAAATAAATACATTTGTTCCTGCTCAAGATTAGATTCAACTTTATTGTTATTGCACATATTACAGGTACTGAGACAACGAAATGCAGTTTAGCTTCCAACCAGGAGTGCAACAAGCAGTAAAGTGAAAAGTAATGTACACAATCTACAGAATAAAATATAGAATGAATTGAATGATGAATAAACAGTGAGGGGTATGAATATACACAGCAGCCTGTGAACAGTATGAACAGTGTGTATGAATAAGATATATAAAGTATGAAAACGGTAAGCAGTGCAAGTATAGTATAACATATATAGATATTAATTTCATGATGATAAACATTGTGGAACAATGATGAAAAATGTGAATGGAAGTGGCGACGTAAAACTGACACCAAACAACAACAAACTTTTGCCAAGCCAATTGGAGAGTTTCATCAGCAGCACGGGGTAAAAACCACCAATAAGCGCTCAGCTCGAGATACCAGCGAGTCGTTTCCCATCAAGCATTTCGCTTCCGCGAGAGGAACTGCGCCGCCTCGCCGCGCCTCGCTCTCAAGGCTGCGGGCGTCTTTGTCCCGCGAGATTTCAATGTCTCATGTGAGCGAGCCTCCAGAGCAAGTCGGACAAAATGACGAACCATCATGCAACGTACGAGCAAGACGTTGATCGAAATTGCGCAGGTCTGCGCAGGTCTCGCTTGTCTCAAACAAGCCTATTGTCTACCTTTACCTCACCCTTTTTCTTAACTGGTTCTTTACTTCCTCTTTTCAAAGTATTCCTCTCATTTTCTGCCTCCTTCTCCTCCATTATCTAATTTCTACCTTCTGACTTAACTCCTTCTACAACAACATATTTCCTTCTGTACTTCTTCCTCATGCTTAGCTTGTCCCTATTCTCCCATTCTCTCCTTCCTCCTCATAACTTCTCCTTCCTCTTTTTCCTTTTCAAACACCTGTCCTTATCTAACTCTTCCTCTCCCTCTTCACTTGATTCTCTACTCTTTAACATCTCTTTATTTCCCTTCTGAGCCTGTCCTATACCTCCCATGTTCCTTACATACACATGCTGTTTCCTAAACCCTTGTTTGCTTATATATTACCTCCTTTCATACTTTTTTAGTCTACTTCTCTATCCCTTCATTCCCCCCAACTTTTTTTTACAAGCATAAGTTTCACTTCACTTTTGTATTTCAATTCCAACCTTGGTGATGAATAATATATGTTTCACTGTTTTCCACGTTCATAAAGCCAGCATAAAAAAACACCATCACTCACATGCATTTCCAAACATTTGAACTACCGATGTTGTAAATGTATTATCTCTTCAATTTACACACGGCATCTATTGCATGTCTGTCCGTCCTGGGAGAGGGATCCCTCCTCTGTTGCTCTCTCTGAGGTTTCTCCAATGTTCTATTTCGTATATGGCTTCGCCCTCTAAGGCGATCACCATTGGGTAATCCCCCTGCGCACCCGCGCAGCCCTGAAACACTTGTAGTCCACGCCCACCCGCAAGGTGGGCCCCACCCTCGGGCTTCCTTCCGGTATAAATAGGAAGGAGGCCCGGCAATCTGCTACCTCTTTTCTTCAGCAAACCACGGCCGTTACTGAAGCACAGAACCATTAAACATCATGAGCAACAACTGCGTCCGAAATTGTCCCTCATGTGGCTCAGGATCATGAGCTATGACCAGCACGTAATGTGCGAATCCTGCCTGGGGCCAGGGCACGTGGACGCAGCTCTCAGCCAGCAGGTCGCTTGCTCACATTGTGCCCGTCTCCCATCAGCCGACAGGAAGCGAAGAGCGGACGCTCTAGCTGCTGCGGCCGACGAGGACGATTGGCCCGTCCAAGAGCACGTGGACGGCAGCATGTCCCTGGAGCCGAGTGCCGGGCGACTCCTACCCCGTCTCCCTCCATGGTTCACCGTGCGGTTCTCCCCTCCCTCCTCTCCCCCGGACGGGTGAGACAGAGTCGGAGCAGGAGGCTGGTTTGGCGGCCGAGCATGCGGTCCCCTTCTCCGTCGCCACAGGACGGCGCCCTACGTTGAGCTCCCCCAGAGAGTATGTCGCCCGCCAGGCCGACCAGGTGCACCAGTGTGCCTTTCAGGCGGCGGCGAAAATATCATCGCGCTTCTCTCCAACTCGGTGGTGTACACTGGTAGAGCGGTCCACCACCGAGGCAGAGGAAATCAGCAAGGCGGTCAGCACGGCGCTCACTCTGTGCGCGTCCGTCGCTGTCTCCCAGGCGAGGATTTCCGCGTGGGCGACACAGATCCAGCGCCACCTCTGGCTGCAGCAGGCGTCTGTTACGGAGACGGCCAGAAAAGTGCTACTGGACGCTCCAATCAGCCCGTACGGGCTGTTCAGACCCCAGTTCCACGCCATGGTGGAGTCCACGAAGACGGCCGCGGAACAGGCGGACGGCATTCGCCAGCATGTCAGCTGGCTCCAGCCTGCTGAGCGCCCACAGCGGCAACAACGCCCGCAGCAGCCGCGGCGTCCACGCCGGCCACAGGAGGCCACAAGTGGAGAGACGCCCACAGCAACCGCCTCGGCGTCAGACTCGCCCTTCGGCGGCTGCAGGGGCTCCGTCCCACGTCTCCGCTCCCCCGCCACCCCAGAGACAGGGTCTCCCGGCAGCGAGTCAAATGGGAGTGAGGCTCCCCCACTCCTGGTCTGCTCCGCGGGAGCCTCCGAGGAAGCAGAGCCGGTAATTAAGCCGGCTGCCACTAATCTGTTGATTAAGTAGACAGCAGGGCTACCTGCAGAAGCCTGCTGGTTTTAACCTATTGGTTGATAACCTGCAGAGCTCGCGGCATTCCTCCGTCTGAGATACGCCTCCTACACACGGTCATAATAACCCATGAGCGCCGTTATAACGCCTCATGTGGACAGCACTGCACACACCTCCACTCATCCCCTGAGCGTCTACACGCCTCATGATGACAGCCGGAGTGAAACGCAGCGTGTGGAGGCTTCCTCGCAGCCCTTTCGCCTCACGAGCAGTGGCGGCAAGGGTGTGGCTCGTCACCATGACGACCAGCACAGCACATCACAGAAAAGCCAGAAAGGGGGAATGAGCAGTATTCCAGGCTGAGTGCCCCCAGCGGCAGCGCCCGCAGCACTACGGCGCCTAGGGCTTGCTGCAGAAGCCTGCTGGTTTTAACCTGTTGGTTAATAAACTACAGAGTTCGCGGCATTCCTCTGTCCGAGATACGCCTCGTACACACGGTCATAATAAACCCATGAGCGCCGTTAACGCCTCATGTGGGCAGCACTGCACACACCTCCATCCATCCCCTGAGCGTGTACGCGCCTCATGATGAGAGTCGGAGTGAGACGCAGCGTGTGGAAGCTCCCGCACAGCCCTTTCGGTCCAAGCACACCTTGGGTTGCCTCACGGGAAGCGGCGGCAGGGGCTCTGGCGTGGCGTGGCTCGTCACCATGACGACCAAAAACACATCTCGAGCACGTGCGTCCGCTCTCAGAGTTTTTCTCTGAGTGGCAGCGCGTGTGTCTGATGGACAGATGGATGAGCAGGCTGATCAGCACAGGATACGTCCTGCAGTTCGCCTCTCCCCCCCCCACAGTTCAATGGGATACAGGAAACACTGCTGTTATCCCAGAAGCTATGTCTTGCGCTCCAATCCGAGCTGCTGGAACTCCTGTTGAAAGAGGATATTTCCAGGGTTCCTCAAAGGGAGGAAAATCAGGGGTTTTCATTCCCGTTATTTTTCTAATCCCGAAAAAGACTGGGGGAATGAGACATCCTCGATCTGTCATGATTCATGCTGACGATCAAACAGGTGCGGGAATGTGTTCACCAGGACGACTGGTTCACTTCCACCTGAAGGATGCATACTTCCACGTACCCATCATCGCAAAACACAGGAAATTCCTGCGTTTTCTCCTTTCAGGGAATATCAGACCAGACAATAGTCTGCCGTTCGGATATTTCCTGGCTCCTCGCATTTTTGTATAGAGAAGGCTGGAGCCACTACACAGAGGAGGGATGAGAGTGTGGTTTTCTCTGGACGACCTGCTATGTGCTGGCTTGCTCCAGAGAGGAAGTCGCTTTACAGACGGTAGGCCTACATCTGTCAAAGCCTTGGTTTAATAATAAATTGGAAAAAGAGCTGTCCTCTTCCCTCTCAGACAATCGTTTATCTGGGAGTGGAATTAAACTCAGCCAGCATGAGAGCGCAGCTCTCGCGGCAGCGAGTGGAGGAACTGACAGCTCTCCTCCGGCGTGTCACAACCCACACAGCCCTCTCCGTGACACAGCTGCTCTGCGTTGGCGTCAGCTGGTCACGTGATGATACCCCTGGGTCTCTTCCAACAGGGGGACACTCCAGAGGTGGTTCATTCGCTGCAGAAGCCTGCTGTTTTTAACCTATTGGTTTATAAACTGCAGAGCTCGCGGTATTCCTCTGTCCCAGATATCCCTCCTACACACGGTCATAATAACCCACGAGCACCGTTATAACGCCTCGTGTGGACAGCATGCACACACCTCTCATCCCCTGGGCGTGTACGCGCCTCATGAGGAGAGACGGAGTGAAATGCAGCGTGTGGAAACTCCCTCGCAGCCCTTTTGCCTCACGGGCAGCGGCGGTGATGGCGTGGCTCGTCACCATGACGACCATTACGGCACATCACAGAGAAGCCTCTCCCCCCCAGCAGCTCCATGGGATACAAGAAACACTCCTGTCATCCCAGGAACAGTGTCTTGCGCGTTTTTTACTCCGCTATTTTTCTAAATCTCGGAAAAAAACGGGGGAGTCGCCCTGTTAATGTACAATCGATGTGTTGATTCGCACAGACAACAGGCCACGGCTATGGAAGCAGCCTACCTCAATCGCCAGGGAGGAGTACGATCTGCGCAACTTCTGAACGCAGCAAGGCGGCAGCTGTTCTGGGCGCGCACACACGTTGCTCTCCATCAGAGCAATGTATATTCCCGGCGAATTGAACAGAGGGGCTCGCAGATCGCAGCAGCCGTGTTATGTGAGGAGTACGGAGACTCAGACCTGTGTCACGCTCACTGGCGCCTCAGTGGGATTTGGCTTTGGTGTTACGCGCACTAAAGCAAAGCCCCATTTGAACCTTTAGACCAGGTTCCCCTTAAACTGTTGTCAGCCAAAGTAGTATTACTTTTGGCTCTATCAGCGAAAAGGGTCAGTGATTTGTCTGCTCTCTCTGTGGCTCTGTCATGCCTCCGGATGCAAGGAGATGGCAGTTCAGCTGTTTTACGCCCTAACCCGGCTTTTATGCCAAAGGTCATCACAAGCTCTTTAGAGTCAAGAGTGATCATCTTGGATGGCTTCTTTCCCCCTCCTCACAGGTCGGAGGAAGAAGCCGCGTCTCATCTCCTCTGTCCTGTGCGCGCGTTGTCCTGCTAGTGGCGCGCATGGCTGCCTAGCGCCATTCTCAGCGCCTGTTTGTGCATTATAGAGAGCGCTCGATCGGGCAGCCTCTGCCTGCACAACGGCCGTCACACTGGCTGTCTGAAGCTGTGTCACAGGCATATGTCTCCTCATGGGGCGGATCCCCCGGAGAACATTAATGCGCACTCCACCAGAGGAATGTCCTCCTCCAAGGCTTTGCACGGAGGAATGTCAGTAGAAGACATTTGCACTGCTGCATTTTGGTCTTCCCCCTGTTCATTTATTCAATTGTATTTGAGGGATGTCTCCCATTCCTCTCTGACACACCCTGTACGGAGTGTCTTGTCAGAGTGAGTGACGTCAGGGATCCAGCCTTGCGCTCTCCTGCCTATCTGCACGCAGAGAGCTGCCCTTGTTCCCCCTCTTTTTGTCACTAGGCAAAGTATGACCTTTGTCTCTACTTTTCACAGCGGCAGGTATGTATTGTTCCCAGCCTTGGTCCCCTCATGGAAAATATTCATGTTATGCTATATTCCAGGGACGGTGATGCGCCATTACGCATGGCACAACAGGCATGGGGTGTTATTGAGCAGGTGTGTCTGTGCTTCTAGTACCGGGCGGATCCAGTGGGGCGCAGACTACATCATGCTTCGCCCCTTAACCCAATAGCGATAGCCTTAGAGGGCGAAGCCATATACGAAATAGAACTGAGGTTACCTACTGTAACCCCAGCTTCTATAATAATAATAATAATAATAATAATAATAATGAATTACATTTTTTATTAGAGCGCTTTTACAGGTGCTCAAAGCGCTTTACGAATACACATTACACATCATGTAAGTCATGTCATGAGTCATTACTGTGGACATTACCCACAGGAGCAAATGCGGGTAAAGTGTCTTGCCCAAGGACACAACGGCCTGACGCAGTGGCAGCCGAGGCGGGATTCGAACTGGAGTTCACCAACGCCCGTTGATCAACGCTCTAACCACTGCGCCAAAACCGCCCCTATTTACTCTTTGATAAATAGTCTGTCTGATTTTTAAAGAATTTATTTGCAAATTATGGTGGAAAATAAGTATTTGGTCAATAACAATGACGAGGTCAAACGTTTTCTGTAAGTCTTCACAAGGTTTTCACACACTGTTGCTGGTATTTTGGCCCATTCCTCCATGCAGATCTCCTTTAGAGCAGTGATGTTTTGGGGCTGTTGCTGGGCAACACAGACTTTCAACTCCCTCCAAAGATTTTCTCTGGGGTTGAGATCTGGAGACTGGCTAGGCCACTCCAGGACCTTGAAATGCTTCTTACGAAGCCACTCCTTCGTTGCCCGGGCGGTGTGTTTGGGATCATTGTCATGCTGAAAGACCCAGCCACGTTTCATCTTCAATGCCCTTGCTGATGGAAGGAGGTTGTCACTCAAAATCTCACGATACATGGCCCCATTCATTCTTTCCTTTACACGGATCTGTCGTCCTGGTCCTTTGCAGAAAAACAGCCCCAAAGCATGATGTTTCCACCCCCATGTTTCACAGTAGGTATGGTGTTCTTTGGATGCAACTCAGCATTCTTTCTCCTCCAAACACGTCTAGTTGAGTTTTTACCAAAAAGTTCTATTTTGGTTTCATCTGACCATATGACATTCTCCCAATCCTCTTCTGGATCATCTAAATGCTCTCTAGCAAACTTCAGACGGGCCTGGACATGTACTGGCTTAAGCAGGGGGACACGTCTGGCACTGCAGGATTTGAGTCCCTGGCGGCGTAGTGTGTTACTGATGTTAGCCTTTGTTACTTTGGTCCCAGCTCTCTGCAGGTCATTGACTAGGTCCCCCCGTGTGGTTCTGGGATTTTTGCTCACCGTTCTTGCGATCATTTTGACCCCACGGGGCGAGATCTTGCTAGGCGCCCCAGATCGAGGGAGATTATCAGTGGTCTTGTATGTCTTCCATTTTCTAATAATTGCTCCCACAGTTGATTTCTTCACACCAAGCTGCTTACCTATTGCAGATTCAGTCTTCCCAGCCTGGTGCAGGTCTACAATTTTGTTTCTGGTGTCCTTTGACAGCTCTTTGGTCTTGGCCATAGTGGAGTTTGGAGTGTGACTGTTTGAGGTTGTGGACAGGTGTCTTTTATACTGATAACGAGTTCAAAAAGGTGCCGTTAATACAGTTAACAAGTGGAGGACAGAGGAGGCTCTTAAAGAAGAAGTTACAGGTCTGTGAGAGCCAGAAATCTTGTTTGTTTGTAGGTGACCAAATACTTATTTTCCACCATATTTGCAAATAAATTCTTTAAAAATCAGACAATGTGATTTTCTGGATTTTTTTTTTTTTCTCATTTCGTCTCTCATAGTTGAGGTATACCTAGGATGAAAATTACAGGTCTCTCATCTTTTTAAGTGGGAGAACTTGCACAATTGGTGGCTGACTAAATACTTTTTTGCCCCACTGTATATATACACATCTCTTCCTTTTCTGATTAATTTACCTATTCATCCATTCAGTTTATTTCTCTTTATTTATTAATATATTATTATAATTATTATATTTGTTATTGGCAGCCGAGATGGTTTAAGTCCAGGAAAGCCCTTATCTTATCCCAAAGCCTGTTGTCTGGCTTAACCAAATATAACTAGGAGAAAGCAGCTTCTTCCATACTTAAGATGTTTAGGAAGTCCTCCAGTCATCTCTTTAATTAATGGATATTGTAATTGCAGTCGCATTCTCAAAGCACTGCAGTCTCTTTTCCTAAGTCCTTTTGAATTCTCCTATCTACTATTCCTTAACCCTATGACATTTCACACAGAGGTCAAGGAATAGTGGATAGGAAAAGACGCTAGGAGTTGATTTTTGGACAATTCGACTACAACCATAGTCTTGTCACACCTCTTTTTTTCCTTCTTTCACCTTCATTACCATCTCCTTACCTCTCATCTCCTTTCCTTCTCTATGTCGTTCTTTCCTTTCATACCTCTTTCTCTCCTTCATTTCAACCTCCTTCTCTTTCCCACATCCTTTTCTCCCTTTCTGGCCAGGCTAGTTGTCTCCACATGTCTGTATACTGTTATAAAGACACAAAAGAGAGCAATCTTCTCATCTAACTCGTTCAGAAACAAATATGTGTAATTTTCCAAACTGTCCAAAACGATTCCTTCCCCTGCTCACTCATGCTGCATCTAGTCAGGTGTTTCCACTTTCTGATTTCCTGTTGTTTATTCCAGCATATCCCCCCCCCTCTGCACCCCCGGCCAACATGTTTGGCACCGTGCCCGGCTATGAAGGCATGGCAGCAGGAGGAGGTAAGAGGAGTCCAATCCACACCTTTTCTCATTAATTTCATTGTGTTGCAACTACTTACAGTGTGTTTTTGTTTGTGCAGGAGGTTACCTGCCCCCTCCTATGCCTCTGCAGCCTGTGGCCCCGCCCCAGCCCAGCCCCGAGCCCGAGGACTGGAGGTAAGACCGACACCACCAGCCAATCATATAATGCTCGTATCACTGAGCATTTGGTAGATAAAATAGTGAAAACCATGATTTACAGAATTTAAAGTGCTGCTTTGGACAATAAGCTTGAAATGTCATTACTCTTTTTACCATGGTGCAAACAAATGTATCTTGATTACTTAACCCAGGGGTCGGCAACCCGCGGCCCACGGGCCGCATGCGGCCCTTTAAGCCCTCTGCTCTGGCTCCCTTGAGCTTAGACAAAAATAAGAAGGAAATAAAATAAAAGTAGTTGTAGGACTATTTATATTTTGTTGCACAGTTGGAAATGTTTCTTATCTTGTATTTTGAGGTGATACTGTGACACATAAATAAAAAACAAAACGGTTTTAATTAGGTCAACTAAAATATGCGTCACATCCTGCGTCACGGTCCCGCGCGAGCGCCTTTTCTTGGAGGCGCTCGCGCGGGGACCCCCGGCTCGATGAGCGAACTATGGATAAATCAAAAAAAAGTACCGGAGGAACACAGGATTTAATTCTGTGTGGACAGAGTTATATGCTTTCACAGCAAACGATGCTGGTTTACCGGTATGTTTGATATGTAGAGAGAAGTTGTCAACGGTGCTGCAGCCTTTACGTATCGAGGAACAAAAAGGGAGAGGAAGACAGCTGACAATCTTCAGTCATAATTCAATGGGGTATGTAATTTATTTCAGAAACCACTTTTTGTTATATTCCATGGAATGCTCTTAACGTCCCGATAGCAATGAATATATTAAATGCTTTGACAATAAATACATACAAACATTTATCTCTGGAAGCCATAGCGCTGTAAAAAGCACGACCAATCATTTTAGCCGACCCGGTTAAAATAACTGGATGGCCTACCTGCCTGTAAGCCTTCCATCTGTGCACATTGCACAAACTTATCTCGTGGCCTCATTGATGATGCGCGTTCGTGTGTGTTGGAGGAGGGAATCTGTAAGAAAGTCTGAAGGAAGAGGCCTATTTTTTCCGGTTGTGTATCTTCAAATTCTAGCGCACACGAGCTGGTTTCTCCATTCTTACCTACCCTACCTTTAACTCGTTTTAGGGTGCAGCTATATGTTTTATTTATTTCAAAGTGGGCCCATTTTAATAATATTTTTTTTTCCTTCAAATGTGCAGAGGACTCCCCAAGTGCTGTGTTTAATTTATTTTAAAGTAGGCCTGTGTATTATTTGTAATTCTCCTTATAGGAGTTCTTTGTTTCTTATTAGAGGTTAACAGTTTTATATAATGTAATAAATAGCCTAATAAATGCAAAAAAACTGTAGTTTTTGTCTGATATAAAAATAAATACAACTTAGCTATCAAGCTATGAAATATGTTTTGCGGCTCCAGACAAAAAATGTGTGGGGAAAAAGGAGCAAAATGGCTCTTTTGGTCAAAAAGGTTGCAGACCCCTGACTTAACCCGTAAAATGAAATTACGGGCCAAAAGTTTTATTTACAAGTATTACACACACACACACACACACACACGTGCGTCACGACTCTTTTAAGCATCACTGTTGCCGGAAATGCATCCGCGGAGGAGCCGTGGAGGACCCATCAGTGTATCCTCGATTATAGTTCCTCCAGAGAGCCTCCTCGATGGCGATGCTCGATCCTCGGTCCTCGATGTGCATTTAGAGAAATGAGACGTCCTTCAAAATGGCGCTCTGAAATCCATTCCCGGGTCACTACCGGAGGACCGAGGAGTCGAGGAGGGGGAATTAGAGAAATGAGAAACCTTCTAAGGCTGCACAATTGTTGTCAAATTGTTTCAATTGAAATGTGAGTAATGCAATATTGAAGTTGCAGGAAGCACAATATTTGTTAATAGTTAATATGTGGTAAAATAGATTATTTTTTACTTCCTAAAACTCACACAATGTTAATAGTAATATATTTTTCAATAAGAGATTAAATGAGAATAATAATGCAAAAATGATCAATCAAGCAAATTGAAACTAGCTACATCCTCCATAAATAATCTCTTCTCTTTTTGAGACTAATATATATTTGTATGCATGTTCGTTTAATAAATACACCATAATAATGGTGTGTGTGTGTGTGTGTGTGTGTGTGTGTGTGTGTGTGTGTGTGTGTGTGTGTGTGTGTGTGTGTGTGTGTGTGTGTGTGTGTGTGTGTGTGTGTGTGTGTGTGTGTGTGTGTGTGTGTGTGTGTGTGTGTGTGTGTGTGTGTGTGTGTGTGTGTGTGTGTGTGTGTGTGTGTGTGTGTGTGTGTGTGTGTGTGTGTGTGTGTGTGTGTGTGTGTAGCATCCCATCTCTGTCTGAGGATGATGCCCGTGATGCCTTCAAGGACTATGTGTCGTCTCACTGCTGCTACAATAAAGGTCCTGCCAGCGATGGAGTCATCACCAAAATGGAGCCGTACGACACGTACAGGGTGAAGTGATGTTCAAACTGTTTATGTTGCTGTTGACTGCTGTTATTGGTGGTGTGTTTGTTGCTTTAAGATAAGGAAGGCAGGGTTTTATTTGCAACATTGGGCAAACTCCTCATAAAAATATTTCAGCAAATTGTAGTGGTCTGAGAGAAAAAAGGAGTTTAACACCTCTGGTTGTCAAGCTTTAGAAATATAGCCCATAATTGCAGACTTTTCCAAAACAGAGACCATTTCAAATACCAATTGGCTGTAATACAAATGCACATGCTTACTGTATAAGGAAAGCATATATGCCTGACTTGAGGGGTGAAGATGCAGGAGGATCTTCAAAGGTGGGAGTGTTCTTTTGTCAGGAGTCTGACATCACTTCACAGCAGTCCGTCAACAAATTAATGATGTCACTCTGGAGACTCTCACATGACTGTCATGTGACCTCAGGCACTCTCATGTGACACTTAAATGTAATAAATAATAATGGTGTAAATATGTTGTGATGATGAAGCCTCCTGATACCTTTAAGTTTTGTTAGCGTCAGGTAGTTTGTCTTCCAAGCACTGCCAAAACACAGGTGGCGTACACTCGGTGGTGTGCCTGAATGCATCTTGTGTCAACCAAAGAGGATTAATACAGATGTAGCGATTCATTTCAGACAGTTTGAAACGCGAGGGCCGTGATTGGTACGTGATCTGCCCTCGCTCAAGGGAAAACCTCCAGCTTGACTTGAGACCTTCCCCGTGATAGATAAATGTAATTATAATGAAGCCAGCTGCAATGGATCATTGATCCACCAGGGGTTGCAGTGGGGTTCCACACTGGAGCTCATGTGAAATAAAGTGAGATACAGTATGCTGGATGTACAGCGGAACGTTGTTAAGATCCATATGTCACGGATATCATACTACTGTGCTAAATAAGAGACATGTAATCATTTACAAAACATCACCATGTTGTTATTTAACAAAATAATTTTGTTATTCGAAAAAAACGAACGGGAGGAAATGCAGCCCGGCACTCGATTTTTAATCCTAATTTAATCATCATCTTCACCACGATCATTTATGTTTATGTTCGCCGAATTGACATGAAATCACTGACACATATGAATATACGGTATTCAACTTCATTAAAACGTTATTAACGTGCCTAAACTCAGTAATTCACCAAAAATATGTATATTTTAATGGAGTTTCGTCGGTCGATCAGGATCCCAAAGTGTAGCGGAGGGATCCTCATCTGGATGAAGGGTGTTATTTTCCCCATAAAGAACAAGTCGCTGCAAATTATCCCGCTTATTACATGGCCACATTCTCAACAAAGTAACGACATGACTCCCAATATTAATTGAAATGCTTTTATGGATTTAGAAAATGTTTTTATTGATTTAAAAAATAGTTGTATGTATTGATTTAAATTGACATGCATCCGCTAAGAAAAATAGTCCGTTGTTACAGTTTTTTAAACAGTCTGAATGAAACGGCAGCTCTCAGCTGTGTATTTACACAACTAATGGCCCATCAACCACAGCTCTCTCCCCCCCTCCCCCCATGATCTTTCTTCTCCAGCAGCTAAATTAACAGTAGGTTACTCTGAGTGACCATAGACTGTATGTGACAAGCTTACAGTTAGTGACGTAACAACACCATAAAAGCTGGTGTGTTGAAAGCAATACGGGAGGTAAAAATAACTACAATAATTGTGACTTATTTATTGTGGCTTTTATGTTTTTAGGTATAAAATGTTATGTAATTCAGGCTTATAGTTCACCCTTCTCTAAAAGCCTTCCACAATGACAATATTCATTGTAATTTAATAAATCCTTCCAACACACATTGTAAAAAATAGCCTACTGTAAGTTAAGAAATCATTTCAATATGTACATCTTCTGATGTAAAAACAATAACATTATAAATAGTAACATAGCTGAACATGGTATTGCACATTTAGCTTTGAGTGTTACTGACCTGAGATGTTTTTATTACATGAATTAAGGTGACTGAGGGTTTTTAACATACAGGGATGCAAACTCATCAGGTATGAAAAAGGTGACAAGGATCCGAGCCCCCGGCTCCCCCACCCCACGGAATGACAGAGGATTTTAGCAGTCAGAACAACTAAAGCAGCAGTGTTAATAATAACAGAAACGCCAAAGAGTCACATCTAATAGAAATATATAAAAGCATTTATTTTTAAATTGTGGAGCAGTCAGTTTATAATTTTGGCAGCACTGTTGAGCATTTTGAAAATGTATTTTCAGGCCTCTGTGCAAGGCTTAAGTCTTTTTATCTTTATAGCCACATGGTGTAAAGTAACTAAGTTCATAAACTCAACAAGTACTATACTTGGGCACAATTTTGAGATACTTGTACTTTATTTAAGTATTTCAATGTTTTGCTACTTTGTTCTTCTACTCCACTACAGTTCAGAGGTACATGGTGTACTTTGACTCCACTGTATTTAATACCTTTAGTTACTTCACAGATCTGGATTAATTAAGTGAAATATAATCAAGTGTTAAATCAGACTTTAGTTCCACCTGGAGTAAATCCACAAGCTACCCTGCAGTATACAAAGTCATTCAAACTAGCTGCACCTTTAGCAGCTTTGAGAACACTTTCATGATCAATCATTATAAAACATATCATATCTATTATTCTGAAATGGACCAATCTGCACAATGACTACTTTTACTGTCGCTACTTTCACTATATTTTGATGATAATACTTTTCTACTTTTACTTGAGGAACATTTTGAATGCAGGACTTTTACTGTAACAGAGTATTCCTACACTCTGGGACTATTACTTTTAGTCAAGTACAAGATCTGAGTACTTCTACTTTTACTCAAGTACAAGACCTGAGTACTTCTACTTTTACTCTAGTACAAGATCTGTGTGCTTCTACTTTTACTCAAGTACAAGACCTGAGTGCTTCTACTTTTACTCAAGTACAAGATTTGAGTACTTCTACTTTTACTCTAGTACAAGATCTGTGTGCTTCTACTTTTACTCAAGTACAACATTTGAGTACTTCTACTTTTACTCGAGTACAAGATCTGTGTGCTTCTACTTTTACTCAAGTACAAGATCTGAGTACTTCTACTTTTACTCAAGTACAAGACCTGAGTACTTCTACTTTTACTCAAGTACAAGATCTGAGTACTTCTACTTTTACTCAAGTACAATATATATACTTATACCACCTCTGTTTATAGCCTATGAAAAAAACTATTAGAAATAGAAGGCTAAAGCTAACGTTAGCAGATAGTGACAATGTATGCTAGCTAGCTAGCTCAACGATTCCTTAAATAATATTGCCACAGAAAAACTTTTCAGTTCACATCCCGCTCTGCAGCTCCGACAGGGAGCTCTGCTCTGAACACCTGAACAGCCCGTTCTAACAGCTGTTCACCAGCGGTCCAGTCTGTGCCACAGTGACTCCGGACGCACAGTTAATATTAACGAACGCAGCCGTAGGTAATGTAGCTGCTGAAGCTAGACCATCATCTCAGAGCAGCAGAGCCTTATTATACATCCATGAGAGCAGAGCCAACAGGCAGGAAGACTCGAGCACACAGCTCGTACTTCATTATAATGTATAAAAAAAGAACACCATGCGTGTCATGATGGCACATAACAGCTCACGGCCGCAGATTACTCCGGGTCCTAGCCCCCCCATACCCCAAAAATATTTGTATTGCAGATCTACATGAATCACACAAACGACCTATTTTGGATTCAAAACGGCGAATTTCGCCGAAAGGTGACAAGTTTGCATCACTGAACATAGACAGAGCACAACTGAAAAATAACATCTGAAACGATGTAACAACATAATACACTTGTGGGGATACTTGGGATGTGAGGAGTGAGGGACACGGCTTAGAACGGGCGTGTCGCCTGGCAGGACAGGAGAGTGTGTGTGCACCAGTCTGCCTTGATCTATGAATTCACGTCCGTGACACTCACTGCTGCCCACAGCTGTTTTATAGAAGTAAATGTCTTCACTTCATGAAAGTGTTTTAACCACACACACCTCTACACACACATGACGGGTGTTATTTTCCCCATAAGGAACAAGTCGCTGCAAATTATTCCACTTATTACACGGCCAAATTCTCAACAAAGTAACGACATGACTCCCAATATTAATTGAAATGCTTTTATGGATTTAGAAAATGTTTTTATTGATTTAAAAAATAGTTGTATGTATTGATTTAAAAAATAGTTGTATGTATTGATTTAAATTGACATGCATCCGCTAAGAAAAATAGTCCTTTGTTACAGTTTTTTAAACAGTCTGAATGAAACGGCAGCTCTCAGATGTGTATTTACACAACTAATGGGCCATCAACCACAGCTCTCTCGCCCCCTCCCCCCTTGATCTTTCTTCTCCAGCAGCTAAATTAACGGTAGGTTACTCTGAGTGACAAGCTTACAGTTAGACACAACACTGTCATTGCAAGTGACCCTCAGTTAGTTGACTTTTATGTTCAACTGCTAAATTCGTTACTGATAAAAAAGGGCTTCTACTGTACCTAATTACCTTAACACTAGAACCGCCAGAGGTTTTTGTATAGGCCTACCTAAACCTGTCAAATCCCGCTATTAGAATGCAATTTTTAACAACATAGGGTGCTACATAACACACTTTCAGGAAAAGTCAGGGACTGGGAGACTTTAATATTTTATTGAAAAAAAGTTACATTGCACACACACAACACACATCACACAAATTGACCCGATTGGCGGTTCTAGTATTAAATAAACTCACTAATTAATTAAACCAGTTCAATACGCATTATTCTTATTCTTATCATTCTTTATGAGCGCAGAAATAGTCTTAAAATCAGATCTGTTTTTTAAATGAAATCTGACGGCAGGCAGTTAGCTCTGATCACCTATGATAAATGCGCCGCACCTAATCGCTGGCCATTCAGCCACAGACACTGTTCGAAATGGGGGGGAGCTAGGAGGAGCTTGGCTCCCCCGAAGAGGGAGGGAGCTCCCCTGAAGGCTGACTTTGAGATAAATAGGGGGAGCCCAAAACAATCGTGCATATTTGTGTCACACAGATTAGAAATGTTGAGTTTCTGTAAATAACAGTTCTTGAAATAAATAATAGTTATTGTTCATTACAGTTTCTGAATATTTGTTTTATATTTGTGAATATGTCTGGGTGTTGCCATCTGTATGTGGCGGCGCTGCATTCTTACTTACGTTGCTATGATTATGGCGGTGATGCCGGCGCGGTATTTGAAATGTTCATATTGATATATTTTTTAACTCTGGCTGTGTAATAAAAAAATATGGCAAAACGAAAACAGCCAAGCGTCACAGCTTTTGGATTCACAAGCAAAGAAGCGAAGGAGTCTAAAAATGACAACGTGAACGGAAAACAACTTTTAGTTGGCCGGCTGTAAGCGGCGTTAGGGTCGAGTTTGACAGCTCCACACCGAGGGAGAGGCCTGCCGATGCGGAGCCTGAAGAGGCTTCAACAACGGCCACATCCGCCAGCATAGTGACACCGTCTGTATTAGTAGAAGAGTGTTTTTATAGCAATTGATCGCATCCGCGCTGCTACGCCAGTCAACAGAGCATGCGTGTGACATATTTAGTAGCAGGATGTGCTCTGAAAAATAGGGCTCCCCGAAAGCAAATGGGTAATTCGAAAACTGACAGAGCTCCCTCTATACAAATCAAACTGTAGAAGATGTGAAAGCAGCTATTGTTTTAAATAATGGTTGGAATGTGACCTGTGAGCCTTCTGAATTACCGTGGGACAGCACATTCTAAACTAAAATGTTCAATCAATAAAGTAACATCTTATCTTATCTTAATAATATCTTCATATTAATAATAATAATAAATCATACAGTATGTGTCCGAAAGGGAGCAGGAGGAAGCAAACACAAACATATACTGCATATTAAAGCAAACGATTGTAAAGGTTAAAGTATGAGCATAACAAATAAAGAAGTGTAATGTAAACATTTACATTATAATTATGATTATTTAATATATAAAGACTATATATTATTGAATTACAAGATTAGATATACTTTAGTTGATCTAAAATATTGATGTGTTCAAATGCTCTTCAAAACACAACTGAAAGTCCATGAAACTTGTCTTTCTGTATTTGTGAATGAAGCGCCATCTCCTGGTTAAAACCTGAAATTGAAAATCTGGCAACGCCCTCTTGGAAAATAGTGGGAGGGCTTAACATTCCTCTATACTGGTCTTTGGCAGGCCGTAGGCAGGAAGCTGTAAACTGGAGTCCGAAATTCAGTGCTACATCTGTATGCTGCTAATCTGCTTCTTTTACGATGTAGACATTGTGTTTGACTAAAGGTTTAAAAAGTCTCACAGTGGCCCCCACTATAATACCCCCACCCACCCCTCCTTATTTATCCTGCATTCGTTATTAGCAGTTCCCGGTTGGTATTCCCGGTGGCGTGTGGCGCAGTGGATAGAGCCTTGGTGTTGGGATCAGGGGGTCACAGGTTCAAACCCCACTGCAGTCAGCATGTCGTTGTGTTCCTGGGCAAGACACTTCACCACAAATTGCTCCTGTGGGGATTGTCCACAGTATTGAGTATGTAAGTCTCTTTGGATAAAGGCGTCTAACAAGTAACATGTTTTAACCCTTGAATGGTTGGAAAAATATTGATTACTTTGATAATAAATACAACTTAAAATGTAATAAATCTTATGCAAGTTCAGAAGAGTGTTTTTTTTTTTTTTTTTTTATCAAATATGTGGATGTTTATATGCTGATACTGTTATAAGTGTAAGTCACTCTGAATGGAAAAAAAAGTAATATCATACTGAAGTAATCTGTAATACATTTCAGTTTTGTTAAATCGATTGATAACATTCAAACCATTGCTATGATTGTTAGTAATTTGATGAGTGGTACTTGTTTTTTGTTTTGTTGCAACAATGATATCTCTGCTAAGTAAAATGTTATTGAGGTTGCACATTCAGTGTTTGTTAAAGTGTGTTTTCTGCTCTGTAGTATCGACTGGAGACGTATACTGAGTCCAGGTCAACTGAGTGGGCCACCAAACCTCATGAAGGTAACACACACACACACACACACACACACACACACACACACACACACACACACACACACACACACACACACACACACACACACACACACACACACAACCACAGACACACACACACACACACACGTTTGTGCAACCTGAACATAACTCAGAGCACAAAAGGTCCACTAGTGGCTTTCCTATTTTGTTTAATTCATGTACGATTCATTGTGTGTAAATCATTGGGTTTCATTTGTTTTAAAGAGAAAGGCAGTTTGATTTCTTGGGATTTTCTTTCATCTTAGAAAGCAGGAAAAAAGGGTTTGGTTAATGACAATTTGTGGTGACTTTATTGGTCGGTCAAACACACTAACACACACTTCGTAGTGCATCATGAGGTCACCACTTAAGATGAGCTGTTGTTCAGGATGTTTAACCACCAATTTAATTGGGTTACTTATAAACCATAAAACCAGGTCTGAACCTTCAAACAACTCTTTGAAGAAGTGAGTTAAAGTGGCAATAAGCTAACATTCCCATCCCCTCCATCGGTATTAATGTGGCTGACTTTATCATAAAGACAAAGGGATCACTTCCTGTTTTACCAATGGCGAAAAATGTATTTAGACTCTTAGGGAATAAGCAAGACATATACATATTTTATGCTGCAAGTGCCAGCTATTGTCATTGGAAAATAATTGGTAACAATATACAGCATTATCTTTTCCTGGACTTTGTGCCGTAAATCAGAATACTGACCTGGTGACAGACAGAATTGACAGCTGAAGTCGAGGGTTATAGAAATCGAATCTCAATGCTAACTTTAAGTACCATCACTCTGCCAGCAGCTGTTTTTTGATTGACAGGTTAGTATAACGTCTCTCTTGTGTGACCCACAGGTGAAACGGCTGACTTCTACACTCAGACCGCCCCCCGACCCTGGGAGGTCCTGGCCACCACCCCGAATCTCTTCACCAATCACACGGAGGAGATCCGCGTGCCCTACACCTCCTCCGTCAAGGTGATTGGTTAACACAAGCTGTCCTTCAAAGATATCCATATTGCTACATTTACCTACAAACTGCTGACCTGTGCAATACTTAATTGAGTACACACTGCCATGTCGGGTATTGTGAACATTTGTGTGAGAAAAATCCACCGTGTATAGTTGTCTCAATCGCATGCGGTCCCTTCTCAGGAAGTGACGATCAGCGCTGTTGGCTCGTTTTTTCCCCTCAGAAAAAAAACAACCTCATTAGGCGGGATTCTCAGCTGAGCACTGAAGGGATGTTGCTAAAACTAATTTGACAACATGATGTCAAAATGCAAACCGCAGACGAAAAGGAGAACAGTGGAATCACAGACAGGCAGATGAAGCATAGAGAATATCAAATAAAAAGCATGCAAAAATGAATCTAAAATGAATGACAGTGTAAAGTCCAGTGTTTGCCTATAGCAGCGGTCCGGGGCCCAACTTCGGCCCGTTGTCCATTTTTAATTGGCCCTCAGCAAATTCAAAAAGAATGCTTTTCTTATATTGTACTTCTCAAATATATATCCAAACATATATTACACATTATAAAACGGACAAGTCAAATCAAGCAATCTGTTTTTAGCCGTGATATACTGAGCGTATACCACGGGTAGAATTGTAAGTTACTTTTCACAACAAGTCAGTATCCCTCCGCGTCTGAGAAAAACAGTATACCGATGGGCTGAAAAGCAAACTGCCTGCAGTTTGCAGTTTGCTTTTCATACTGGAACAAGAAAGCAGCGGAGAAGTAACGGGGCAGAAAGCCTCCTTTTTACGCAGCGGTCCAGACATAGACATCAAACGGCAAAACATATTCAGTGTGCAGATCCTTTGGCATTAGGGCAGGGATATCTAGACACTTTCCAAGGTTTTACATAATGAATTGTGCTACTTTTAAAGCAAGCAACGATGTTTTCAAATCTGTAATCAAAGAGGTCCGCAAAAACACTATCGACCAATCAAATTGCTTGATTTGACTTGTCAGTTTTATAAATATATTTACATTTCTTCCGTTACGAAAGAAACTTAAAAAGCCTAAGATGGAAACATTTAAGATTAGCTTCGACCTCCGGGGGGGTCTTACTATGGAGGAGTGGATTGAGGAGTGCCTATCTCCAGAAGAAAAAAAAGCACCTAACGACGACATGCAGAGCTACGTGAAGAGCAGGTAGACCAACCGGGAAAGTACCACCATTCAAAAGCTTTCTGATGCGGGTCTTGAAACAAAGCAGAGAAATTATGACCGTTAGTGGCCACAGGTGCGAAAGCTCTCTCCAGAGCTACTGGAAGCCCAATCTCGGGGACCCGAGAAAGTGGAGCAATATTCACCCACATGTCGGGCCGAACCACGCGCCTTAGCTGTGATATAATGAGCATATACCACGGCCTGTCGTGAGCTATTGCTTAAGTATTATTCACTTGTTAATAAGCCCAGTTAATACATTCAGTCAAAGTTGAAATTTGTTTCTAGCAAATCTTAGTTGATACAAAAAGCCCAATAACTTATTTGCATAACAAGCTTGAAATATACCCTTCCTATTTCCCCTTTATTATAATCAATTTGACGTTCCTGTTTTAAGGAATGAGCGGCCAACACTTTTTGTAACAAAATAAATGAAACCCTATGGAGAGCTGTGATGTAGACTGTTTTTTTTTTCAAAGCATATTCAAGTATCAAGCATAATGTGCCTACATTTGATTGATTTTGCTAACTTATAACTTAACTTATGAGGCAATATACCTCAGCTCTAGCTAGCTAGTGGCCCAGCCCTTTGCATGTTTTTCTGTCTGTGGCCCTCAGTGAAAAAACGTTGGACACCCCTGGCGTATAGTAGGCCTATATATCAGCAGTACATAGTACGCAATGGACATACTATTGGTTTTGAGTACTTCAAATATTCTTAAGCTTACTAACTAGCATGTTGGTATGGAATTTGGTTTGCAGGCCAACTGTTGACCTCAACTTAGTTTTTATGTATTTTAGCTGATACCTGACAGCCAATCAGAGAGCTGGATTCTGATGTGGAGAATTTTGCAGCTTCTCTGTCAGTGGGACTCCAACAGTAAAGTTATTTTTAACTGTGTGTGTGTGTTTTTTTTTTTAGGACTGCAACAGCTGCCATTCCACAGGGACGATGCCGTGTGATGAGTGTCATGGAGATGGATCTGTAAGAAGCCTCCAACCAGTCAATCATTATCCCATCAGCTACAATAAGCTACAAAGTGATTGAACTGACCTAATGTGGATTAACTGTTCATGTTAATATGTCTGTGTGTGCAGAAAGTCTGCTGGGTGTGTAACGGCTCTGGGAAGAGAGGCGAGGAGAGCTGCACTCAATGTGACGCTTCAGGCAAAGAAAGGTCCTGAGGGGGGGTCGGGAAGTCCAGCTGCTTATGACACTTAAATTAAAAATCCATGTTCCCCTCTTACATTTTTAGAGACTAAAATAGGTAAAACTATCCAGGGTTTTCAAAATGACAGACGCAAATAAACAGCTACCTTATAAATAATACAACAGCAGAGCAGCGAGCTGGAGAATCTGTTGACTCTGCAGACAAATCGTATTTTAGTCCGTGAAACCCCTGAGTCAAATGTTTAATTTGTGATATTGGCCGATATAAATACAATTTAATCAATGTTTTAAAGAAAATTGCAACCATAATAATGATCTCCTATGATACCTGGAAGAGGCAAATCTCAAACACACAGTGTAAAGACAGAAAATCGCCATTTCACTATAACTTTATTTGGACAGAAATATAAAGCTCCTTCAATTGTAATTTGTTATCCAATAAACAAAAGTTAAATCAATGACTTGAAAATAATCAATCGAAAAATGGATTTTATTTGAAAAATCTTCAGAAAGTTAGTGAACTAGGACACAAAACACAGCGGTATGGCCCCTTTAAATGACACTATACAGTCAGTACACTTTGATAAGATTGAAAAGAAGATTGTGAAACTTGTCTCATATCTGACTGTGTTTATGTTCGTGTGTAGGTGTGATAAGTGTGATTCTAGAGGAACGAAGGAGTGTGAAACCTGTAAAGGAAAACGACAACTGCTGACCTACATCCAGCTTAACGTGGAGTGGTGAGTACTGATACAACTTTGATATAGGTCCTTGGAAGAACAGTCCTTAAAGAGCTTTGCTGCTACCTTAAAGAGTTTCAAGGGGTCCTTGATGATGTTTCATGGTTTCTAGGAGTGACGGTGAAAGTTCAAATGGTCATTGAGGATGATGTGAAGGGTTTAGGCCAGGGGTCTGCAACCTTTTTGACCAAAAGAGCCATTTTGCTCCTTTTTCCCCAAAAGTTTTGGTCTGGAGCCGCAAAACATATTTCATAGCTTGATAGCTAATAAAGTTGTATTTATTGCTATATCAGACTAAAACTGCAGTTTGTTTGCATTTATTAGGCTATTTATTTCATTATATAAAACTGTTAACCTCTAATAAGAAACAAAGAACTCCTATAAGGAGAATTAAAAATAATACACAGGCCTACTTTAAAATAAATTAAACACAGCACTTGGGGAGTCCTCTGCACATTTGAAGGAAAACAAAATATTAAAATGGGCCCACTTTGAAATAAATAAAACATATAGCTGCACCCTAAAAAGAGTTAAAGGTAGGGTAGGTAAGAATGGAGAAACCAGCTCGAGTGTGCTAGAATTTGAAAATACACAACCGGAAAAAATATGCCTCCTCCAACACACACGAACGCGCATCATCAATGAGGCCACGAGATAAGTTTGTGGACAGATGGAAGGCTGACAGGCCGTTAGGTCATCCTGTTATTTTAGCCAGGCCGGCTAAAACGATTGGTCATGCTTTTTACAGCGCTACGGCTTCCACAGATGACATTTTTGTATTTATTTATTGTCAAAGCATTTAATATATTCATTGCTATCGGGACGTTAAGAGCATTCCATGGAATAGAACAAAAAGTGTTTTCTGAAATAAATTACATACCCCATTGAATTATGACTGAAGATTGTCAGCTGTCTTCCTCTCCCTTGTTGTTCCTTGATACGTAAAGGCTGCAGCACCGTTGACAACTTCTCTCTACATATCAAACATACCAGTAAACCAGCATCGTTTGCTGTGAAAGCATATAACTCTGTCCACACAGAATTAAATCCTTCGTTCCTCCGGTACTTTTCTTTGATTTATCCATAGTTCGCTCATCAAGCCGGGCGTCAGGTTATTCGCCTCCGAGAAAAGGCGCTCGCGCGGGACCGTAGCAGGATGTGACGCATATTTTAGTTGACCTAATTAAAACCGTTTTGTTTTTTATTTATGTGTCACAGTATCACCTCAAAATACAAGACAAACATTTTCAGCCATGCAACAAAATATAAATAGTCCTACAAATACTTTTATTTTATTTCCTTCTTATTTTTGTCTAAGCTCAAGGGAGCCAGAGCAGAGGGCTTGAAGGGCCGCATGCGGCCCATGGGCCGCGGGTTGCCGACCCCTGGTTTAGGCGGTCCTTGAGGAGGTTCCCTGAGATTGAAGATATTCTGGTGGTCTTTGATGTAGTTCTGTGGGCTCTTATAAAGATTCAGAGGGTTGTTGTTGGTTCCAGAGGTCCTTCATGATGTTTCATAGTCCTTTAGGACGTTTTTGATAGTTTTAAAGAGTGTTGAGCAGTTATTTCTGAGATTTTCTAAAGTGTTGATGTTTTATCGGGAACTCCCTCCCCCAATCTGTCCGCCACTCTCCCACACTGTCTACCTTCAAAACCCAGCTGAAAACATACCTCTTCTCCCAAGCCTTCAACTTACCCTACCCCCCAACCCACTGACTTCACTCACACCCCACGCTGTATCTCTTATTCACCCCACGCTGCATCTCTTATTCATACATTCATCAACTTTTTCTTTCCTCTTTTCCATTATGTTGTCTTTTGCTCGTTGTCCTATGCTTGCTCCCCCCCTGTGTTGTCCTTTGCCTGTTCATGTAATGTTCATGTTCAATTTTCTTGTCCAATATGTTGTCTTCTGCCTGTTCACCCCCTTTCTGTACTTTTAATTTTTTTTTTTGTAAGCGACTTTGGGTTATTGAAAAGCGCTATATAAATAAAAGTTATTATTATTATTATAGTAGTTAGGGTTAGTTAATGGTTGGATGTTCAGGAGGTCTTTGAGGAAGGAGGAGGTTAAGAAGACAAACTATTTAGCGTCAGTAAACTGCCTTTTTAGATACTGTCTGAGCTAAATCTTTTGTTTAACATCTGTCATGATATAATAAGGAGGATGCATTGATTTTCACAGTTTGGGATATTTTAGAAATTAGCAAAACAATTTGAAATCATCAGTTTAAAACGAGTACAGGAGCATGTATTTGCCTTATTAGGTAAACATGAGAAAATGCCTCACTATGATGGAAAATATTTAAATGTACTTTTTGGAGCAATGGCTCAAGTTGAAACCCTGATTTTAAAGAATGCGTGATCTTTGCCATTTCAGACACATTATCAAGAGTCAGAGTGTCTGAGATTTGTCTAACAGTCTATTATAAACATTTTACAGCAGCCGACATCAAACTTCTATATGTATGCCATATGGATGAACACAGATTAAAAAGCCACACTTTTTACTCGTAAGACAAGTGGGTTAAGAGGGTCTAATTGGTCCTGAGGAGGTTCCCTGTTTCCTTAAAGATGTTTCAATGGCTAATGAATTTGAATCTGACCCAGTGTGGGTGAAAAGCAGCACAGACAGATTGTTTAATGCCATACATTCTGACCCAAGGTAGCTTCCCTGTAGTTTGAAATTCAAAGAATTTGTAGGCAGTTGTGTGTCTCTTTAGTGACCTCTGGCTGAGTAAAGACAGTAAAGACAAACCTACACCATGTGAATTTAAATTAATACATACTGTACTCTGTATCTGGTTCAAATAACTGATAACATCATGTGTACAAAGCATATAGCTCGCTGCGTGCGTGCGTGCGTGCGTGCGTGTGTGTGTGCGTGCGTGTCTTTGTGTGTGGAAACATGTTTGTTTATATATGTGTATCTGTGTTCAGGACTAACAATGTGGAGGACCACGTGGTGCAGCAGGACTCTGGTCTGGAGGCCGATGATCTTCGTTCAGTGACCGGGAAGGAGCTATTTAAGAACAACCAGTACCTGGTACGCAACACACACTCACACACATTTACACACATTACAGCATATTTCATAATATTCTGAAGGATACTCTGTCTCCATATCTGACTTCCTTCATTATGTTGTTCAGTATATAAGTATAAAGACATGGTACGTTGTTTTTTTCTTCTCTAAGTTTACCGTGTTTTTACACAATACATCTTATACTACATTATGCTCACACATTAACATCTACATTTCTGATGTTACTGACGTATGCACTATATATTCGTTGTTATTTCTTTACTTTATTACAATAAATACTTTAAATACTTTAATTTACCAGCATCTTTTTTGTGGTTTCCCTTTTTTGTGGTTTCCCTAGGAGCAGCGTTATGAAACATGTACATCATAAACATCATTATCTCTCTTCAGACAGGTGTAGCAGAGCTAAAAGGAAATGTTTCCTTAAGATTGTGCTACAGGAATGTTCATGTGTTAATTAAAGAATTTTGCTATTGTTAGCTGTTTGTTTTATTGTCAGTGTGTAAACCTCTCTCTCTCTGGCTCCTCTCAGCTCTACCCGCTGCTCGGCTTCCCCAAACCGGCCATCTCTGAGGCCTCTGAGAAAATGGTCCGAGAACACCAAAGCAAGTACGCTCAGAACGCCAGGATCCTGCAGCAAGTAAGTCATCAGACTGCTGACTGACACATTCAGGAAAAAAGAGGAAAATATATAATAATGGAAGAGAAAAAATATAATCTCTCTTCTTTAGAGTCAGGTGAAAATATGGATATCCGTGTCAGGTGTGTCCAGAGCAGAGATGGGCATTGCCATTTAATTTTCATAGATTGTCATTATTTTCTACTGTCATCTTTTAACCAACATCATTACCAGATCATAACTACTAAATGTTCATTCTTTTTTTAAGGTTTTAACCTTTTTAAAATGTCCAGTTGTTTTAATAATGTCACTCTTTGACTAAAAGGAAACGCAACAATTTATTAAAGCTATAGTTACCTGCTAGAGTGTAAGCATTGTCATTGGTGTATTGCATATATACTTTTTAAAATATATATTCATATCTGTAAGGTCGATGCAAGTTTATTTATACAGAACATTTATACAAGGCAATTCAAAGTGCTTTAGAAAAATAATGTACACGCATGAAAACCTATTATAAAAGGAACAAATTATAAAATTAAAATGTTTAAATGCATTTTAAAACTTTCATTTAGAAACCAAAACAAGATACAATAGAATAAGAAAGATATAAGTTAGAGTGTAATTAGAGATATGAAAAACTTTTTGTTCATCTATTATACAAAATCTACTTTTTCATTTATGTTATACATCAACATGTGTCCCCTCTGTGTAAAGAGATTCAGGAAAAAATGTTTCTCTCTTTTTGTCCTGATCCATTTATATAAAAACCTGTCTGAAAATGAGCTGGTTTTGGCCACTTTATGATATCATCTCGCAGAGGGGCGTGGCCTGCAGCATCATTAGCGTTTAAAGCTACAGACACTGAATCAGCACTTTTGAAACAGGGCTGAAACAGAGGGGTTTATGGCATGCTACAATTATCTGTTTGGTATTTCAGCCGAACACTTCAGTGACATCTTGTTTATATATCTGAGACCTGTAATATATTGTTGAAAAAGAGTATAATAGGGTACCTTTTAATAAATATGAATGAATGCAGATTCCTTGTATGTGTACACAAACTTTTGGAAGTTCAACATTTTAATTCTCAGTTTAGAGAATTTGAAGTTTACCATATTCAGACTTTTGCTTTAAAATCTCTGTCTCTGCCTGTCTTTCTCTGTCTCAGAGGCAGACAGTGGAGCTGATCCCCATCACTAAGGTGAAGTACAAGTGGAAAAGTGACTCTCACAAGTACTACGTCTACGGCAACGAGCGTACGGTGGACTGCGACAAATACCCTGCAACCTGCTGCTGTGTCATCCAGTAGACACACACACACACACACACACACACACACACACACACACATACACATACACATACACATACACATACACATACACACACACACACACACACACACATACTGTAACAAACTGTTATTCTGTTTCTTTTTACACCTTTAACAAATCTCTCCTCAAATGTTCAAGATTGTTCTGGTGGTTCCCACATGTGGCCGGGTCCCACTCTTGCATATAAACCTGTATTTTGTGTATGCTTAAACACGCACAAATAGTTAAACTTCAGTATGTGACGTTTTACACAAAAAGGAAGGGATAATTAACCTTATCGGTATGGTATTGAGTATTTACATTTGTGTTGTACTTAATATTAAAAAGTACTCAACATTAACTTAATACTCCTGCAGGAGCTCCATTTAATAGTTTTTTTTGTGTTTCCAAAACTATTCTGACTCTACCTCCTGCTCAGAGTTATTGATGCTCCACCAGGTGTTCTAATAAGAAAACAAACATAATTTAATCATTTATATTGAGATTTTATTTATAGAGATTTTAAAACGATAACTAAATTGTCGATAACAAATAAAGTAATTGTTCTATATTCAAACCACAATTTGGTATCCCTTCTTTGTCCCTGTATGGATACCTGTGTGTACCAACACGACCACCAACCAAAGACATGCCAGTATGTAACATGTAGTGTCCTCAGTATTGCATTGAAAGCGCATAATGTCCAAATCATTGCTGTTTCAAGAACAATCAACAGTTTTGACCAAAAAAAGACTGCATCATATTTACATCTGTGTATTTTAACAACAACAGAAACCGGCTCACCTGGTCTCTACTTCTCTTTTTCTACCTGTTTGTTAATGTTTCATGAAAGTAGAAAGGTGTTAATGGCCAAATGTATCTGCATGTGCTCATGAATATTTGATGCTTTGTGATATACTTGTAGCTTATTTTGAGAGCAAGCATGGTGTTATGTTTACAGCTGACTTTTTGTCTTGTCTTCAGCTGACATTCACTACAGGATGAAATGTACAAGTTGTCCCTTTTTTTTAAACTGCCTCCCTGTCTTACACCAGAGCTCCTGCAGTGGGTGCTTTTATGATGTATATGTGACAAATAGGACAATGCCACTTTGTGTTTACAGCTGCAACCAGGCCTATGCAAAAAAAACTGCAATTCTTTACATGACCCCCATGCTAAGATGCTTACCTTTTACAGCAGTAGTAAAAATGTTAACAGCCTGGAACAAAAGAAGTGTTGGTCTCTATAGCTCATTTCCCCCCTCATGATAACTGTTCTTGGGGTATATTTTTAGATCATCTATTTAAATTATATTAAGGCTTAAAATGACAAATCATGTCAAACCACAGACTTTATTTCAGGCATCTAACCAAAAACACATCAACAACCAGAAGCCGTAGAATGCTAATTTGTTTCCAGCTTTTAGGACTCCTAGATACCTGCACCTCTCTATTAGGGGTGTGTATGCTTTGAGTAACAGGTGCTATCTCAGGTTGCTAACCGCTAGCTGTCCACTGTGCTGCGTGACCCAGGCCGCCTTAATACACTAACAATGCCTAGTTTTAGCTAAGCCTGGCAGTTAGAGGTGGTGGCACTGCCAAGATGGCTACCTCATAAACCAATTGGTGACGTTGCAGGGACTACGTCCATTTTTATGCAGTCTATAGTTTTAATCTTAATCTATCGTTGAAATATATGTTAATTTACTAAATATAATCAATTCCTTCCATCTTGCATTTTATAATATCAATGTTGCTTATTGTTTAGCGTTAAGGGTTTAAGTTATAGTCCTTCTTTTCAATAAAAAAACACTTCACCAGTCGACTGTTTATTTCATGAAGACAACCTTAATGTGACTTTGTCTAAACTCAAATGCTGGTGTGATGTTTTATTGTGTTTAATGTTAATGCCTTAAACCAGGCCTATTCAACTAGCGGCCCACGGGCCGAATCAGGCCCTTCAGAACTTTTTTCTGGCCCACAAGAGGTTGCCTGCAAATCGAAATGGATATATAGCCTATATAAAACTAATGTCTCATCACACTAAATCCGACGATGCGGCGAAAACGCTGGTTTTTCCATTCATTTGAATTATTTTGAATCCGTTATATTGCCTGCCGCACTCTTCTCATAAAAAAAAAAAGAAACTTTACTGTGTCCGAACTTGCCATTGGCTCAGTGAAACTCAAGGCCCTGACACACCAGGCCGATTTCGGCCGTTTTCGTTAGTCGGAAGACGAAGCGTGTCCTGTCGCCCAATCTCAATTTGGTGTGTCCCGCACAGGTCCCGCACCGTCGGCCGTGACACGCCTTATTTGGACTGCCTGACCCGATGCATGGCCGATTCAACATGTTGAATCAGCCATACATCGGGTCAGGCAGTCGGACCAAGCAATCACTCTGATTGGTTGTTCAGCTAGCAAATCAGTGCATGAGAAGCGAAACGGAAGTGAGGGACGTAAACAAACGATTTAAGAAGACACACACAGACTGCTATTCATTTTCATCTCATCATGGCGATCTGGAATGACGGAAACGAAGACCTGCTTATCACCTTGATCCAGGAGAGGCCAGCTCTGTACGACATCACAGAGAAAAAGTACTCGAACCGAGTAGTGAAAACCGGACTCTGGCGAGAGATTGAAACGCAACTTGGTTTCTCAGGTAAGATTATCTTTTTCATCAATTGAGCTCTTTAGCAGATACTGTCGGTTTTTTATTGTTTGCCAGCGTACAGTGACGTTAACGTGAAATGTAATTTGTTATTTCAACCTTGTGTTTTGTTGTTATCCTGTTGCTAGCTGTTGCAAGCTGTGCAGTTTGGCACTAGTGATGTGTCGGTCGCGAACGAGCCGATTCTTTTGAACGGCTCTTTGGTATGAACGAGGGGAACCGAGTCGTACTTGGTGAGAGCCGTTCTTGTTATCGTTCAATAGTTTGTCCGCACTCACTGCCTGCCAAAATCCACTAGCCTTTTAAAAAGCTTGATTTTGTTCCCCAAAACGTATTCTGTGAAGACCCGCCCCTACTCTGAATGTATCTATCTCCGACACGGAAACCCTGTCTGCTCCTAACAGCAGCTCCTCGCGAGCAGTTGCACGTCGCTTGACCAATCAGAGCACACTGGGCTCACAGGGAGGGGGGGGGGGGTCGAGCTCCAACAAGCCGTTTAGGAGAGAGAGTGAACACCAGGTTTCAGCACGAGGAGTGAGATGGGGTGGGTCTTAACGGAATACGCGAGAGAGAGAAGTCATAACAAGTGGTACAGGACAGGTAGACAACGTGTTTTTCGGATGGAAAATGAGCCAAACGCGAAAACGCAGTTGGATGCTGGAGGCTACATTCAAAATACATTCACTGACATGAATATGGCGCCACCTTTTGTCATGTTTACAATGCAGATTATTGACATTAGGTCTGGCAATACATTCAATCATTATCCTGGTGATTATTTCGCAGATAAACCTAGTAACCCCGCCCCCCTTTAAAAAAAACGGCTCTTTTGAACGACTCTTTTGAACGGCTCTTTGAAAGGAACGGAGCCATAAGATCCGGCTCCCTTCAAAGAGCCATAAATCCCATCACTATTTGGCACTGCATATAGATATGAATTGGACATGCTAACTAGCCATAATGCTTACATCGTTTTATTTGTGTGCTTCAGAGAAAGAACTGAGGAACAAGTGGGATTCTCTGCGAACCAAGTACACCCGGTACAGGAAACTTGCCCCTTCAGGTAGTTGTGGAGCACAAAGGACTGGCAGACAGCAGTGGATCCTGACCAGGCTGCAGTTTTTAGAGCCCTACACAAGAAGGAAGGAGAGTACTTCGAACGTCACCATCACGGTAACTATTTTATTTGTTGAGTACAAATAAGTGTTTCTTGCTTCTTTCATTTACAAAAACATTATTTTCATTCGTTTGGTGGTTACAGTGGTAAATATAACAATAACAGAATAATATATATATTATTGTATTATAATTATTGATGTGCTCATCACCTTAATGTTGCAGCTGGTAAAGGAGGAGCTAATTTAAATTACATGATATACTGCTGGGTAGCTTATGAAATTCACCATGGGATCAATAACGCTTGTATCTTAACCTATAATAATACATGATAAAAAAATATGTCTTGATTATATTTTGTAGTGTTCTGAATCTTCTAGAAGTATGTCTTTAGCATCTGAATAGAGCCATCACGATGTGTCTACAATGTACCTCTCACACTTGACCACACCCCAAACTAATGGCACACACATTTCAGGGTATTGTTTTGTTATGAATTCTTAGTAAACAGTTTTAAGAAGCCATGCTATTAAATCCAACTAACTGTGAATTTATTTAAAAAAAATTAAGGAACCTCCGGTGGCTGCAGAATCAACCCCCGGTGGCACCAGCAGTGAAACCTCGACCAGCACCACCGAGGAGTCCTTCCACTTTGATCCTGAGCCCTGCACTCCCCTGGCAGAATCCACCATCTGCACCACACCGGCATCGTTCGGAGAGAGGCCAAGCACACTCAGCACTCGAAGGCCTCCGGCAAAGCGCAGGATGATGATACTAAATTAGATACTGTCTACAACTGTTCATTGTTCAAGATTGAAATGTAAATGTGCAAGCCGGTTCTGTTTTCTTCTCTGTCTTCCGGTTGTTGCCTCTTTTGAATGACGAATACACACTACCGCCGCCTGCTGGTAAGGAGAGTTATTGCCACTCACGCACTGAAGTCTTTGCGGTGTGTTCACGTGCGACACATGGCCAAGACGCAGGAGAACACGGCGACGCAACAGCCGGCGTCGGCGAGTCCTCTGGTGACTGCTTGGTGTGTCAGGGCCTTCACGTTACACACTAGGTTCACCGGCCACAGAGAAAGTACTTAATTAACAACAGCTTCAATAGCCGCGTTCACACCGCGTACTTTGCAGTACTTAGTGCCAGCACTTATTACCCCGGGGCACTAAGTACCAATCGCGTTCACACCGGAGTACTTTCCCTGAGGGAAGATTACGCAAATGGGCCGCTGATGTCACTTCGTCTTCTTCTGCTTTGGGTTTACTGGCAGGCCGCAAACAACTTCACGGCGTATACTGCCGCCCGAATTCCCGGCCGGAAGTCCCCAGAGTTGTTGACTGGCTTCAGTAGAAGCTGCTGGGACTCCCAGCAGCTTCTACTGAAGCCTTCCGAGTAAATCGCCAGAATGCCGACACGTCCTTATCACTCCACCGCTCCCATGTTGTTTTGTGTTGCCATAAGTTATTCTCTATCCGTTGGTGCGCGGGGCTAATGCTAATAATGCTAATCCCACAAATACAATGGCGGCTTCACAAAACTTTTCAGAGTTTTACGGGGCGTGGTTTGCAATTCGCCCAGCCAATCAGAACTGGGGCACTTTTTCCCCCCAGGATAGTACCACCTCTCTAGCAGGCACTAAAAATGGGGGTAAAAGTTCCCGGCACTAAGTACTCTTTTTGGTGTGAACGCAACATAAGGGGTACTAACGGAACTAAAGGGGAAAAGTACGGGGTAAAGTACTCCGGTGTGAACGCGGCTAACGTCTCTCCAAGCCCAAGAAACGTAAAGTTGATGCGGAAAATCGCCAATTCCAGAATGAATGGACTTACAAATATGTATTTACTTTGCCAACCGCAACAAGTAATAAACCGGTGTGTTTATTGTGCAACGAATGTATATCCGTGATGAAAGAATACAACGTAAAGCGACACTACAACTCAAATCACGGCTCGTTTTCTGCCAGTTTTCCCGTGAGCTCAGAGGAACGGAGAAGGAAAGTACAGGGAGTCAGGGACTGCTAGCGTCATTTGAACGGAGTCAAGTGGCTTTTAGTCAATTTTGCATGGAACAAGAGAGAGCTACGATAGCATCCCTGCGAGTAGCCTGGACACAAGCCAGGCAGAAGAGGCTGTATGTCTCCTTATGGGGTGGATCCCCCGGAGAACATCAGTGCGAACTCCGCCAGAGGAATTTCCTCCTCCACGGCTTTGCACGGAGGAATGTCGGTGGAAGACGTGTGCACTGCTGCATCTTGGTCTTCCCCCTGTTCATTTATTCAATTGTATTTGAGGGATGTCTCCCATTCATCTCTGACACACCCTGTACTGAGTGTCTTGTCAGAGTGAGTGACGTCAGGGATCCAGCTGTGCGCCTCTCTCCTGCCTCTAGGCACACGGAGAGCGGCCCTTTTTCCCTCTTATGAGAGGGATGTTTTCCTTTTTTTCCTCTGACACATTTTTGGTACGGAGTGTCTTGTCAAAGTGAGTGATATCAGGAATCCAGCTGTGCGCTCTCCTGCCTATCTACACACAGAGAGCTGCTGTTCCCTCTCTTTTTGTCGCTGGGCAAAGTATGACCTTCGTCTCTACTTTTTCACAGCGGCAGGTATGTATTGTTCCCAGCCTTCGTCCCCTCATGGAGAATATTCATGTTATGCTATATTCCAGGGACGGTGATGCGCCATTACGCATGGCGCAATAGGCATGGGTTGTTATTGAGCAGGTGTGTCTGTGCTTCTAGTACCGGGCGGACCCAGGGGGGCGCAGACTACATCATGCTTCACCCTTAACCCAATAGCAATAGCCTTTTAGAGGGTGAAGCCATATACGAAATAGAACTGAAGTTACCTACTGTAACTCCAGCTTCTATGAGTATTGGCGTAGCCCTCTAAGTGCTGGGCCCAACTGGCTCCACGAATAGCTGAAGAAAAGTTATTTTGTATGGGAGCAGATTGTCGGTCCTCCTTCCTATTTTTACAGGAAGGGAGCCCGAGGGTGGGGCCCACCTTGCGGGCGGGCGTGGACTACAGTGTTTTTTTTTGCTTTTACTTGTTGTACCGAACCTGTACCGAACCGTGGCCCCCAAACCGAGGTACGTACCGAACCGTGAATTCTGTGAACCGTTGCACCCCTAATTAGTATTAACACTACTGTAAGCAAGAGTTATTTGTAGCGATTCCTTGACAAAGTATTGTGTGGCCCACAAACCCCCAGTGATTTTCCTATTTGGCCCACTTGCTAATGAAGTTGAATAGCCCTGCCTTGCACATTACTGTGACTACACACAGCTCTGCTTCTAACAGGGTGGACCTGATATACCTGATATAGCTAAAACTCTTGTTAGTACTCAATAGTACTCAGTTGTTACAGTAGATTATTAATCGTCGGTGACTGTTAAAGCTGAAAGAAACTCTAAGAATCATCTGCTTCTCTTGCATCATTTTTAAATATGCGAAAAAGTATGAAGCCCCAAAACTTGTTCAAGTAAAAGTACTTATCTGAGAAATAAAAATGATAATAAATAACTTAATAAATCTCGATATTAGAATAGTAATCTTTTACATACAAGAAATTTGCATTGGCAAATTACAATAACATTTTGAAACAATACTAGTATATAACATATGTACAGTATATCTGAATTCAAATGAAAGTGCTCTGCAGTGTTATTACTGTAAGTTGTCATGTGCAGAAATGTTTAACATTGATCGAAGAATGTGGAAAGGTTCACAGTACGAAGTACGAAAATAATATAGAACTCACCTCACTGATATAGTGTCAAATATGTTCACTAATATATTTCATAAAGACACATGGGAATGCATTACAGCAACGTGTACAGTAACTATGTGAAATACAACGCAAAGCGTTTTGTTTTTACTCTCAACTCCATTTAGAATGTAAGAAACAGCTTCACATTAGCTTCAACTGAATTTTTCTCTTTCTGGTTGAGTTTTTACAAAATATCTATTTTTAAAAGAGGAAGCTTCAGACACCTTCTGTGGTTATTCTTTAAGAGGAACTACAGATTTCTTTGAAAAATAGATTACTAAAGAACTGTATCATACTCAAGAGGGGGGAAAAGTAGTAAGCTCGTCCTACATTTCATTCAAGCAGCCCTTTTATGCTCATTTTCAGGTTCATATTTTTATTTTGTGCCTCTACTGTGACATGTTTACATGCTTTAATGTTCAAAAAGCTCTTTATTTTTCTCATACTGCCTGTAGTGCAGCACCTCTTTTCACCCTTTGTCTAAAACCAGAGCCCAGTCTGCTCTGATTGGTTAGCTTGCCTATCACGTACAATGTGTTGAAGTGCTATCAAATAGAAGTATTAATGTTACATAGTGATGTCACTATGTTTCGGAAGTAAACAAAGGAGTCCAATGGAGGCGTTTAAGGCAGGGGGGGAGTGTCTGGGAGAGAAACTTCCTCTGGAGGGAGCTTTTGATTGTTCTGATGTTTTTAAATCTTGTAAGGATATACTTTGTATCTACATTACAATCTTGATATGTTTAGCTCACATGAAAAGCACAAATGTATTGTACAATTTAAATGATTCAATAAACATTCGTAATTTTCCTGCATGTGTGCATATATTCGAACCGCAACCCAAAGACTAAAGAATAAGTGTAATGTATTTAAGCAACTGCATATGTTTTGCTATCACTTAGAAACACTGAGATAGCCAATAAGCATACATACATTTGTACATTAACTTATAGGTTCTATAATTTTCAGGGATAGATGTATGTTATCTATTTTAAAGTATTAGGCTTATTTCACTTTTTTGTCATAATTACACAGACTCTTATTGTTAGGGAATAATTCTCCTGGACTCATAACCTTTTTGCCCTTTGACGTGTATGACCAACCCTGACGTCTGTTATCTCCCTTAAGGAAATGGGCTGCTTCAGCCATAATGTTGTTGTTCCCATTCTATGACCGGGCAACTCTAGGTCACAGATGGTTTATTGTTGTGGGTACACTGGAACACTTCCTTCTCGGTGTTTGTGGACTCCAAGGGGTGAAATATTTGAGGCCATAAGTGTCAGATGCAAGTAACTCAGTGTTCCCAGCTGTTTAGGCTATCTCCTCAAATATGTTGATTACTCTCTGTGAACCAGTTAAAAGGTCTAACGAGAGAGAGGCGCTCCAGAATTGACGTGGCAACTCTCCCGTGCAATCAGATCGTGACTGCTGTGACTTGTGATGGGAATCCTCCGGCCGAAACTCCTAAATAAACCATCAGTGTTTGACATCAAAGCTCCTGCTCATCCCGTGTCTCCTTCATGAGTCGGTGACTCACACTGCATTGCTACACAGAAGTTTCCCCCCACACTTATTAAAAGCACAGTGTTTTATGTATGTCTTCAAACTTTAAACGGAATCCACCATCAGTCAACTTGTTCCAGGAAGGAAGGAAATGTGTGATAACCTATCACACATGAGCAACTTAGATGAAAGAAGTCAACGCATTCAAAAGTCAACCCTACAGAAACTTGAAATATAAATCAAAAATATATAACAACCAGAAACCACAGAAGTATGAAATGTGATTACTGCTGTAATTTATTATATGTTGTGTAATTTGTGGCGCACCCAAGCTTTTGGTTTATCCAGATGTTTCCAGTTGATTGATAGTTTTTAGGCCATTTATGATAAACTCTCCACAATCGGCCAAAGTTATATGTGTTGGGCAATCATCAGTTAAACTCATTTCCTTGAAAAAGGTTTCGTTTATTTTAGAGATACACCCATTGCTACGAAATACACACACGCGCACAATAGATGTTTTATAAAACCCGCATACCAAACAAAATCTCCCTTCCTCTGTCTTTTCTCCCCATCTCCTCCCCCTTTGGTGGGCGGGGCTTCTGCATCATTATGCCCTGTGCAGCAGCTTCACAAAGAGAAGAAGAAACACCATCCGGACGGCTTCTCCTTAATGTGAGTCCTCCTCGGTTGGTGCCGTTAAACCGGCTGCTTTTCCCCGTGTCAGTGTGTGTCTAAACCATGGTCTAAACCCGTGTGTGTGTGTGTGTGTGTGTGTGTGTGTGTGTGTGTGTGTGTGTGTGTGTGTGTGTGTGTGTGTGTGTGTGTGTGTGTGTGTGTGTGTGTGTGTGTGTGTGTGTGTGTGTGTGTGTGTGTGTGTGTGTGTGTGTGTGTGTGTGTGTGTGTGTGTGTGTGTGTGTGTGTGTGTGTGTGTGTGTGTGTGTGTGTGTGTGTGTGTGTGCGCGGCATTGTGCCTGGTGTGTAACTTTGTCTGGAAAGTTTTCAGCAAACTTCATGCAGATTCAGCCGCTGTAGCTGCGGGCTGCTTCACTCGTGTTTGATGCATTCTGTGCGTGTGAAAGACAACGAGTGTGTGTCCGATAAGTAAAAAGAGAGAGTCAGGGAGGAGGAGGGGAGGTCAAGGGGGGACAAACTGTCTTCAGACTTTCTGTCTCTTAACAACTTCCTTTGATACTCTTGTCAGGCTCGCATAGTGTTCATACAGTGGGGCTGTGGTGACCTTTTAGTAATGTCGTTAGCTGGTAGCTTCTCTCATTGTAGGCCGACTTAATTATAGCGTGTTTTACACTTAACCGTTATAACCCGGGTTACAGTTAGTATCGCGTACACATGCTGTTCTAACTTTTAAATTACTACTCCACTCTTGTGATTCTTAAGTTGGTGTGTGCGTTTTGTCGATCGTTAGATTTGGTCATATTGAAAATATGTAATGACAGAACAATAATATTCAACTTCTTGACAATCGATTATTCGTTAAGTAATTTAAAGCAAACTTTTAAGGAACATCTTTGTTCAGCACTGAACTATGGAGATAAAACATTAGACTGAATATATATTTTTTAATTTGGTTTGCGTTTCATTTAATTATAGCACCATGAATATGTATTGGACACAAATGATTGATTTGTCAGTTGTTCCAATATCTGTACTATACTGTACTGTTCTGTACTAATACCTAACTGTATTTTGTACAATTCCGTAGATGGTAGCATAGGCCTACAGTAATTTTTGTAAATCTCGTAAAATTAACTTGTAATGCTAACAATTGCAGCCTCTAAAACATGGAGATTTCCTGTTTTATGTAATTTATGTATATTATTTCATGTTGAACTGAAATGGATATTTTAACTAGCCTATTATGACATTCTAAAGAACAATGTATTGGTTTGTCTGTTTTTCTTCATGGTGAACTATATCTGATATATTTGTGTAGTATTTATCTTGTACAATTCTTCTGCTGGTAGCATACAGTTATTTTTTTGTGCGTCTACTTTATTGTATAGCCTATCCCTCTAAATATCTGTTTTGCTTTTATCATATTGGAATGTAGTGTAACCTCCACCTTACCATATACATTCCTACAATATATTGTATAGTATTTAGTTATGACTTAATACCAGACAGTGTCATCTCATAACATTACTGTACTATTTGTTGTTTCCACGATAGACCATTTCTATCATATTTTTTTTTTTAAATGTGTGAAATGTAATTGGCCTGTTTCAATGTTAATGTCCTACAATTTAAACTCTGATAATATTATTACAACAGTTTATCTATAGTATTTCTGTACTGAGTCTGCAGTTCACATTTTAGTATGTTTTTAAACACAACTGTACTCATCTCTGTTATTATCTCTTAAGTTGAACCCGGAATATTCCACTAGTAGACTGCAGTTATTCATTGAGGTTAAGTGAACAATTATTATCTCTAACCGTTTCCTGCCATTACTTCATGTGTTGTGTTGGACTCTACTGTATTATTACATCTCATGATATCCGTGTTTTACCTATTCTAGTTTATCGTGTGGCTGATGTGCCACCCTCATTTCCCTGTACAGAGATTAACAAGGTTTTTAATGATCTTACATTATCCCTATTACTACATTATTCTTCTTGCAGCCTGTAGTCAGTAAAACAACCCCAGAGATACTTTCTGTGTGTTGTGCTGATTGTATTGCACACGTCAGTATTTTTACCTCACTTTTTCCTACGGAAACACTTAAGATAAGAACCAACTATTGATCGTCTGGAAGTAATTCAGCATTAGAGCTGCACAAAAAACAGAGCAGTTTTACTAAATACCCTTTATAGAGATTTGTAGAATATATATTTCATTTCAAAACTTTATTTAACCAGGTCAATCCCATCGAGATCATCAATCTCTTTTTCAAGGGAGACCTGCATTCTGTGTATTCTGCACAACTACTCTATTGTCAGAACAGTGGTACTCTTACAATACCAGTTTATGTTTTATAAATCCAATATGATCTTAATCTAATAAGTGTTTAGTCTATAACATTTCAGAAAATAATAACAAATAATGCATCCACACCTGTTTCTCTTTTTTTGGCCCAAAACTTAAGGATATTAAGTTTATTATGATATAAAAAAGAGAAAAGCAGGACATCTCCTTATCTGCAATTTCTGTATATACTCACTTTATCAAAAGTCAGTTTTACAGTTCATTATTCATAGAATTAGAAGGTGATTATTTTCTAGTGTTGTAGCTCCAAAATGTTTGAACATATACCTTGTTATGTATATACTCACTTTACTGTATTCTACAATAATCATATTCGCATAGTATTTCTATAATATTCAGATTTATTTAATGTTTTTTATTTATTTAATCCCTGTAGTCTGTAAGTATTAATGTTCTTAAACTGTTTGTATAGAATTACCTTAGATCAAACAGAGTAGCATTTGTCTCATAATACTCCTACTACTATACTATAATATAGTTTCTGGAACATTGTGTCCTTTTCCCCCTAGTACTTCACTGTATTCTCCCATTGTAATCCTGTAATATATCTGTAGTTTCTCATGGATCTCGACCTTGTTGATCCTATTTTCTTCTTTTGTTGTGCTCTTACAGATTTATTTCCTGTATTATTTCTTCCAAATAATGCATCAAACATAATTGAATTAATTTAGTATCTTATGTTTCTATCTAACTGTTGCTTCTAATATACACATAAAATGACATTTTATTTTTGAAAGTCCTGTAATATTCATGAGGAAGTTTTAAGTGTTGATTTTCTTCAATGATGAATTCAGTCTTATATGATGTGTGACTCTTTATGATATTTAGCTTGATTTGACGACTGAAACCAGATACATAACATAATTATAGAGAGACATGCTGGGAGGCAAACCTTCTGCTCTGTATTTGGAGAGGTGTAATTATAGAGGCCTGATTCTAAATCTGACCTGCAGATTGTCACAGACTTGAGCACGTTTTGTTTCTAAAGCTCACAATCCCAGATGACTTACCATATGACTGGTTTAAAGGGAATGGAAAAGTCCACAATAAAAATGTTTTTTAAGAGGAAAAAAGTAAGGGCAGCAGAGGAGGAGTCCTAAGGCGGGGAAATAAGTGACGTCTTTACAGAATAGACAGCTAGATCACACAAATAATTATTCCATGAAAGGTACAATAAAGTAGTACAAATATATGTAATATATTACAGTGTCTCAGACAGAGCGTTGAGTCTGTCTGAGAGTCAGGATTGTACCGGGAAGTGAGTGTGTTTCTCAGCAGCATATGAGCTCACCATTTAAGGTGTGTGTGTGTGTGTGTGTGTGTGTGTGTGTGTGTGTGTGTGTGTGTGTGTGTGTGTGTGTGTGTGTGTGTGTGTGTGTGTGTGTGTGTGTGTGTGTGTGTGTGTGTGTGTGTGTGTGTGTGTGTGTGTGTGTGTGTGTGTGTGTGTGTGTGTGTGTGTGTGTGTGTGTGTGTGTGTGTGTGTGTGTGTGTGTGTGTGTGTGTGTGTGTGTGTGTGTGTGTGTGTGTTCCTCCTGTTTAAATAGGATTTTCCATCCTGCTTCTAGTCAGTGACACTTGACACAAAAATAACATTGTCCTGTACCGTTTCCGCCATCTTTGTGGAAACTGAAACACACATGCAGAGTATTCAGTCTCAAGTCTAAAAAGAAGCGGAGGACGGTGGATTTTAATTTTATGTCTTCCAAATGTAGAGTTCATTGTTGGATAGGGTTGAGCAGTCGCCATACGATAAATCTGAGTTTTCTTTACACCAATCCATCTCTCCCTTATAACATATAAGTGATTGTGCCTTAGCTCTTGTCCCTGTGTATGCTATACAGATTGTACTGCCCCTTGAGAAATATACTTAATACATTCCAAAAAACTTTGCATAAACAGTATTTTCAGTTTTTTATTTAAGATATGCAAATAGTATGTTGGTTTTGCTGGTGATATTTTGGGGTTTGGTTTTATTGCATATTTTAACATTTCAAATATCCTTTAACCATAAAACATAACTTACATCACTCAATATCACCCCAATAAAATACAAAATAATAGAACTTCACATATAGAACATCATAATTGTCATTAAGGAGGTCAACTGCAGGTCATTGTATTAGATCCTAATTATTTGGCTGATAGCCTGTTGATGAAGGGGGCTTCTTTTATTCGATTATTCCTCTCTGCCTACTTTATCCCTAAACACATTTTGAAAAAAATGTAATGACGATTTACTATTATACGAAGTAATAGTAATGTAAATGATCTTATATGGTGAAAGCATATTAAAAACGCTTCAATAATGCAATAAAAACAAACGACACCCTAAACTGCCACCACCTGACAGCTTACAATTGACATATCTCAAACTAAATTGTTGGACCAGCTGAATACACTTCAGAACATTTTTAGATGTAATCATTACATCCGGTAAAAAATTCTATTGAAATTGGAATATTGACTATATCTCAGTCTACAAATCATATTCTACAGACTTATTGTACAAATCCGCTTAAAGGGGCCCTATCATCCTCATTTTTAGGTTCATATTAGTATTCAGTGTCTCTACTGTGACATGTCTCAATGCTTTAATGTTCAAAAAGCTCTTTCTTGTTCTCTTACTGCCTGTGCTGCAGCACCTCTTTTCACCATCTGTCTGAAACCGGAGCCCAGTCTGCTCTGATTGGTTAGCTGACTGGCTCTGTTGTGATTGGTCTACAGCAGGGGTCGGCAACCCCTGGCACCGTAACCAGTGGTACACTAGGAATAAGTGTGCAAAATATTTACATCGGATCCTGAACGAGACCGCCGCCAGAGCGCGTCTCCCCGTTACCTGCAGAAGGAAGCCATGCACGCAACGCAGCCCAGCTCTCTTTAACTCCTGTCGACTTGCTGCTACTTTTCCTCCAATTATTTAAATTTGTTCAAACCGCATCATGTAAGTTGCGCTGACAGGTGAAAGAGGTCCACACACTGCTTCCCCGCAGCAAGGCTCCTCCTGTTGACAGTTCACGAGCATCGAGCTCCCAGATAACTTTCATATATTTGTCAATGATAATGAGAATAATGATGCAAAAATTACGAATGCCTTCAATATTGTGAATCAAAGCGCAGTTAAAATATCAGTCAAAAAAAACAATGAACTTTTTCCAAATTGTTGAGCTCTTGTTCCTCAATTCAGTTTCTAACTACTTTTATCTTTCTAGCTGGTAAGTTTGACTGTCCTGTTTCTGCTTCACGACTGGTCAAACGTGTTTAACCTATCTCTGTTTGTGTTTAACACATCGGCATCAGGGCGTGTATCTATCAAGTGTGTCGGTATGTCCAGACACCCAAGAAGAGATTTATGTTCGTCATGAATCTTCAGTGACTTTTAGCTGAAGCATTAGCATTATTACATTATTACATATATATACATTATTGCTCTTTTTCTTGAATTGTTGTTCAGCTGCACATTTTCTGACAGCTGTGACTTCCTGTCACGGAAGTGATCTTTGGGCTCATAGAACTCGGCCTCCGTTACGGGTTGTTTAGTTTTGTTGTTGTTGAAAAGTGTTCCCCTTCCCCCATGTCTGTCGTTGATTGTGTGCACCTGGTGCCCTGTGTTGTCTCCTCCACCCTCACCTGTGTCCTGTTGGGTTGATTGGGTTGGGCATTTAGGCTCTGGGTTTTTGCTGTTAACCAGGGGAGTGTGTATGAGATCCTTGTGGCTGCAGGATGTGTTCAGGGCGAACAGCAGGATTGAGGCTGTGAACTATGTGCACATGATTTTAATAAATGCCCACACCGGGTTATAATTTGACATTCTGCCTCTGCCTCCTTGCTTGGTCGGGCCGCTCAATTGTCAGCTTCACACTTCCCCTGAAGACTTTGAGTTGATTTTTATCGGGACTTGGAAACTTTTCTGTAATTACTTCCTTCATGGCTTATGGCGGAAATGTTTAGTATACTCTTAATAACAGATACTGTGTAGATAAAGGTGCTTCATGTTTGCGTTGGTGCTTCAAGACACTTAAGTGTTTGCTTTTGTTCCAACACATTGAATTAAATGAAATGTTGATGTTAAACCACTTGCTCTGTAAAGCTGGGTATAATTGAATACTGATCTAATTAGTAGTTCTGTAATAAATCAGGAGTTTTAGTTTGAACACCAAAACTATAATTATTTCAATCCCTTACTTTTATATCAAGGAAAAGAAGCTAAAGTTTTCAAATGTTAAATGTTGTTTAAACACAAGCAGCTGTACGGACACTTCCAACTAAATGAAGTACAGTCGAACGCTGTATGATGTTTTTTTATCAGGATGTATCTGGTCGAATAATAAATCAACAGGATTATGAATCTGACCAGAAATCTGATGTTAACATTCAGTATTTGTATAGTATAGATACTCAGTTTGGTTGTTAAAGTGCTCAGGTTTCATACACAGTTTAGTCCCCCGATGTTACATGACAAAAAGGAATTTGAAAAGTCAAGATAAACTAAACTGAACCATTACAATACACACATCTAAATAAACCAAATATAGGACCGTCAGATACCACCTTCATAGTTTAATAAAGAAGATCAAAGTTAATCTTCATCACTGTGGCAGTCTGTTTGGGACTGACACCATTCTTCTTCTGTGGTGTCATTGTTTACCAACTCTTTGCTGTACTCCGATCAGTGGAGCAGCTGGCTTCCATTCTGGTGTCGACATTATGGTTAGAGAGGGAGAGGGAGACAGGAAGTTGTGCTTTCTCTTGAGTTCCTCCCCCCCTGCCTGAAACGCATTGTACGTGGTAAGGAGAAGGACATGTTTAATTCAAATGACTAATCACAACAGAGCCGGCCAGCTAACCAATCAGAGCAGACTGGGCTCTGGTTTCGGACAGAGGGTGAAAAGAGGTGCTGCAGCACAGGCAGTATGAGAACAATAAAGAGCTTTTTGAACATTAAAGCTTGTAGACATGTCGGAGCAGAGTCATAAAATACAAATAGGATCCTGAAAATGAGCATGATAGGGCCCCTTCAACAAGACTCTCACTGTACTCATCAAATAACTCCTAAGCAAACATGTTTTGTTAAGGACTTCATCCCAATAATGAATATTTTACAGGTATTGATCCGTTGATCCATGCTTTCTTTGTGGACTTTGAAATCCAGCCCGGGCTTGCAGCAGGTCACTTTGTTCTGAGCTGCTTCTGTGTCAAAGCCCTTTGCTCCAGGACAAATTTACACAATGAACATGCACATGACTAACACGTATGCTAATGCAGCAGCTTAGGTTCCTGATAGGAACGTTTCCCTACCTTTCTCCTGGGAATGTTGCCCTTTCTCGCCTGGGGAGGATATAAATAACATTAACAAATATGCCCCTGAGACTGTTGTTGATCAGTATCTGTCCTGACTCGTCTCCTCTGCTCCTGTTTTCTAAAACCATTCGGCAGATGTAGAGCTGTGGAAGTAATTACATTTATAAAATGAGTAAATACAAATTGAAGATTTGTGTCTTTGTCTCTCTGTTATGAATAGTATTGTTGCTGTTCAGACAAATGAACAATTTGAATGAAAGTCACATTTTGTTGCTTTGTTTGTTTTGATTTCTTACTTGTCTTTTCCCATGAAAGGGAAATAAGATCTTGAATCTTAGACTACCTGCAACACCCCTCACGCAAATCAAGCAACTAAAACGAGACGAGAATCTAGGCCATAGAAGGCCAGTGTTTCCCCTAGGATGGAGTCATAGCAGCAGTGCTAAGGCACGTGGGCCCAGCATAATGTGAGCGTGGAGCACGTGGAATTCTTTAGTGCGTGCGAAGTGCGCCCCGCCGATTTGTTTCTATGAGTCTGCCAGCACAAGAAAGGCTCTTGAGGCCTAGTACCAGGGCCGGTTCCAGACAATTTGCTGCCCTAGGCGAGATTATAGGAGAGATTTTATATATAAAGAATAAATGAAAATCTCTACAAAATACAAATACACTACAAAAACAGAAACTTATTGACATAGGTAATATACGTCAACATGGCTTCAAATGTATTGTATGAACATGTTTGAATTGGGGGGTGGACGTCACATCCTCGGGGGGATCCGGGAGTATGATTTGAACATTTTAAAGTAAAATGCTTCAATCTGGTGCACTTTGAGCGCCCAATTACTAGAGACCAGAGGCCTGTACTACGAAGCCGGTTCAACATAACCTGGATATGTTTGAGTTAGCCGGTTGGCCTAACCCAAAACATACGTGCTCTCGCTAAGCGGTCCTACGACGCTGGTTATCAAGTGGATCGCTCAAGCCAGCCGTGCCCTATAGTTAGGTGCGCGTTCACATGAAAGGGGTGGTATTTGGAGCATTCGACCAATCACAAACATGGACAAGCGTACTCGCAGCGCGTCATACTTCCTGAATGAAAAGTCAACTATAATATTAGTCAAATATGAAGAAGTTAAACTTTAAACATCCATGACTTAAACACTTTATCCAGGATAAAAGCCACATAGCTGGACCTGCAAGCTGGTAAAAGAAAAAGTGTTTGAATGCGTACATTAACAGGTTTATGATATCACTGCCCCGTCTAAGAGACGAGTGGATCTGACTTTAATTACATTTGCCTCGAGTGTTTCGTCAACTTAAGTGTTGCTTAAAATAATACTTCTGCATACAGTATGTGACACTGTGAGTGTTGCATGGCCAGATACGGCTCAGCTGACTCAGATAAGAAAATGTATGATACATTATGATGTGATATGAATGATAATGGGACACATCGACGTCTGCACTCAGTGTACTTATGTTGTGGCAGATATTTAAGTAAGCTTTCTGATGGGAGGTGATATTCTATTCATTTTCACGTTCACACAGTCAGGTGATTTTTGCCGGCTGTCTTTCCTGCAACGGCAGTATTTCTGTATTTCCTTTCTCCTGTAATATGACTTGATCGCTTTAAACTCCGCACACTGAGCTCTGATTGGTCAGCAGGCAGTGCTTTCACTGAGTTGAGCTCTTAGCCTGCAACCTAACCTGCTTTCGACACCTGGCAACTTAACCTGCTTTCGACACCTGGAACATGTCCAAGAGACCTGACAATGTGTGTGCGTTAAACATGATTAGGGAACATGGTCGTGTGTCATTTAGAAAACGTATATCTGCCCTGTGTTTCTTCTATTCGTGGGAGCATTACTGTATGATTGCTTGAGGGCAGGTAATGTTTCCCCATTGTTGTTTGGTGTTTCGCAACTAAATAATAATGATTAATTTCAACTTTGTCTGTGCTTGTGTTTTATTGATTCCTCTCTGTTTCATTATTTCCTGTTGTGAGGGTTGATTTCTTCTTAAGGTCTCTCAAGTGATTACTTGATTGTGTGTATACACCAGTCAGGCTGAATGTATTTAATTTCTCTTTTAAGTCTTGAACTTATTGTTACTGAAGCCTTTGAATAAGCGTGGCTTTTACACTTAATTGTGTCCTACCTCGTTAGATTTATGTCTGGAAATCAATGTGGAGGTTTTGGTCCTGATACAAATATGTGAAATTGGCCTCACATTTATGCAACAAGCGGGTGCAGGTTTGAAAGGAGCTTGACAGTACAAAGTGTGTGTGTGTGTGTGTGTGTGTGTGTGTGTGTGTGTGTGTGTGTGTGTGTGTGTGTGTGTGTGTGTGTGTGTGTGTGTGTGTGTGTGTGTGTGTGTGTGTGTGTGTGTGTGTGTGTGTGTGTGTGTGTGTGTGTGTGTGTGTGTGTGTGTGTGTGTGTGTGTGTGTGTGTGTGTGTGTGTGTGTGGCAGATTACACACACACAATGAGAGTGAGAGCTGAAACAGGAGAGGCTGAACTGAATCCAGATCCGATTGGTATTCAGAGAGCGACTGTGTGTGGGGAGACATTCCTGCCTGAGGAAGATGTGTGGGAGGAAGAGGGGGGAAGAGGGGGAATCCATTCATCAGCAAACATTTAAAAGCTGGCCTATCTCTCTCCCTTTTGCCTGTGAGGTAGAGGTTGAGGCATTGTTAGAAGAAAAAAAAAACTCAATCGTCATCATGACCACCATGTCCGGTTATAGTAGCTACCGACCTCATGTTGGGGCTTTTGGTGAAGTGAACTTGTGATTTCATCAGTGCTTTAGCAAAGAGATCGTTATAGATGATTAGTTTGTTATAAATAGTTTGTATGTTTCTTGTGTGTTATGGATGGTTTGCTATGTATAACTCATTTATTTTTGAATAGTTTATTAAGCAAAATACGTTTGTTATAAATGGATTGTTTGTTTTTTGTTTGTTATAAATAGTTTGATATGGATGATTAATTTTTTATAAATAGTTTGTATGTTTCTACCATTCAAACGTTGTTATGGATATTATTTTATGTATAAAAACAAGAAAAAAAGTGTATACAGTATATACAAATATAATGTTCTGCATCAAATAGTTTAAAATGTATTTTATAATGTTGACTTTTATATTCTGAATCAACATTGAGTGCTGTGGAGCTTATCCAGTGTTAAATTCCTGTGTTGGCTGTGTTGGCTAACTCCAGAGCGTATTAAAGTCTTAAGTAAAAATGTTTGGGGAAAAAAAAGATTTAAAATGTTCCTACAATTTTGCATTTATCTACTAAATAGTGTGCTTTTATTTCAAAAATGTAATTTGCAGTCGGACACCTGTTTAAAAGAAAGGGCCCAGCAGCTTTCTAATGGAACCATCAATGATATTTATAAAATCCCAATAACAAAAAATATGCATTTTCTCTTCTTTTTTTGGGTGATCACATCATAAAATATCACGACAGACATTTGTAACTTTCTCTGAAAACCTTTAATAAAACATTTGAATGAAAAACCTGAAATAATTATTTACTTTGAGCAAATGTAAATTAGTTTCCTCTTAATACTCAGAATGAACACCACTGAGAGATAACTGTGCTATGTGCACTGCACATTTTACTCTCAGTTAATGTTGTCAGTGTCACTTGCAGCTACCTCATTACTTTTATATTTTCACTTTTATAATACTGTTAATTATTTCTTTATACCATGGAGGTGTACTTATTTATTTATTTTGTATGTGCTTGCCTCTTCATTTATATCTGTTACTCTACTCCTCTACCATATCTAGCTGGACAAATATATTATTTCTCTGTGTTATTTTGGATGATGCTGATTTCTCTGTGCTTTTCTGCCTTACCCAGGTGGGACCTTTGATCTCTCTCAACCAATCAGAGAGCAGCGAGGACCAGAGGATGTAGGGTTCAGACTTTTTGTGGAGATGAAGCTGAGGGAAGACACAACAGAATGGACTGACATGTCCAGATGACAGGGTCCAAATATGCTGATGTAGCAACAGTTCTGACAGCTCACAACCAAACCCACCTTCCTCCCAACACCACCTACTCATCCTCCGTCCAGCCATGTTGTTGAGGAAGAAGCTGTGCGTTGCCTTGATGATCACTGCCCTCCTCTTCCTCATGCTCGCCAGTCAGGGCATTCCAAAGAGACACTTCCCATCTCTGCCACTAAGCCTGCAACTAATCAGCTGGACCACGCCCACCGGCAGGGAGACAGGTGAGGAGTTTGTCAAAAAGTAAATCCACAATATTTCGGTACAATTGGTTTTCAAATTGGTCTAAATGAGGCCTTTTTGTTTCCCAGAACACTGCCACAATGTATTGTATTGTGCTTCTGCAGGGTTGTACCCCTCCCTTAAATTGCAAATTTACACCAAAAAAAACATAACGCGGAAATTGTTGAATGCAATGTCTGTAACATTGTAAGCATTTTCCAGCCTAAACTATGCTGCTTTGTTTTGGTGTCATTCACACGCTAATTTCTGTCTCCACCAGATGCTGTTTTTGTTGTGTTTCAGAAGGGTCCTATAAGTGGCGTGCGGCTAAGTCTATTTTTATCAGAGGACCAAATTACTACTAAAAGTCGAGAGATTTTTGTAGCATTAAATTCATTATTATATTTCTTATATAATTGCTAATGTGTATTTATCTATCACAGGATTAAACACTTTCTGAGGAAAAACTGACCTTATGTTGTAAATGTTTTGAACTTCAACCAAAGTTGGACAAAAATTCAAACAGTTTTCATACCATTGTAAACTGTACAAAAATAGCATTTGTTGTACAAATAATATAATCAAAAGCTATAGTAGTAGCAGCAGCTTTAGTTGTGTTATCCAAATATTTACTCAAGTAAAATTATAAAAGTATTGCCGACAAATTATACTCAAAGTACAAAAAGTAAAAGTACCTATTGTGTAGAATAGCACATTTCAGAATCATATTTAATATTAACATTATAATATTATTAGCAGCATCTTAGTAGTAGCAGAAGTACAGCAGCAGATGGTAATGATGTTAGCAGATCTCCCATGATGCACTGTTCTCTGACTCTCTGTCTGTTTGTGTTTGCAGTAGTTGATCACACGGCGCCTCCTGCTGATCCGACCCCTGACCCTCCAAGGACCCCCCCAGCTCCCATCATCACCCAACCTAAAACCAAGGAGAGGCCTTTTAAAATGTCCCAAAGTAACACAAGGTAAGACGCACAAGGTCACAGACTCTGCATCCCATGATTCCCTGTTTTGTCCCTGTCTGACTCCTCTGTGTCCTCCTCTGTCAGGTTGTGTGGTTGTACTGAGTCCTGTATTTCAGAGCTGGGGGGGTCGGACTGGTTCAGCCGACGCTACGACCCCAAACAGCAGCCCGTCCTCCGGGACACCGACAACAACCTGGAACCCCAGGCGCTCGCATGGTGGCTGGTGAGGGACAAAAGCAGTCAAATGCAATTGCTAATAATGAAAACATCTGAGAAAATGTGTACTTTACATTCTTTAAATGTTTTTAAAAACTATATTTTACATTTCATTAGGCTGCTTGTTTTATTTAAAAAAAAAAAAAAAGTACAATAAGTGCAATAAAGCATGAAGAGATTTAGAACAGGAAGAATCGTGCAAGCACATTAGCTATGAATAAGCCAAACAATTCAAATGTTACACACAGAAATTAAGGAGTTTAATGAAAGGTGCAGTCAAAACTTGAATGTTGGGTTCCTATCACCAATCACTTGAAGCATGGCATGATCACAACTCATCGTGTCTATTTGAAGAAATGTATCTGCAGCATTCAACTCTATTTTTGTTCTAATTCTAAAACTCAATCTAAAATTTGTAGCCACATTTCTAGTTTCTGTGTGCGTGTGTGCGTCTGACACAATTTGGTCACAAGTTCACAACTGATAGAAAAGTATATAGATAGTAGACCAGACAGTCGCCATAACTATCTGCAACAACAAGTTTCCCACGGTTTGTGCTTGTATGTTCAGCTGTGTTGCTCAAAGCTAATTAAAGAGCAGCCTATTACTATGATTACTATTTAAATCAGCCGATAATTAGTGGCCGAGCGCTTTGGGAACCATTTATGACATTTAATCTAAAGTGCATAGTTTTATACCACAAGCACCAAATAAATGAATGATAACTAAAATATTTATCTTAATGTTTTACACCAACAGTTAAGCTAATCCGATAAATATAACTGCACGTTAGAGCAATAACACACAGAATGATTGCAGGCTGTACACTGGAAGCATTGAATTGGGTTATATCAGCTGATCACAGATCACAGATCAAATATGTGTGATTAGAATGCCAAAGACCAATGTATAATGTCCTGCATGATGGTTTTACAGAGCTTATCAGTACATAGTCATTATTTTCAAAATATAAAACATTTAAAAAGTCTTGAATTGGCTTTTCTAGAAGACAGCCACAGTCTGAAGAGACAGATGAGTCTGTGTCCTGCATTTATAGATCGCGTCCTGCTACAGAAACCACTAGTAGATTAAAGGGGGGGGGTGGGGGGGGGGGGGTCAGACTGCTAACATCATCAGTCTGATCCAGTGAATACTGTGTGTGTGTGTGTGTGTGTGTGTGTGTGTGTGTGTGTGTGTGTGTGTGTGTGTGTGTGTGTGTGTGTGTGTGTGTGTGTGTGTGTGTGTGTGTGTGTGTGTGTGTGTGTGTGTGTGTGTGTGTGTGTGTGTGTGTGTGTGTGTGTGTGTGTGTGTGTGTGTGTGTGTGTGTGTGTCAATCAAATAACTATTCCTATCTAACACTGCACTGTAACTTTTGGTATTGTATTTCTTTAATCTATTTTTGGTTAATTGTATTTCTATTTTCTTGGCTTTTTAAATGACTGTATTTCTTCTAAATTTTGTCTAGACGCTTTTAACTTCTAATGTAAAGCACTTCAATCTATATTCATCAACTTGCTTGCCTCACCTTAACATCATAAAACAAAAACATGAATGAAGAAAAAACGTTTTTAGAGATGTTGAGTGTATTTTGAGAAAAGCTATATATTAATAAAATATTGCAACATGCTGTATTTCTCCACAGAGTCTCCAGAGGGCCGGCAATGATCAGACGTTAGAGAAGGTGATGTCCGACATGTTTAAGGTCATCTCCCCGCCCACTGTGGACTTCAGGCCCCTCCCCTCCAGTTGCCGTCGTTGTGCGGTAGTCGGAAACTCCGGCAACCTGCGGGACTCAGGAAACGGAGACCTGATCAATTCCCACAACTCTGTAATCCGGTACGTCCTAACTTATCCTCTCTATCCTCTGCTCCTCATCCTCTGCCTCCTCATCCTCTCTACTGTCCTCCCCATCTTCTTCTTCTTTCTCAACGTCCTTCATTAGTCTCAGTCTCCTCCAGCCTATTTATTTTCCTCCTGACTTGTCTCCTCAACAGGATGAACAAGGCAGTGACTCGAGGGTTTGAGAAAGACGTTGGGAATCGGACCACGCATCACTTCCTGTACCCGGAGAGCGCGGTGGACGTGGCGCGCGGCGTCAGCCTTGTCCTGCTGCCGTTCAAACTGCGAGACATGGAGTGGCTGACCAGCGCACTGTCCACCGGAGAAGTCAAAACGTACCAAATATGAATACAAATACACTCAAAATGTTCACATGTTTTCCTATCTAGTTACTAGTCATAGCACGATGTAAACTGTCAGACTTGCATGCAAATATCTAGGGCTGTATCCAAATATTTGTTCGTTGGAGTACTATTCGGGTTTCAATTTCGGTATTTATTTGTGTGCTGTGTGTCCAGGACCTACATGAGGGTTAAAGAACGAGTGGAGGCTGATAAAGACAAGGTAAAATAAATGTTCCATCATGCCCTCTGATTACACTCTGTTGTTGTTTTTACTACTTCCTCTGCCCTTAAGGAGAAGTTTTGACTTCTGCTTTTAAGTGTCACGCTTTTATTAGATTTTTCACTTCTGGTTTCAATAACTGAAAAATATGTTCATACATGTGGGCGTTTCCAAAATGTCACCCAGAACACCCTATTATCTGTATAATCACACAGATGATACTGCAAGTTTAAGAACATATGAGATAAACACCAGAAAGCCTGTGAACACTCTCATATGTATCATAATGGTAACACTGGGTGCAGGTTCTGGTGGTGAACCCGGTGTTCTTCAAGTACGCTCACGAGCGGTGGACCGAGGGTCACGGGCGCTACCCGTCCACTGGCATGCTGGCCCTCATCTTCGCTCTGCACACCTGCGACCAGGTAGGAGGGGCGAGGGCTTCAGGGGGCTATGATCCACACAACTGTGTTATAGCATTTAAAAGATAAAGAACCTCAATATGCCCTGCCCTAAGATGACCACTTTCCTCAAGTTCATGGCAAACTATAATATAACCTTGAAATTGCATACTATATTATGCCTTTTTTGATATACTATTCTATTACTTTTTATGACATTTTACACTATATCACTTTTTTCCAATATTTGTTATGTAGTACATAAGACTTTATTAATTCATTTTTATGACATACTATACTATCACTTTTTAATTGCAAACTATACTATTACTTAGTGTGACGTACTATTCTGTGACTTTTTATGACATACTATACTATGATATTTCAAATGGTATGTTGACTATACTTTTATGACTCAGTATAGTATATGACTTTTTTATGACTTGATTTTTTTCTATTACGTTTTTATTACTTTTAATGACATATACTATAATTATGCTTTACTATGCCTTTTTGCAATTAATTTATCGTCATACTTTACTTTTAGTTTTTTTATGATTTCTTATTAACATAGTATCGATTACTTTATATGACATTTTATAATATAACTTTTTTTATGTCACCTTTGACTTTTGACAAACTATACTATGACATTTTGATGACAATGTAATGCCATACCATTCATAACTTTTTATTGCATACTATACCATGACATTTACAATAAAGTTACTACTATATGTCATATATATCATGATGTCATGACATCACTTCCTGTCTTCGTTCAGGTGTCCGTGTTCGGTTACGGCGCCGACAAGCAGGGGAACTGGCACCATTACTGGGAAGAGAACCGCAACGCTGGAGCCTTCAGGAAGACCGGCGTCCACAGCGCCGACTTCGAGACAGAGATCATCCAACAGCTGGTCAAAGAGGGCAAGATCAGTCTGCACCTGTGACCCCTGACCCCCAGACCCACTGACCCCCAGACCCACTTCCCACCAGACCACAGCCTGATGGACTGACATGAATAAAGACTGAACGACGTGCCGACTGATGGACTGACCAACATAAAACTGGAGTTCATTGTCTGGATTGATTGGTTCACAAAGTGCCAATATTTATAGTGAAATTCTGTCCATGGTGATCTCTTTACCTGTCTTATCAGTACAAACCCAAAGATGTTCTGTTTAATATTAAATATAAAACTCTTAATTAATTAATATTTGGCATTAAAGATAACTAAAGAGAGGATTAATTGATTATCTAAAAAGGTAGCTATTATTTTTAACTGACCTATTGTTGCAGCTCTAGTGCTGACTGACCCACAGACAGACCTGCTGACTGAAGGATCCTCTGCTCACTCAGCAGATCATTCTTCACTCAATTGACAGAGAACCAGCTACATCTCGTCTGGTATCCAGCGGAGTCTAGTTGAAAGTGTCTTTGCAGTCCCAGCTGTGCTAAAATCGGAGTCAACTCTGGACCTTATGTGCCTGCCAGATGTGTCTGTTGGGATTCGGACAGGAGTCAGACCTGTACTTCTTGCACATCAATCACCACGTCTGCCTTGAGTAAGAAACCCATTAATGCCGGATTGAAGCCGCAGTTGGGTATTGACATTGTTGAATACCTGGATTACCTGTGGATGGAGCCTTTCAGGATGGAGGAGCTAAACCTGCCACTTCACTTGAAGTATGCAGCTTAGATCTCCTCCCTCTGCCTCTTCGCTGGTTTAATTGAAATCCAGTTTAACATGAACATAAATACAGATTTACGGGACCTTCCACTGCTTAAACATACCTTATGTTGCTGTCTGGGACTGCGAAGATGGACCACACAAGTTGTGCTCTAAGCGGGGAAACAACCACAGACTTTTTATATATTTTATTTTATTTTATAGATATTATACAGGGATAACCTCTTTTTTTATTTTGTATTAAAGCACTTTGCCCTTAAGAAGAAAAGGCACAAAAGGGCCATGTTGTTGCTTTCTCTGTCCAACAAAGACTTTCTTTTCTATTTGATATCATTTGTAATCCACCCATTTATTCTGAATGAAACAAACCGTCCTGATCCAGAGGATGTCTCGGTCCGGACAGACTTTAAGTGGAAATGGGAAGAAGTCTTTAAGTGTTTTTTAACGTCTACATTTTTGGAATGTAAGCCAATGATGCTTCCTGTCTCGACCATATATGGAACTGGAAACAATGAGTGGGAGGAGCCTGTGTGAGGTTCTCAGCCTGTGTTTAAACTCCTTCATGATGATTCAACAGTCTGCAGTTTTCAGTGGTTTCTCTCACAAAACAGAAGTTTAATGTTTTAAGGGACAACTTTTTTTAGATCCACTAGCTGAAAAAGTTATTGAAAAGCGACAACTCTGCAGCTTTACATAGCTTCCTTTGTTGTTGAAGACTGTTTCACTTTGTGATGTAACTCTTCTGATTCAAAGACGAGGAAACAGTGCAAGACTAAATTAAAGATTTATTTTTTAAAAACGTAGCAAAGTCAAACAATCAGCAACACCACCAGTGTGGGCGGTGCATGGATGAGAGGGAGATGTACAGTAGTGCAATGTAAGTCCAACCAAAAAACCACCAACCATATGAATGAAGACGGACCGACCAGTCCAGCAGGAAGCAGCTGGACTTCCTGTTTAAAGGGAGACGACAGCGCGCTGTCACACCTGTGCTGTGAAAAAACTTGCTGTTTTTCAATCACAGCCGTCTGAATGTTTGTGGCTTCGTTTACACTATGAGAAGTTTCAGGACGTTTCACACTGGGGAAGTTTGAGTCTGAATCTGAGTTCCATTGTCCATCTCAGATAGATAATGGACTTTTTCTTTGCACTTCTGTTTTGTATGATGGGGAAAATTCAGTGTTTGGTGTACCTTCTAAGCATAATATGCAGAACATTTAAGTAATTTGCATCCAGCAGCCGTCCATATTAAGAAAGTATAATTTGGACAGAATATACATCAAACTGTTATTAATTTATTCGTCAATTTGTCAGTCTTCCACTTTGTAATTTAGATTTTATGTATTGTTTTTAATGGTCACTTTTAAATTGGTGTTTTCACTTTGTTTTTGTTGTGGAAAAAAGTAATTAACGGATATTTTGTCATATATTTGTTTATTTTTATTGACACAGATGTTGACTTTTTAGAGAGATATCAAAAACTGTAACTCTTAATTTAGCTAATGTTAGCCTTTTTGTGTTGCTTTTGGGAAGGAACAGAAACACATTTATCGTGTATATGCATCTCAATGAATATTTCATTTGGGGTTAAATTGAGCATTTGCATTTAAAATATTTTTCTTTCTTTTTAAAAAGGCAGCTAAATGATGAGCAACTAGCATTGACCAGCCATACATTAGTATCACCCTAAACTCAGTGCTCTGCCCTTTAGTTCGGTTCTGTTAGCAGTACGTCATCAAACTTCAGTTTTTTAATCTCTTGTTTTATGCTTAAAATGCCACAAATTTGGACAATAGGTTTCCTGGCTGAGACTCTCAGGTTGACCATGTATTGGATTGGGAAAATTGTAAATACTATAGTTTTTCTGGCGCTCCATTTCCAGATTCAGACCAACTTGCCAGTGTGAAATGGTTTCAAAGCTCAGTCTGCTTCAAACTAACTTGTTGATGCAACGTCTAAAGGCCAGCAGGATGTGTGGTGTGAAAATCCTGCCGTCATATATTCCTCCTGGCAGCATCTCACTGCTTCCTTGAATGCCGTCCAAAATATCTGAGTCTGTGTAAGATGCAGCTGTTGGAGAGTAGGTTTTTAGACGATCCAACAAGCACTTTAAAGCAGACTGAGGGCTCTATATGATCATGGATGCTGAATTATTATCTGGAGGCTCTGCTGGCTTCTCTGCGGCTAACTTTGGCTGCAGTCAAATGCTCTATTAAAACCCATCTGCTGAGTCATCTCAAGCTGGGGTTTAATCTGAAACATCTGCTGCTTGTTTTATAGTTTTAGCAGAGATTTAACACTTTGATGGCTCCCGATTTTATGAGGGACATTGAGCAGCTAAATGACAGAGCAGCAGCCCTCCAGAGTCCTGAGCTGGACTTCACATCCGGAGGGAAGGTTTTGGAGTTTGCTGACTTTAGGTGTAGTAAAAATATGTACTTCCTCACACTAAAGAAAGACAAACTTGCTGTGAGTATAAATCCAAAGTTGTGCTTATTAATGGTCTTCCTGCAGTCTGGGAATTTAGATTTTTCCACTAGGAATTGGAAGGTGCCGATTAAATCAAATAAACCAATCATGAAGTATGTTCACTTATCATAGCTTTAATCAGCGCTTCATGTTTAAAATGACTGTTTGATAAAAGGACATTTCAGTTTAATTTAGCAAACAACCTACTGATCATTGATTCATTCGTAGTTGCAGAGAGAAGCACTGTGATTTTTCAAAACAACACCGCTGTCACTTTGAATAAAATGAAACAAAAGTACGTGTGTTTTGTTCTTCCAAAGGCTCTGGAGGTACATGTTGGCACAATCAAACACTGATGAAGATGTCTATAAAAGTCCCCTTGGCAGTTTATTTCTGCCGCCATGATAAATATAAACATTTGCTCAGTTTCCAGTACAAGATGTTGAATTTTTTTAATTGTTATCAGTAGATACCAAATAATAAATGTGGTTTTCATCATACATCAATCAATTCAATATTTTTCTCTGATGAAACGTCTTGTAACTTTACTGCAAATATGTTTTTCTTTAACACAATACTTTTTCTAGTTGTATGTGTTTTGACACTCTTGTGTTTTTTTTATCAGCATCGTTTCTGAAACTAGCACGTTTCTCATGATGGAAGAGTTAGGCTGTTGTAGCGCGTTTGCACCAGTCGACCACCTTATTAATGTGTATGTACTATTTACAAAAAAATGTGTCCATTAGCCTGAAAAATCTTATTTCAATGTGAAAAGATTGCATTTTATGAGAAACTGAGCAGATGTATTTTTGAAATGATATCAGTACCTGCTGTGCTTACTGAGGTGTTTGGAATCTTCAGACATCAAGAATCAGTCTCATTTCACTATCCCACAATCCTTTGTGCTCTGGTCACTTGTCAAGTGGAGGCCCTAGATCAATTTTAGACCCCTGCTCCCAGAACCGCCCTGGCCCTTGTCAGACCTGATAAGCCCTGCCCCTCGAAGGTGACAAAGCCTGAGACAGGACAGAAGAGCTGCACAGGATGAAAAACCATGGAGTGGTGCAGTGATACACTTTGTAAGCCCACCCAGAAGTTAGCATCGCAAGGGCTCCCGTGGCAAAAAGCCAATTGGATTTATCCAACCAACCTCTTTAAGACACATTTAAGTTTCAGACATTCAACAGTGGGGTGACGCATTTTATGTTGGAGAAATAAATGTGAAAACCTAATTAGTCTGTGCTAACCACTTGCCTTACTTCAGGTAGCTAACATAAAACACGTTAAAAACCCATTGAATTTGTGACGAGGGAACCTGAACTGTTAAAATGCTAACTCATTTCAGATGTTTAGAACTTATTCCTGCATCACTCCATGAATATATTAAAATAAGTAAATAACTTATTTATTTTGAAGTGTAGTACCTATGTGCTTAATACAAATAAATAAATAAATAATAGCACGGTCAACACTTGTCGCTGACCTGTTTGTGCGACATACAGATACGGATACATACATACAGATACATACAGATTCTTCACGGAACAGGTCAACTGTATTGTCTCCATGGCAACAAAAGCCGCTGGTTGCTGTGACAACATGAACTGTGCCTGGACCATTGGTCATCACAGGAAGCCGTCCGGTCCTGGGAGAAGCAGAGGGACACAATCCTGGGGTTCTGCTGCCTTGGTTCCCCTGGGTTCCAGGTTCTAGTTCTCTAGGCAGACTGGATCTGTACGGGTCCAGGTTCTGGTTCTCCAGGCTGACTGGATCTGTACGGGTCCAGGTTCTGGTTCTCCAGGCGGACTGGATCTATACGGGTCCAGTTTCTGTTGGTTTGGTCCAGGTCAGTCGGAGAGCAGCTGGACGAAGGAGGACGGGAACAAACCCCTCTGGTCCGGTTCTTCCTCTATGTAACCATGCTGCATATACATTCACACACGTGATTACAATTTGAACATGGACTCCATACAACAATGTTCATTTTGACACCAAATTTTGATTTCGTTTTACTCCTTAGATAACAAATATATTAGTTTTAGGCATTTTTGATTGGATTTGATTGGAATATAATCATATCAAAACAAACTAAGTAAGAAAAAAAAGCAATAACAGGAGAAATTAACACTTTTAAAGGTTTGGTCATTAAGTATTTTTCTTTGAAGAAATCTGAGCGTTTGCCATCTTTGTTGTGTACTTTACCATAGTGACATGTTGGGTGTTTCTCAATGTCGAGGAAGGCTGCTCCAGAGCCACTATTTCAAGCATACTACGTAATTGAGTGCCGCAGAAGGACTGTTCCAATGTCCAGCATACTTGGAATTCTACCGAGGCAGGCTTACTTCGTAGCGAGACATTTCGAGGCTGCACATATGTAGACTCCACGGTCTTAAAATCCCCACAATGCTTTGCGCACGGACCAGTTTCCAAATCTTTGGCGGAAATCGCGCTCCATTTAAGGCGGGGCTTCGCATATGACGCACACCTGCACACCTGTTAGCCTGATCCACAATTCTTCGTTTTCCGAGGCTAGGAAGGATTCTTGCCTCGCTTCTGAAGCAACTGACTCAGAAGACATGTGCTACCAAGCAAGCGTCCCCGACATAGAGAAACATTGAGAAATACCCGTTATGTCCATCAGGAGGCCAGTGGAAAAAGCACCTTCACAGTTGTAGAAGTAGGCCAATGGGAGTACCAATCAGAGTCGGGTTTCTGATACTTACCCACCAATCACTGTCCTCCTTGCCCAGGACCACCAGCACCTGACCCTCAAAGAAGCTCAGCTCATCGTGGTGGTCGGCCTGGCAGTCGTACAGCGCCTCCACCCGGCGGCTCGTCGCACCCCGAGGCTGGTGGAGGTAAGCAAAAAACACGATAATAATAAATATGAATTAAAATAAATGTTCATCATGATTGCTTAGGCATCAGTAGGAGGTGGAACCTTTGTCTTTCATTTGGGGCTGATCAGCTGTTGAGTGCGGTTTCTAAGGCACTGCTGGAGTGTTGCTATGTGGTTTCAATGGTGAATCTAACTGAGTCACATAATAGTAAAACCTATTTAAAAATTGTGTTTAGTTTTTAACCCTTTTTATATTGTAGTACTACTACAACATAAATAAAGGATTGGGCATCTTCTGCCACTACTGAGAACAGGCAATACAGACATAAACCTGTGTATAATCTTATAGTATTAAACTGATCAAAAAGTGAATAGATGCATATTAAATGTATAGAGTGCCTTCAATACAGAGTATTGGGACATCCAAGCACAGCGAATAATTGCTATGCAACTGTAGAAAAGACACTATGTTCAAAACATCAAGTTTCATTTTTCTTCTTTCTTCCCCATATGTAGCCCCCCAGGGGAACTCTTGATTATAAGTGCTTTGAAGGGAGTTTACGGTTATGAAGATTTAAGTAAATTGTTTTTGAAGATCTCACCAATGATCTGCGAGGAAGCGGCTGGGGGGCGGGGCGGTTGTCGTTCTCAAAGCTCTGAGAGCGGTGATTGGTGGGAGAGCCGTTGGGCGGGGCTTTCCTGGCAGGGTGCAGGAAGTGAGAGGAGCTACCGTCACTGTCCGCCCTCCGGAAACCTCCGAAAGAGAGAGAAAATGTCATTGTTAATATATCAATGAGGAACCGGAAGGTTTAGTTCTAACAGCAACTCTTTTTTTTTTACTTGTTAAATGTGTTCATATAAAAATTATAAAGCAATATACATAGCATTGAAATAAAAATAAAAACAGAGGAGAGAAGAGTAAGAAAATGTATGTTAGCTGGAAAATATAACTTGCTCATTGAATTAAAGTAGGACCGTTAACATTTTGTTTCCTTGCAAGAAATGCATTTTAAATCATAAAAATGTTTTCAGGACGACGTATTAAAATCTAGGCAATATAACTATAATGTCAAACCAGGAAAATCCACATTGGAAAAAATTGAATTAAATTATAAACAATTTGTGGATACAAAAAATTGCTGCAGCTTTAAAATAAAGTATTACAACAATAAAGCAAACAAAATACTATAATAATTACTTAAAGTAATGAATGTAAATATTATGTTTTACAGTCTAACCAGCAGTAGAGAAATTCCAGGAGCCAATACAAATGAAATCTCCTGTGCCGACACACACATAGCTACGTTCATCACAGTGACATATGATAGATCCACCAGACTGCAGACTAATACAACAGACGTGGATGTTTCCGAACAAGAAGTACCTCTCTCTGGACGTTCAGTCAGCGAGCTGAGAGGAGAAGATGGGCTGGAGAGAGAGAGAGAGAGAGAGAGAGAGAGAGAGAGAGAGAGAGAGAGAGAGAGAGAGAGAGAGAGAGAGAGAGAGAGAGAGAGAGAGAGATTATTTCAATCTGAACACGTCAACAACAACTGTAAATCTCCTTCAGTCCAGCAGGGGGCGGCACAGTCTCAGTTAAAAAAACCCTGATGAGGGAAAAACCTCTCACTATTTGTTTAATATTTTAATCATCAAAATTATAATTGAAATCTGATAGTAAAAAAAAGCATGCTTTTATACAGACTTTTTTACAAGATGTATGAAGCAATGTATACAAAGCATTAAATTGAAGGGGGACAAAGGAAAGAAGAATGAGAAAAATGTTGCTGTAATGCAAAATAAATAGATGAAGAGTGAACAATTAAAAACTTGAACATTTGAATTAAAGTAATCATTTTCAATATAAATCTGCAAGAAACAACATTTTTGAATAATTGTTTAATCTATGATATGCCTGGATTTTAACACATAATAGTAAAAATAGTAATAATAAAAATAATTGTACATGTAACCATGATATTTGAGATTTTGATGGTAATGTGAAAACTCATGGTGTTACATTCCTCTCATCGGCATGTCAAGTTCTAATGTTTTCATTTCAGTTGGATTAAAACTGGATCTTATTTAACACTACTCTTTTAGATTAAAACAAACTTAGACAGTTTAGCTCCTGTTCCAACAGGACATCATTTATTTTAAATATTCAATCAGATGCCTCACTCCCCCTTCTGTGTTTGTTGTAATGAAATGTACATTTAAGTTTAAATTCAGTGTCATTATGCCTCAGATACTCACACACACTTCTTAAAGGAGGAGTCTGGACCGCTGTAGATCCTCGGGCTGGTTGGCAACCCGTAATCTACACACACACACACACACACACACACACACACACACACACACACACACACACACACACACACACACACACACACACACACACACACACACACACACACACACACACACACACACACACACACAGAAACACACACACACACACACACACACACACACACATACCCACACACACCCACACACACACACACACACACACACAGAAACACACACACACACACACACACACACACACACACACAGAAACACACACACACACACACACACACACACACACACACACACACACACACACACACACAGAGAAACACACACACACACACACACAGTTAATTACACAGTATTACAGTAATTGGCAGACTAATTGCAGCCTTACTCTCGGATGATACCGTGCTTGCTGGACTCGGAGCAGCTCCTCTTGTGTCGGACGGCGATGGGAGGGGGGGGCGTTGACTTTCTATTTCCTGTCAGCGAGAAGAAGACCTCCCCCTCTTCCTCCTCTTCATCCCCAGCTCCTTCTCCCCCAGCGGGAGGGGGAGGGGGAGGAACATTGGGGGCTAGAGGACGGCACAACACATTTGATTAGGTTTTAGTATGAATCCTTCCCATTTTCTGATCTGATGTTTTAATTTGTGTTGATACACATTTAATACGTTGTTCATGTTTACCTATTTTTGTATATTGTTTGTATGTTATTATAATGAATTGACCATACAAGTAAATCCAACCTCCTCAAATAGTTTTAAATCAGGCCTTTATTTGCGTAGAAATCTTATTGTCAATAGTCAGCTTTAGCTACTTACTTTTTAGAATTATAAAAGAATACTACAAAATAATATATCATTAAATAAACACCAACATATATTTACAGGTTATGATATTTGGCAAGTGTATACAGCGTTATTAAAATTAGCTCCACTTTTATTAGCTGGGACACAATAATGTATCAATAATCATAATTCGGTAATTTTATATATATAATTCTGAAATGGGTAGTTACACTTAAAATATTCGTTTACTTTGGTTATTAAGTATATTTTGAATCCATAAATGTTGTTCTAATACGATATATAAATGTAGGACTTTAACTAGTACCAGAGTATTTGTACAATTTGGTTTTGCCACTAGTCACAAACAATAAAATGTGCATTGTTTTTCCATTCAAGTTGCAGATGAAGGAAGATAAGCTCCTGGAAAGATAACAACATATTAATAAAACTCAAAACATTCAGAGTCTGAGCTCACCTTTGACCCGGGGGGGCAGTGGAGGTGCAGGGGAGGACGGAGGAGGCGGAGGGGGGCTGGAGGCACAGCCAGAGGGCCGGCTGTGGAGCTCCATCGCCATGGCGAGCCTCCTGCCCACGCTCAGCAGACCTCCTCCGGACCCTCCAGACCCCCCAGACCCTCCGGACCCTCCCGCTCCTCCCCCTCCTCCCGCTCCTCCTGATCCTCCCGCTTCTCCAGAGGAAGGCGGGGGGATGGAGGAGGAGGCAGGCTGATTGAAGCTGAAGGCCCGGGAGGTGAAGGAGAAGGAGGAGGAGAAGGAGGAGGATGAGAAGGAGCGCTCCTTCTTCACAGGACCGTTCTGAAACAGAAGAGGAGGAGTGAAAAAAGTTCACATCGCTAAAAGAGCAACAAATTGATTAACCTCAATGTCAAGTCTGTACATAGTTTGGCAAATATGCTAAACATTAAAGACATATAAAATACATAAATATAAAAATACAAAAACTCTCCTCTGTCATGATGAAGATGATTGATCCAGTTTGTGGTGTCGACACATTTATGTTAAGTTAATTCATTTAGTTCAATCCTTTGTGTTTTGCCTTGTCTTGTGACTTCCTGTTTTATTTTGTAGTAACCTTTCCCTCTCGTTTCAGAGCCCTTCCTGCTCTTGTGTGTTTTCCCTCCAGTATGATTGTCAGCCTTAACCTGTTAACCCCTGAGCCTGTTTTTCAGGTTTCAGGCTCGAAAATGACATTCCCAGAACCAATGACTATAACTTTAGTTCTAAAAGGGTTAAATTAATAATCTTTTTTCTCAGAGCAAGAATAAACCTGTGAATTGGATGTAGAAGAGTCAGAATCAATATAGATGTTTTTATTTTAAAGTTAAAAAAAACAACCTATTACTTATAATAAAAACCACCCTTGGATGATGGGTTAGTAGACTAAAAGCTTTAGGAATCCAAACTCTACAACACCCATTGGTCGATGTTGGTGATTGACACCAATTTTGAACTGTTAGAGCCAATAGAATCGAGGGGGAGTTCCTAAATCCACCTACACGTTACCATTGAGGAGTGAGATTGATGCAGTTTGCCCAAACCGAAAGCTATGTTACGCTCTGAAAACTGAAAACTGAAAACTGAAAACTAGGCTTATTGCCATAAGTGTTATGATGGATTATCAGTAATCATTTCAAAGGGACACAGAGACATTGGATTAAACTTCAGCAGCGTTTATATGCGTTTTAACGCCCTTGAACACAACTTTTGATCAGAAAACAGCAAAGGTAAGACGTATTTGCCGTTTTGGCCCCGTAAAGTGAAGTTGTGTGTTGTCTTTGCTTGCTTTCGCTGCCGCGAGTTTTGGTCGCACAGTGATGATACTTATACCATTATAATCTGTAGAATCTCAGCTTTCACATGCTATCAGTTTGTCCAGATCCAATGAAGAATAACATATTTCTACTGTGAGTTATGTGCTAAGTACATTAGCACTCTTTCGCTCAGTGCTAATTCAGAGGCTCGGCGTTAGACTTTTGTTTTGTTTCGGTTCATATCGTCAGGTAGCTGAGTTTCTTCTCGTTAATTCGCTATGACACATTCATAGTAAATGTTAAGAAGCCCTCAGACGCTGTTTCTTGCAAGATGTTGCTTGTTGCCCCGGGGGCAGGGGCTCCCGGGCTTAACAGGTTAATTGTTGCCACCTGTTTCCCCTTACCTTGTGTATATATAGTCTGCGTCTCCCCTTGTCCTGTGCCAGTTCGTCTTGTCTCACCAAGTCTGCCAGTCATTCCTTGACCTTGTTAAGTATATTTTTGATAGACTCTTTGTGTTACGTTTTTGATAATCCAAGTAGATGTTTTGTTTAGCGTTTTTGATCTTATAGTTTCTGTGTTTTTGTCTTTTTATTAAATACTTTGTTAATCCTGACCTGTTTCTGGTGTCGTGCGTTTGGGTCCTCCTGAGCCTTGTGACATTCATAACAGTATTTTCTGTTTTGCTTGAATTGTAAGATCTCAGACTTTTCATTAAAATAACAAGCTTGGAGCTTTCAGACACTAAATCTTAAAACCATAATGCATCAAGAAATGGCAAATAATAGTATAAATAATAAAAAATAATATAATTTTAAGAACGATTAACCAATCTACTCTCAAGAAAATGCAGGGTAAGCTCTAGCAATAGACTATAATTATACAAAAAGAAAGAAAGAAAGAAGCAGTACAATGTGCTTGTTGCCATAGTTACCCTCTCTTCAAAGTCGTCGTCACTGTCGTAGAGGTCGTCATGACGAAGCCTCCACTCGTACTCCACGTTCACATGATGGTCGAATTTGTTGGACTGGGCCTGCTGCAGCTGCAAGGACACAACGCAGTTCAGATTTATAATATAAAGAGTAACGCTCAACAGCCACAAGTAGAGACATGCAGAGGAGCGACGCCTCACCAGCGCCTCACAGTGGCCGTGCTTCAACCTGCGGCTCACGTCCAGAGCGGTCTCCCCTAACTCGTTTTCTGTACACACACAAACAAATAAAATGTTACTGAGAAGTTCTCTGTCATGACTATCAACAGGAAAATGTGTGTGTGTGCTTCTACATTTGTGAGGACCAGTTGAGAGTAGAGATATTTTTTTAAGAAACTTAGATTTACATTAAATCAATTCCCCAATTAACAAAATGATCCTCACTTAAAAAAAATATTGAATGTCTCAAAAAAAAAATTAAATGTCCATGTTTTCTTAATATATCATCACTTTCTGTATCAGTTCTCACTTTGAAAACTTGTCCTCACTTTTCAATTTGTTTTCTGTTGGTCCTCACATGTACTGTGTACAAATATATATGTGTGTGTGTTTGTTTTCCTTACTGGTGTGTGTGTTGGCCCTGGCTCTCAGCAGCAGCCTCACACAGTCGCTCTTGTTGTGCAGGCAGCTGTAGTGCAGCGCTGTGTTTCCTGCGGATGTCTGTGTGTCCACATTTGAGCTGAAGACAAAAAACACACACACACATACACACACACACACACACACACACACACACACACACACACACACACAGGTGGACACATGTAAACATATGAACACACACTGAGAGGACACTACTCAAAATTGTCAGCAGAAATCCCTGACCAGTTCTGAGCTAAGAAGTCCAGGATGTGCAGGGACGTCCTGTCAGCCAATAGGACGGCGAGATGGAGCGCTGTCTCCCCTCTCTCCTGTTGGCATGGAAACCAATGCTGAGTTTATGTGAGTGTTGTGTGTTGGTTAGTTGAGTTTACCTGTGTGTTTATTGTTGTGTGTGTACCTGTATGTGTGCGTGCAGCGGCTGGCTCAGCTCGGTCCTCTGGGCGTGCAGCTGGATCAGACTGTAGATGTCGCAGCTCTTGGTCGCCTCCTGCAGGCCAAACCGCTGCGCTGCATTCGAGCAGTGGTTCCGCCTCACAAAATAACCGTCCTGATACTTTGACAGGATGAAGTCTTTACGCTCTCCCCTGCACACACACAACATGAATATACAGGTCAACTTTATCAAAATGATGTACATGGGTTTGTGTTTTTCATGAGGTGAAGCAATTATCATTTCAACATAAGACATGCCTTTATCAAAATTAAAGCAAAAAGAAAATTGTTTAATGTTAGTTGCTACACCTTATTAAAACTGTGACTATTATTTTAATTCATTCCCACTGATTCTCAGTGTGTGTGTGATGTGTGTCTTACATGTGGCTCTCCTGGGACGGCTTCATTGATGGACTCAGTAGGTTTGCCTCCAGTATTTCATTAAAACCAGAGTTACCAACATTCCTGGCCAACTGAAAGAAAGTGGAAATATATAATTGCATCACCAACAGAATACCTTTAATAACATTAAAGCCTTGGTTCTGAGAAAACAATGTTTTGAGTTTGTAAATGTTCAGGGGATGCAATTGTTTTTTCTGGTTTGCTTTTTTGTTTGTCTTCCCTTTTTGGAAGTTTATATAATTTTAGTTGAATTTTATATTGTCAACAATATAAGACATTTATGAGGAAAAAAACCAACGGTGGACATGTCAACTATACGGAACCCCTAAAGGGACATGGAATATAAAAATTAAAAAACAGAGAGAGAAAAAAAAGTCAGGATAACGGGTTTGTATCTTGTGCGCACGAGAAAGTTTTGCGTGCACACAAGATACTTTCTTGTGAGCACAGGAGACAACCATTTCATTGCAGACTTTTATGTTTACGTGGGGAAATGACAGTGCATACATTATTTGAGATATATTTCGTACTCAGACTTCACTTTAAGGACATTTCAGCCAGGGGTGTGTGGTCACTCCAGGAGGCAGCGGGACGTGTAACTCAGAGAAGAGCAGCACCAGCGCTAGTGAACTGTCAACGGGGGGAGCCTCGCTGCGGGGAAAAGTCCGCCACTGGCTCTGTGACTGTGTGTGTGTGTGTTCTGAGTGTTTTTTCCCCTTTAAAACAGCTGCGGGCAGCAGGTTCTCTGAGAGTCAAGGACATTAATTTGTTGATCAAAGCAGACTGGTGTACACACTCTCCTGTTTTGCCAATCCGGTGCTTAAATAAATAGCTCTACACCCCTGGCCGAAATGTCCATACAATGAAGTCTGAGTTCGAAATATATCTCAAATAATGTATGCACTGTCATTTCCCCACGTAAACATAGGCTAACAGTCTGCAGTGAAATGGTTGTCTCCTGTGTGTTCCACTTCCTCCTGGTGCATTGGTAACTTTCTCAACAAAAAAAAATAAAGTTAACGGGTTAAGATAACGGGTTTGTTTCTCGTGCGCACGAGTTAGTATCTGGTGCGCACGAGATACAAACCCGTTATCCTGACTTTTTTTTTCTCTCTCTGTTTTTTTCTTTTTTTCTTCCATGTCCCTTTAGGGGCTCCGTACAACTTCCATAGCATTTAATGAAGAAATATACAATCATACAGGTTTAAATCATGTTGTGTGTGTTGTAACAGCTAAAGATGATGGATTTACAGAAGAATGAGGTTTGATGTACTGTATGTCTAACTCAACACCTAACTTCAGGATGGATTATTGTTGGATTAGCTTGTTAGCTAACAGTTTGGACGTACCAGAAGGTCTGAGGTCCCCAGACTGTCCAGACTCAGAGACTGGATCCTGGAGACGTGGACCCCCATCTCCCTGTGGATCCCCGAACACTCGATGCAGGTCAGGATGCCCAGGTTGGTGGAGAGCCATCCAGGATCTAAAGAGACAGGAGATTAGATGTTGTCGCCATTGTTAAATATATCATATCCTTTTTTTCTGAAATCTAATTAGCGCTGCATCTAACAATTATTTTCAACATTGTAGAATCTACCATTTATTTATTTGATTAATTGAAGTGAAAAATGCAATTAGGAAAAGAAAGGAAACAATAACAGAGCACAAAAAAGTGGAGACCCTTTAAATAGTGCTACAGTACAGTGTTTATGTTATGCATGCTTAAAATATGGGAATTTATCTTTTTCAGTAGCTTTTACTGATTCATTATTATGTCTAGTCTCCATGTATTCCATTTATTGTATGTTTATCATGTGTGTTTCTACATTATTTTCCAAAAGTGAAAGCATTCCAACCCTGTTTTCATGCTCAGTATATGTATTTTAATCCTTTTTGCAAAGCATTTTGTGCTGCTATTCTTGAATGAAAGGTGTCATACAAATACGGTTTTACTATTATGGATTATTTTGGGTTTTCTTTAAACAGCTTACAAACAGGAAACAAAAACACAAACTTGCTTTGTAATGGTAATTAAACAAAGGGCTTATGCTTTACTCAATTGACAGGGCATGTTTAACTTTAGAAATGGTATTGTACTGATACATTGATAGATAGATAACCTGGAGCTCCGCAGTCACAGCAGTTGTTGTTTCCGGGCATCCGCCGGATGTCTTCAGTTATGGCTCGGGTCAGATCCTCTACGCTGCTCTCCCCTCCTCCCCCCCCTTTAAAGCCCCCTTCCAGGGCCGCACTCAGAGCATCCTGCTTACTGTTACTGAGCACCGAGATCCAGCTGCACACACAACACACAACATTTAAAACTTGTTAACGATATTTATCATACATACCGGATGAAGCCATGTGTCAAACTTTATTTTTGACTCACGCCACACACTCAGCGTCCTCCTCTGCCATGAAATGGTAGGTCCGATTATCTGGAAGAAAAAGGTTATATATTATGAAATCAAACACATAATTGTGTTATGTGCATGTACACCACAGCCAATAACAATTCTGGTTTATGATAGTTCTGGTGTGTGTGTGTGTGTGTGTGTGTGTGTGTGTGTGTGTGTGTGTGTGTGTGTGTGTGTGTGTGTGTGTGTGTGTGTGTGTGTGTGTGTGTGTGTGTGTATGTGTGTGTGTGTGCGTGCGTGCGTGTGTGAGTGCGTGCGTGCGTGTGTGTGTGTGGGTGTGTGTGAGTGTGTGATTGCATGTGTCTTACGGGAGATGAGGTCAAAGCATTTCTTGTCCTCCACACTGGGTTTGACCTGACAGGTGAGCAGGTTTAGTCTGGTAGGAGATTTATTGGGCTGAGAGAGAGAAAGAGGATGTGATCACTTTGATAACCAACCTCAAGAGTTCAAATGTATAATCACACAAACACACTTACACACACACTTACACACACACTTACACACAGACAAACTCACAGTGGCGTGTGCGATGGTCAGGTAACAGTTGTGAACTGAACATTTCCTCTTCTGCCACATTTTTCTCAAGCTGAAACACAAAGACACACAGGATTGGTCCGACCATTATTAGTACGTACAGTATACTGATGGTCCGTGTATTGCGCCTGTTTTGAATGATTTTATTAAAATTAATGTATTTATAAATATGTATACATGTGCATTTTCCTGTAATAAATAAATGAGCAAAACGAGCTATGACTTCCAATACTTTAGTATTGTTACAGCCTAAGTTTGAAGCTTGAATCATTTTAACATTTTATCCCTGATCTTTATTTTATTTTATGTATTTATTAATAAACTTATTTACATTGTATTATTTTATTGTTCCAAGTACAGAAGTGTATTTATTGTGGTTTTCATTTTCATTTCATATATATAGCATAGCTGGATGTGTGTTTGTATGAAGGGTGTGTTTGAATTACAAATGTTTACCCGTCACTCTTCTTGTAGAGGAATCCTGCCCTCTCTGTTCCGTACTGTTTGTCTCCGAGCAGCTGATGCATGCTGTACACCTGCTTAGGTAAAGAGTCCTACAAACACACACACACACACACACACACACACACACACACACACACACACACACACACACACACACACACACACACACACACACACACACACACACACACACACACACACACACACACACACACACACACACACACACACACACACACACACACACACATATTAACCACCTGTTGAACATTATTATAGTGTTACCACATCAGTGTTTGTGTCTCAGACCTGCTCTAAGTTGACGGCCGGCCTCAGCTGATCTCTGAGGGTCACCAGCTGTTTCTTCTCCTCCTCCTGACGCTGCTTCACCTGCACACACACAACAGATCACCTGAGCCAAATTCATCTTAGTTTACCCTAAAAACCTTGATTTATGTACAGAAATAATCAAATCAAGCAGACATGTTATTTGCATACTTTGACTCCAAATGATAAACTCAATATACGTGTATACCGTGATAAGGACTCCATTCAACTCCTCCATGTACTGCTTCAACTTCTGAGTGGTTGAAACACACTCCTGCAGGAAGCTACACACACAGATACAGAACAAACGGACAGGTTTAGAACACGTACGTGGGTGTGCATGCATGTGTGTGTGTGCGCGCGCGTGTGTGTGTTCTTACTTATTGTGGCTGTGGTAGTGTTTGATAAGGTTCTGCAGAAGGTCGACGCCTCTCTTCGTCTTTATCTCGTTGACCTTAATCAGATACTAACAGAGAGAGAGAGAAAGATGAGTGTTTTTATTTGGCAGAGAGATGGCTGACCATTTTTAGAGTAGAAAAGTAAAAAGGATGAAAGGAGAAGGAGGAAGAAGGCAAGGATGAGAAGGAGTAGAAGAAGAAGAGAAAAGGAAGCAGAGATTATAGTAGAAAGACAAAAGGGTTGGGTAGATGAGAAGTAGGAAGAGGAAGAAGAAGAAGAAGAAACAACAACAACAAAGCACAAGGAGGTGAAGGAGGAGGCGGGGTCAAAGATGGAGGCGGAGTCACTGACCTCACACATGCTCAGTTGGAAGGAGCGTCTCTCCTTCTCGAGCTCCTCTGCGATCTCTCCTCCGCTGACCTCGTTCCTCACCATCCCATACTGACGAGCCAGCTCCCTCTTCTCCTTCTCCACCTGCTTACTGCGCACACACACACACACACACACACACACACACACACACACACACACACACACACACACACACACACACACACACACACACACACACACACACACACACACACACACACACACACACACACACACACACACACACACACACACACACACACACACACACACACACACACACACACACACACACACACACACACACACACACACACACACACACTGTTGCCAGATCCCAAATGTGCGACTGCAGGTAAGATACCATTACTATTCTTAAGGAAGTTCAACAGAAATGAACTCTTGTCCACTCTTGTCCAAATATTTGCCTCTTTGCTCACGTAGAACGAGTGGAACGTGAGGTGTGTCTTTAATGCTTTATTCATCCACTATTTACGTCTGTCTGTTTTTAAATAGGTCATTTTTGTAATAGAAATATATTCTGACCCCAGAATTAGGATCCTTAACACAGGACTATCCACATCAAGATGCTTGATCAGGTTTCTCTAAACCTCGTAACAAGCTTAACAAGGTTTCTGAAACCGTAGCAGTGATGTTAACTGTCTCAAAACTAAAAAAACAGACTAAGCATTTAAACCCTTTTGGTGTTCTTCATTTTGTTTTGTCATCACTCACAATCTGCTCTCATAGTCCCTCCACGCTTTGTCAAAAGGTTTCTTCAGATCCTACAAAGAGACAGAAGAGGAGACAGGATGTTTGAGAGGAGGCTTTAAACATTTCAGTTAGGAAGCAGCGTCCTGAGGTGAAGAAGTCATCACGAAACTGTTGAAAGGTTTTTTCAGTCAAGTGATATGTACATTAAAAAGTTCTCACCCCCTTCACCTCCCTCAGGTCTCCTTTAACCAGAGAGTCCAGGAAGAAGTTGATGTTGTGGAGCATGCTCTTTAACTGCACACCAAAACACAAAATTACATTTAAAGTAACTTCCCCTGTCAACAAAAATAAAAACATGCTAGACAGACCTTGGTAATAAAAGATAACTCCCGGCATGTTGTTAATTGAAAGGTAATATAGAGTGGTTAGGAGACAAACAACCAGTTAGATTTTAAACAGATGTTTCTCAATGGAGTATTGAATGGACCAGGTAAAAACTCATTGACAAATTGGGATCAAAATAGTTTTGAATCAGATGTTTTTCCAATTGACGTTCGGGAAGGACCAGAACCAAATACCTTTGAAGAGGGTCAATATTTCCACTTTGATTTTGAATGACTTTCCAAAGTTAAGTAATTAGGTGTTTGAATTGGTGGATTTTCCAGGGAAGTCTCCATGGGACTGGAAGGAAACAGCTGGTGTTTATGTGTAATCAGAGGTTATTCCAATAGAAATTGGAATGTAGCCATTAAGAGCCCATTGGCTTTAATAGTGGGCTTTAATGTAGTATTGAATAGACAATGAAGGGTTAATCAAAGGTTTTTTAAACAAGGAATAGACTAGCTAAAAGACCACTGATCATTGATAAAAATGTCCAAATCAAATGTTTGAATCCAACTATTTTTAACAATGGGTATACCCAATATAGGATGGAAATGAGCAATTAAGAGTTTTTTAGTTAAAAAGGGCTGATCCATGCCAGACTCCTTTGAGAAAACATCCAACTAAAACCTTCTGATTGGATCTTAAATTAGGAGCTCTTAAGCTCTTAAGAATTGTTTAGGGAGGGAATCTTTGTTTGTGAGTCTACCTTTGGGGGAAAAAACCCATTACCTGCTTTTTTGGTAATACCTCCTTTATCTAAATGGAAAACATTGTGTTCTGACGATCATAATAATCGAGCAAAACAAGCCTGGGTTTTTTAGCTTTAGATACTGTCTGGTAAATTGGATTCCTTCTTCTCTTGTTGGATAATGCAACAGGTATGTTGTTTTCTAAGTAAATTGTGTTTGGGCATACATTGAAATGCCAGTAAGTGTAATCCTTTGTTGTGGGGGTTTAATTACAAGCCAAATTGTGAGACTATCCTCTTTTAGCCAACCAAGCGTACCACAGAAGCTCCAGGACTACACTTGCTTCTTAGTTTATTCTTAGTGTATAACGTTTTATATCTTACCAGGTTCTTCATGGGAGAGAGGAGGTCTTTAGAGAAGTCGGCCAGACGGCAGAAAGCTGATCCGACCTCCGTCTCTCCGTTTGAGTGACAGTTCACCGACAGCTTCTCCATCGAGTTAATGTACTGCTCCAGGTGAGAGACATGGTCTGCAGAGAGAGGGTGTTAGTGCAGGAGGTAACAGGTGTGTGTGTGTGTGTGTGTGTGTGTGTGTGTGTGTGTGTGTGTGTGTGTGTGTGTGTGTGTGTGTGTGTGTGTGTGTGTGTGTGTGTGTGTGTGTGTGTGTGTGTGTGTGTGTGTGTGCGTGTGCGTGTGCGTGTGCGTGCGTGCGTGTACCTTGTCCTGAGGCATATTTGGCTTTAGCAGCTTTCTTCATCTTCTGCAACACCAAGCGGTCACTGTCCAAAACCTGAACACACATACACACGTACATGAATATTTAACAGTTTCATACATTCATGTTTTAATCAAAATCTGCTGAACGTGTGTTTGTGTGTATGTGTATGTATGTGTTCATGTAGAAGCCCTAATTCACCTGCTGACTCAAAACACACACACACACACACACACACACACACACACACAAACATACACACACACACACACACACGCACACACACACACACACACACACACACACACACACACACACACACACACACAAAGAGGACAAGCTTTGTTCTCCGACACAGGCAGCTGCATCCCTGCGTTACACCAAGAGCTCTGTCTTTCTGCGTGAACCAGACTACACACACACCTATTTCACACGGGAGATTTTGCCTTGTCATGGTAGGAAAAAGCAAAGGACAAGTATTGCAGTAAGCCGTGACAGTGTGACAATGAGACGATATTACATTTACCAGGGAATAGCATGACCTGAAGCAGCTACATGGGATCTAGCAATCATTAGTTACAAATAAACAATCTGGATTGTTTTATGATGTTAACGTCATCTGTGCATCAATGAGATGATTTCATTTCATTTTAGGTATTTCATTCACAGGATTAGAAAGCTCTGTGTGGTTTATCCATAAACCGTTTTTAAAGGGATAGTTCACCCCGAAATGCAAACAAATGCATATTCTGTCCCACACACTCCCACAGGGATGTTAGCCTTTGCAGAACATCTAAATGCACAAAAGCCTAGGCTATACAACACACTACAGGAATGGGAAAACACCAAAACAAGGCCTCTTTAGGAACATATCAAGGATCAAAGGACTTATTTCTCAATAAGATTTGAAAAAAACTTGTTCATGCATTTCTTTTCTCCCTAAAAATAAATCAATTAGACAGCTGCTGCTTGAGTCCTTGCTAACACCAATAATGTGGATCACATCACTCTGAGGACTTCACTGGCTTCCTCTCTGTGAAATAATTTATTTTAAAAATACTGCTACCAGTTTACCAAGCACTGCAGGGCCGAAATAGATGTCAGATCTTCTGCTACATTACAAAGCACTCTCGTGTCTACCTTCTGTCCCCAGAGTCAATACTAATATAGCGTCAGTTTGTTATGCTCCATATATCTGGAAGAAGCTCAGCTCTGCTCCAACTCTCCCATTTGTTTACTCAAGGCTAGAGACTCTTTGTTTACAGCTGCCTTTTACTCTATAAAAGTTATTCATTTCTTACAACGCACTGTAACTATTATTGTTGTGATTCGAATTTTGGAATCTTACTACACCATAAACATAAGCAAAGAATAACAATATTGTCTTGATATTTCCAGAACAAGAGAAAAATCCTGTCTATCATATTCTCATTTATTTTTTTATATTGTGCATGACACTAATATTTGGTATTTTAATATAAATTGTTGTCGATATACCAGTATATAACAACATACATTTAGGCTCTTTAATGACTGCTCTTATTGTATTTGAATAAAGCCCTTTTGAATTGCCTTGATGCTGAAAAAAGCTATACAAATACAATTGCCATTCCCTTTTAGTGTCATTCTTCTTCTTTTTTAAAGCAAATTGTAATTCCCAACTTTCTATGCTCCCATGAATGCAGCATCAACATGCGGATTAGCAGATGATCTGATATCCTCATTAATAACCATCTCTCTGGCTCCTCCTCATTACCATTAAATACAAAGACAATGAATACTAATGAGGGATAATCTGTTTCCGTGGTTACCTGTGCCAACACTGTTGGGGGTAAGAAAAAAAAGCGGGGAGGCAGTTGTAGGTTCTTCTTTTTTTTTAGGGCAGTCGAGGATCAAAAGTCTTCGGGTCAATGACTCCACTGACCAATTGTGTGTGTGTGTGTGTGTGTGAGTGTGAGTGTGAGTGTGTGTGTGTGTGTGTGTGTGTGTGTGTGTGTGTGTGTGTGTGTGTGTGTGTGTGTGTGTGTGTGTGTGTGTGTGTGTGTGTGTGTGTGTGTGTGTGTGTGTGTGTGTGTGTGTGTGTGTGTGTGTGTGTGTGTGTGTGTGTGTGTGTGTGTGTGTGTGTAAGTGCGTGATTGTGTGTGTGTGCAACTATTTAAATGATGGATTCATTGTTGAACTATTCAGAAAAACAAGAAATCTGAGGAAGTGAGCTTGGAGTCTGCAAGGCCGGATTAAAGTGAGAGGAGCCCCCCTGAGGCAAAACATTAGCCATGAACATGTCAACCATGAAACAGTTCTTACTGGCCAAACATTCACACAGCGACTCAAACCTGGTCAAACTAACTTCTAGACCTGTGAGGATATTCATTAACTTTCTTCTATCATGCTTTTGTTTTCTGGATCAGATATTGTAGGAAATCAATTAAAATACAGTTAAAAGTATTAACGTTTGTTTTGGTCATTGCAGTTTGGGGATTTCCTTTAATTATGCAACTGTTTATTTCAGAGTTTTAGGTTATCTTTAAACATGTTGATTGTTGTTTTTTTGGGAGCTGTTATATTTGTGTTTTATATTCAAAAGAAGATGAAATTATTTAGAGAAACTAAATATTTTTTGATAAATTCAAATAAGATAAATCCAAATATTACATATAAAACATATACGTACGAGTTCTCCTTTGCAGAAACTGTGTACAGTTAGCACATCTTCTTTTTTTAATATATATATTTTTTTAATGTTTCCTATATTGCGTTCAATTGTGTGTACTACTCATGACGCTACAAATTGACCGGCAGTGACAAAAACGTGACGTTTTCAAATTGAATTATAAAAATGAATTAATTCAAATGTTTAGTTTTGTGAGTATGCAAACTGTACATAAACAGAAATGTAATTGATGATAACAAATCAGCAGAATATTAACTACATTTTAAGAGACTTGATAATTTGCAGCAGTGTTGATTTTAATCTATAAATGTGTGCACATTTTGCACAAAAATGTACTGACCTCCTCCAGCAGGTAGACGGTGTTCCTGCAGCTGATCATCTTGGAGGTGAAGGAGGAGGTGGTGGGGGAGCTCCAGTCCTCCTGGACCTCCTGCACGAAGTCTGAAACCGACACGCACTCCGGCATGGTGCTGCTGAGCCCGGGACACACCGGGAACACCCGGGCCTCTCAAGTCCGGGACTGGCGGATCAATTCCACACAAAAGACCCGTGGAACCAGGAGAAAACCTGTTATTATAAATAATCAAATAATGTGAATTAAAAAACCCACTGTGCAAAGGCGAAATAATCCCATTAGTGATGATCCCACAGTCCCGTAAAGAACGATTAGCATTAAGAAGCTGATGTAAAATCGGTAATTAAAGACCTGATCCGGTGCTTCCTTCCTCAGTGTGACTTCACCGCAGCATCAGCCTCCTCTTCCTCCAGACAAAAGGAGATCAGATCCAGCAGCACATAAACATTAACAGCAGATTCCGCAGAAAAGCGATGACATTAAAAACAGTCCCGGGTCATAAGAGTGTTAAACCCAACGATGTTTCCCCTGTAGAGCCGCTTTATCCAGGGATGAACCCATGAAACCCGCCCGGGTCTCTCAGTGTGTGAACCAGCTGACAAAGAGCGGAGCAGCTGAGAGGAGAAGCGGAACCCTGTGCACCGGGAGCGGGTTCACAGGAGGGAATCAAACCGATGTCTTTTCTCCGCTCCTGTAACAGCTTTATGTCTTTTCATCATCAGCTGATTTCTTTTCCTGCTTTTTTTCCTCTTTATTCAAACCGCATGGAGAGAGGCGCGTTCACGTTTAGCAACGCTGGCGGGGCTCTTTGCCGCGGGAGCGCGCAGTGCTGACCGAGCACAGAGGTAAACCCCATTACATCAGTGTGTTGTCAACTCATTCATTATTCATGTGAACCTGCTGAAAAACACATTTCTACTATAATAGGAAAATCGAGGCTGTTATTGAAATCTGTCTATTTATAAAAAAAATATATATATATATATTTAACCAAAAAAGGAAAATAACAAACAAATACATAAAAAAAGGATTCATTTGATAATATTTTAAATTTTATTTTTGAATAATTATTTTGTTTTTTACTTTGAAAAAAACCATTTAATATTAATTTTATATATTAAAAAAAGTCAAAAGTCAAAAGTCTGCACAACAGCAGCGTTTGTGAGGCTGAACTTGGACGGAGATTTTAGCTAAATGCTATGCCGATATTAATCAGGTTATGTCCACCTTCTTGCTTTATATATAAATATATTTCCAACAAATAATATATTGTTCCTATTTTTGAACTTATGGACCATAACATGTTTATGTTGTTTACTTGTGTGATATTCTTTTAAACGTAATGATCATTTTTTTTATTCTGCTTCCCTGGAATTATGCAAATAAAAAAACATTAATCTAGAACTTTACCATGTAACATTTGTATAAGGCAATAAACCAAAAGTAGAGCAGAGGATGATGGGAATGATATTAGTTTTGCAGGTTTTTGGATGTCAATAAAAGGTATAGACACAATATGAAAAGTTACTACATATCCTTTGTGTAATAAAGTCGTTTCCTTTTTCTCATCAAATGTGCAATACTAATGAATAAACCTACTTGCACTTCATACAGACAATCATCTTCTTCATAAATGTATTTAATTCATGTCATGCCATCTTATATCCTATATTGTCATTTTATACTATTTATTTTACATCTAGGGGTTACACTTATGACAACTACTGCCTTGAGCTCTGGCCCAATACATTTTAGTTTTATTTACCAACATTTGTTTAATAGGCTACATTCATCCCGAGGGAGACATGAATGTCGGAAACAAATTCCATAGCCATCCAATCGTTTTTGAGACATTTCATCTAATTCCCCAAATGTAAACCTTATGGCACCCTTAGACAAAAGTTCAGAGGGTTTATCCTCTGGGGAACATGAATGTCTGTACAGAAATATAACGTAATCCATCCAAAAGTTGTTGAGGCATTTTGGTTTGGATGGGGGTCAATCGTCTGATATTATTTCCCCTCTGGTCTCTGAGGCAATGACCCAGAGTTTGTTTCAGTGTTATCATCAGAGGAAACATTTAGAGCACTTTTCTATAAACAAACCCTTTCTAACTTCCTGTTCATTAGCCTGAAGACCATTTCTCTCAAAATGTATTTTATTAGGAGAAGTTAGTTTGTTGGCTCTGCTTCCATGATATATCTTGATTTCTTGATATCAATTAAACATGTGATTTAACTAAGTGTTGTACGCAGGAGGTAAGTACCTAATATGAATATTAAAGAGAACTGCTCTTAAATTGAATTGTTCTTGAACCTAGCAAAGAATAAAACGCTTTTGAAATGAAGTCCCACTACAGAGAAGTGGAGGGACCTAGTGGACAAGTCAAATAAATGGTGCAATTTACATTGAAAATTAGGGGCATACAGATTTTCAATGTGGCAAATATTACATTTGTATCTGGTCAACATGCTCAAGAGGGAGCACAGTTTGATTTTCTTTCTTTTTTGTGTGTTTTTTCTCTGTTGTCTAATAATTCTAATAATATTCAGCTAACGTTCATATTGAACAAACTGGTAGAGATTAGAATATGAAATTCAGTCTGAGTCAGTGCAAAGTTAAACATTTTTTTCATTTTTATTAACTTATTTACCTTCAACATATAAAATGTAATCAACAAAAATAGAGTTTTATACAAGATAATTATATTTTTTTTTTTTTGAGTGCGGCGCGGCACACTGTCTTCAATTTACATGATATAAATATGTGTATTAAAATTTGCAGTAATTTGTGTCTATATAAATGAGGATGCTGGGTAATGTAGTGCAGTCAGCGTACAGTAAACATAATAAATCATGAGTTTAACTGATCAGACTAAGTAGTGAATGCGATGTACAAGTAACATGTAATGTAGATCAGTCCAGGAAACCTGAGACAGTCTTCTTCATCCTTTGATGATGATGGAGGCGATCTGCTGCGGCAGCGTGTAGATGATGAGCCCGAGGAAGAGCGTGAGGATGGCGAGGATGACCAGAGCAATGATGAACTTCTTAAACTTCTTCCAGATGAGGAAGATAAAGGTCTTCATCGGGTTGACGAACCAGGTGAAGCTGATCGAGGGACGACTGCAGGAGAGGACAGGAAACAGTTTAACAGTTTTATTATTGTGTGTGTGTGTGTGTGTGTGTGTGTGTGTGTGTGTGTGTGTGTGTGTGTGTGTGTGTGTGTGTGTGTGTGTGTGTGTGTGTGTGTGTGTGTGTGTGTGTGTGTGTGTGTGTGTGTGTGTGTGTGTGTGTGTGTGTGTGTGTGGGTGTGTGTGCGTGCGTGCATGCGTGTGTATCTCATACTTTGGTTTGTCCAGAGGCTCTGGCTCTTTGCGGGCCCGTCCCACAGGGTTAGCCTCCGCCTGCTCCAATGTTACCAGTTGCAACTCTGCCTCCACCTTCCCCTAAACACACATATATAAATTCAATAACTCAACAAAAATATATAAATTAGATTATGTAAGTGGAAAACCAGATCAAATCAAGAATTCTGATTCAAATCTGTACTGCTAATTTTAAGCCTTAATTCCTGCCTTTGTGGAATAGCATTAGCATTATTAGCATATTGTTGTTTTCTCGTACCATTAGCAGGAACGTGCTGCCGCTGCTGTCGGTGAACTGGATGTCCTCCTGTCTCATGGCACTCCTTTTGTCCTTCTTCTTCTTCTTTCCTTTTTTCTTGGCCTCCTCCTTCTCCTTCTCCTCCCTCTCGAAGTCCTCGGCTGTCTTCTGGCGGATCAGTGGCCACCAGCCCTTCATCTTCTTGGCGCGGAAGATGGAGAATCGAGGGCTGGCCCGATCCTTCGCCATCGCGATCGTACACTTAGTGGAGGACTTTGCCGACCGCACCATGTCGTTCAGACGCAACTCTATGGAGCCTGAAGGAGAAAGGATGATGAGGATGAGGATAAGTTGTAGTTTTTCAGAAGACATGGTTGTCATATCAAAATAATTAGCTCTGTAATGATATGGTGAAAATGCTTTTAACCAACTTTTCCCCTGAAAATGAAGAAAAAACTCGGTCTATGTAAAGAACACACTGAAATGAATTTAAAGGCTCAGTCCACCACAAATAAAAAAAACTTCTAATTGTTGTTTGAACTGAGATCTTTGTGTTGCTCACAGTATTAGTTTTTGTTTACATTCATTTAATCTGTCTTTCATTATACTGTAAGCCTATTTCAGGAAAGGTACATTTGAAAACATTCTAGACATTATAGTCTTTTCCGTTGGGGTTTCTCACCCAGAAAGTCATTGGCAGCGATGCGGTCGTAGTCCCAGACCTGCAGCGTCAGAACGGCCGGCTGTCGAAACTCTGACGCCTCCAGAGAGAAGAAGGACTCCTTCTTCTTAAACACCACCTCTTTCTGCCGGGTGAGAGGAGGAGATGTACTCATCATAACACCCAGATCATTTTTTTTTTTTTTTACAGGGACCACTTTGGAAATATGTCTTAAGTTTTGCTTGAAATTGTAAAGTATCAAGCATCCTCTTCACTGAGTGGAATATGATCATAACATTTACTGGATATCTTGAACAAACATTGATATTTTGCGTGGACGACGGAAACGTGACCCTAAAGTTCTAGGATAAACTGTTCAATTCATTATTAAATAATCAAACCAAAGAGGAAACAAGTGTTTTTGTTTCAGCTTATTTAATGGTTTGTTTGTTTAATGCATTTCTCATTTTTAATCATTGTTAACCTAATGCCGTTGGGTTGTGGACTGTCCTGATAAAACAGCACATACGAAAACATGCCCTTGGATACTGTGAAATTATTATGGATGATTTCACAATTCTTTGACTTTAAGATAATTTATTTACGCCAGAGCAGGTTGCTATAATCATCAGATTCAGAAGAGAAGTCCTCCATCAGCAGGTGTCTCCAGGTGCATCATGTACTTATATCATTTATTTTGTACCTCTGTAGGAAGGTAGTCGAAGCGAAAGACAAATCTCCAGTTGAAGTTTCCTTCTCCAGTCAGAGAGCTAAAGTGGACGTCAGTCTCCTGTTTTTCCCCGTCGAGTCCTTTTATCCAGCTGCACGCAGAACAGATCAGAATAAAGCACTTAAAAGCAGGAGGACATCAAATATATATAATTCACTGCACCATTATCAGTTCAAAGTCAGGGCATGAGAGCCATTATAACTGCTCTTTAGTTACCAACAACACTCTGAAGTCACCAATAATCTCACTGCCCATTTTATATGAAGCTCGTTTGCAAATTTTAAACAATAATATCTGATTTAAATATGGGCTTAACAGGAGCACCAACACAGCAATTGCTTCACAGTGCGAAAGTACTTTTCTTTTTTGTAGTATTTGTGCAGGTTAAGTGGCAGCAAAAGCCGCACATTTGAGAACTGTCATAAAAAATATATCCTTGACAACCCTTCATAATTATCTTGTGTGTGAATCTAACCCTTTCACGTAGATGTCGGAGGACGGGATGCCGGTGAACGGGTTCACATCGTCCAGAAAGACGTCGTCGGTGTTCCATATGATCACTCGCAGCTCGTACCTGTTGCCAGGAAACGACAAGAGAGGTTAAACACTGTATCTCCTTCTCAACTCATTCAGACTCTATTTGACTTTACTGTGTTGACTTACTGTTCAGGTAGGCGTGGTTTGATGTCAACAGGGGGCGGAGCAGGGACATCATTAGGAAACATGTCCACCCACATATGAAGGTAACCCTGCAACACACACACACACATTGGCTATTAAATATATGAATTACATGTTAATAATTGGGTTTGTTGTGACTGTAGTTCTGGTTGTTTACCTGTGGCAGTCCAGGTTTATCTTGGCTCAGCAGAGACCTGATCTCCACGTGCTCTGGCACCAGAGGGACGGCTCCAGGGAGGAACTCGTTCATCTCCCCCCAGCGCTGCAGCACGCTCAGGGCCGCGTGCTCCTCTATCTCTGCCTCCTCCTCTGGAGACCGCTGGTTCTTCTTCAGCAGACCTGACAACAACAACAACAGCTGCTATGTAAGACTCTATTGTAACTGGAGGCTGCTGCAGAATGAGGGAAGCAGTAGAGCTGCTCCATGAATGAATGCTAATAAATCCGAAATAGGCTTTTGCAAGACAGTTTTTTTTAATGGGTGCCTGATTAGGTTCCTGAAATAAGGACTGTGGTTAACACAAGATTAAGATTTTCATGTTTTGCTCTAAGACATAAAGCATAAGTTAACTAGCTAGCTAGCTAATTATAATACTTCTACAGGCCCTCTTAAAGTTCCCATATTATACTATATTAGATATATTATGGGGCCATATCTATACAAAACATGCCTATGAAGTGTTTTGCTAAAAATACCAAACAGATCAACCGTTGTAGCATGCCTCATACCCCTCTATTCAAGCCCTGTTACTGAAGTGCTGATTCTGGGTCTGGCCCTTTGAATGTAACCGAGCTGCTACTGGCCACGCCCCTTTGGATCTGCTGCTGGCCACGCCCCTTTGGAGCGTCCACATGCAACTAGTGAGCTCTGTGACGAGAAGGCTGATAACTCAACAGATTCTTAGCTAAATGCTGCCGTGATTGAACGCCATATTAAGTTCCAAACCACATCAAGGTTTATTTCTGAAACAATATGGAGCTCAAAGGCTTCCTCTCCCGCGGGTTTACCACAAGGTGACTTTTACATCCGGCTTCTTTACAAATACTCTCTCCAGTACAGCGTTTGCTCTGAGTTTTAGCGATGTTTGCTAATGTAAACACAGACCATATGTGACCTGCTCCATCGAAATCAGTCGCATTAGGCGCTTTCACACCGGAGTAGCCTACTTTTCCCCGTACTTTTCCCGTTTAGTTCCGATAGTTCCTGGGATTTTGTTTTCACACCAAAAAGAGAACTTAGTTCATGAGAACTTTTACCCTCTTTTTAGTGCCTGCTAGAGAGGTGGTACTTTCATGGGGAGAAAAAAGTTCCAATTTCTGATTGGCTGGGCGAATTGCAAACCACGCCCCGTAAAGCTCGGAAAAGTGTTTTAAAGCCGCCATTGTATTTGCTGGCATTAGCATTATTAGCATTATCCCCGCGCACCAACGCAGAGAGAATAACTTATGGGAGCACAAAAAAAAAAGTGGGAGTGGTGGAGTGATGAGGAGGTGTCAGCGTTCTGGCGATTTACTCGGAAGGCTTCAGTACTACCACTGAAGCCAGTCCCCAACTCCGGGGACTTCCGGCCGGGGACTTCGGGTGGCAGTATACGCCATGAAGTTGTTTGCGGCATGCCAGTAAACCAAAAGCAGGAGAAGAAGAAGTGATGTCAGCAGCTTCATTTGCCTAATCCTCCCCCAGGGAACTTATTCCGGTGTGATCGGCACTTAGTTCCATGGGGGGTACTAAGTGCTGGGAACTAAGCGCTGGGAACTAAGTACGGCAAAGTAGGCTACTTGGTGTGAAAGCGGCTATTGACCCGAAGACACATTTTGAGTTGTATACACTGTTGGAAAGAGGAGATTCCTAGCTTTCTAATGATATCATGATTGTTTTTGTACTCCAAATATTAAGCAAAATATGTCACATTATATAATGACTGTCACCGAGTCATCATTTTGAGAAAAAGGCCTTCAAAGTGTCCTCTTCTCTGGAATCCATCGATCTGATTGATTATTAGCGGAGCAAACTAAATACTACGGAGGGAAGATATTTTCGTTTGGATTACTGGTCTGGGAGAAGCTCGCGAGTGTTTGTTTGTGTATATACGTGTGTGTGTTTGTGTGTGTATACGTGTGTGTGTGTTTGTGTGTGTGTTTGTGTCATTTTGGTTTGTGTGTATTGTGTTTGTTTCCCGGGGAAAACACTCACGAGAAACACCGGCTGTTGTTATGCCTACTGTGACGTCAAGTTACTCCATTCTCCGCATGTAATTATGCCGCTACAAGCTTCAAAGTTGTATTTATCATCTGAATTTGCCGAAACAAGTTTAATATTCTGAAAGCCAAGACTTTGTTTAATTGAGTAGCGAGGGAGAGCAGTCATCTTCCCTTTACAAGCTTCAAACATTTATTTATCGTGTGATTTTGGAAGTAAAAGTTTCATATACTGAAAGCTAGGGGTGTAACGGTATCCGTATTTGTCCCGTACCGTCACGGTTCGGACGTCACCGTTCGGCACATGCAGTCACAGCCGCCCTTAAACAACAAATGAAGAACAAGAAGAAACACAACAACAAAACGAACAAAATACAAGAAGAAGAAAAGTTAGTATGGCGATTTCAGATAACACACAGGAGCTAGAAGACCCACCTGCTTCTTTTAAATCACCTATGTGGGAACATTTCTGGTTCCCTGTGGACTACAATAACGATTGAGTGCGAGTGGTGGATCGGACGTGGACGGTGTGTTGGCGTTGTTAGACGCGGTGCGGTATGCTAATGGTAACACATGCCACACATGCTAAATCATATCAGAAGGCATCACCCAGATTTGCCAATCAACGGAGCCCGGCAAAAGACAACAGCAGTTCAACAGCTTATCCCCGCTGTTTTTAAGAAGCCAATAGACATGAAAGCCGTGAGACCAAAATCAAAACCTGAAGCTATTGGCATATATATTTCAACGGCTACGCGCTCTTGAAACAATTTCTTATTATTTATGATGTAATATTTTCAAGACATTCTTTTTAGTTGTACAGCTTATTGAACCTTTTTGTTTGACATCAGCCATTATAGATCATCTGGGCATCTGAGTGTGTGGGGTACTGTTTGTGGTTTGTTTTTAACAAACGTTTTGTGTAATACAGTTAATTATTCAAAATGTTAGAGTTCCTTATTTTTAAACTGAAACTTGCACTACTGTTCAAAAATAAATAACCCGTACCGAACCCGTACCGAACTGTGACCCCCAAACCGAGGTACGTACCGAACCGTGAATTCTGTGAACCGTTACACCCCTACTGAAAGCCAATACTTTGTTTATTTAAAATAAAAATAAAACACCCGAACACCGAAAAACTATTTTTTTACGCAAATCCATGTTTAATTTCAAATGAGCCGTTGCGACTTCCGACTGATTTTGATAGAGCGGGTCACATATTACTTCCAAAACACGTCATGCATTTCCGGTATGACGTCATGACCGCAGCAAATCTTGATCAGCTCCGTTGTACCCCCGTTTTATGAGATGTCGGTACGGAGGTTTTATTTTCTGACACTTTGTGAGTTCCCTGACACACCGGGGACACATATTTATGTATAAAAGACATCAAAAAGTGCATTTTGCATAATAGATGACCTTTAAAGGTGGTTGCTAACAATTTTCTAAATGAGACAACAGATGTTGTCTAGGCTAGGGCATTAAACGCCATCACGACTTTACAGCCTGGTGAATTTACTATTTTATTTTACTATTCAAGATTCCAGATTCAAAGGCTTTATTGTCATGTGCACATTAGCTATACAGTGTAGTTATGGCAATGACAATCTTAAGTCCCAAGCCCCTCAACAATGCAAAATAGTATAGGACAGTGTAGTAGTAGTCTGTCTGTCCGTCTGTCCGTCCGTCCGTCCGTCCGTCCTACCTTCAGGTATTGCGTCAGATGGGATCTTGAAGATTTTGTTGAGGACTTTGACCTCTGAGGTCCTGTACTCTGGAGACAGGATGCCGTTGTTGCTGCAGAGCTCAGCCAAAACAGCGGACGGCCTTTTAGCATCGCGCCACACATTGTAACCATCACTGCAGAGAGACAGTCCAGAAGAGGGACACACAGAAGACATTTACACTTTCCCAAGGGGATATCGGAAGTACAGTATATCCTTTCTTTTATAAGAAGCAGGTACAATACTGATGTTAATCAACTTTTAAATTGTTATGTGCAGCCTTAACTAATGTAGTTATACCTAATTTCACCCCCCAAGAGAAATAAAGTATTCTTATTCCGATTGGTAGTACAGTATCACTTTACAATAAGACTACCCTTATAAAGGATTCATAAAGGGTTTATAATTAGGTTATTAATTAGGTTGTAAACACTTTATTAATCATTAAGAACCATTTATAAACCAGTTCTAACATACATCGACACAGGCTCACTATTTGGCAAGATGACTAAGCCTTATATTGGCTGTTAGTGACTCATCAATAGATGGTGATGTGTTTCACCCTTTACAATAAGGCTTCCTTTTGGTTATAAATGTTAGTAACTTATAAATAAATGGTCCTAAAGAGATGTCAAGAAACATCAAGATGGATGGGGGGGAATCAACTCAGTGAACAACAGATACCAAGGACGCTGGCTGATGAAGAAGACGAAGTAAGCTAAGTAGCCAGGCTTAGCAGTACAGATAAATGTGGGCTCACTATTTGGCAAGCAACCGGTCACAGTTGCCCTGTTTATCCCATGTCTTATAAAAGCTTATTAATTATTTTATATAGTGTTCACAACCTAATTAATAAATGAATTACTAACTATTCGTAAACCCTTTATAAGGGTAGTCTTATTGTAAAGTAGTACCGGTAGTACTGTACTCCAATGTTTTTTTAGTATAAATATTCCTACTATTGGTACCTATTGGTTGACATTTCACAGTTTTTACACCAACATTGTTTATGTTGCAGTTCTGAGAAAACTGTGGTGCAGTTGTGGTACTCACGTGTCGTAATAAAGGGCAAGGGCGCAGGACGGCCGGTGGCGGCTATAGAACCGGTTCTCCAGGTCCACCCGCGTCTCACCAATCATGTCATCAGCGCCGATAAGATCGTGGTCCATCACCGTGACGACCAACTCCGTCTCCAGTGGAAAAGAAACTGTGAGCTCAAACACCCTGAAAGACAGTTTCAGACAGATTTTGGTCAAATGAACAACGACACAGTCAAGTGGACTCCTCTACTTAACCTCAAACTAACCACACACTTTGACATTACAAACCTAAACAATTTTTTTCTGTCACTAGCCAGAGTATTACAATATTTTCAGTTACCTAAAACAACAGTTGGGTGAACACAAAAAGCCAGTGTCCATGTTGACTACGCCTAAAAATAAATGTTTTCATTGAATGAAACTAAACGTAATTGTTTTCAATCAATTTATAGTCCACTAAGACTTGACTAAAAGGAAACTAAGAACTTTGGCTGAGGACTAAGACTAAATAACACAATGAACACAACGACAGACAGTCAGAACGTAAAGCACAGGTGCAGGTGGACAGACAGGTACTTACTCTCCGAACGTTGGGTTCAGCTGTTTGGGGATGTATCGATCGACGGTGTCCAGACTCTGCTTTCCGGCTCGGACCACCAGGTACGGGTCGGCCTTACCGTTGGGGTCGGTGGGAGCCAGAGTGGTGGCCTGGAGGAAAGGAACAGAGACGGTAAAACACTAACTTTTCCTTTTTAACAATAACTACCAGATAATACATTGGTCAAGGACGAGATGATGACATCTCAGACGTTCCTATCTATATTTACAAGCAATACTGTTGACAAAAAAAGATGGGACTTTAATGTTGTCTACAAATAAAAGAGAAAGAGAAAAAAGATATTAAAAGAAAAAACCGTATCCTGTGTCATTTGATAACTATTCAGTGTGAGACTTTGTCTGTGAAAATGTTAACTTTTGCTGTTCTGTATGCAGTAGATGCAGCGTCTTCAATACTGACCCAGAGACATGAATTAATGATAACAACTATATGTAGTTCATACAGAGGCATCCGTATTAAGTTGAGATTGCTTAAGTCTCCTTGAATTGATCTCAAAGTCTGTGTAAAGGAGATTTTCAAGTGAATTAGAGACAGAGACATAATAAGGATGGGCAGAGAGACCTGCATTTACCTTGACGATGTAGACTCGGACAAGGACTTTGATTGGAGAGTTTTTGGGGATCCCGTTAGTGATCTGACATTTTGTGTCTTCTTCATCTCCAGAATCAATCGGGTAAACCAGGAAGGAGCCCTGAGAATGGAAAGCATGGGGAAATTAACACTTCTCTGCAGGGCTATTTGGAAAAAAGAATGCTAATGTTGAAATCGAACCTTACATCACCTGAATGCTGCGTTGCTTTGCTTTTTTGGTTTTGAATACATTGATTCTGCAGAGTTACAAATTAAGATGGCTACACTTATATTAATAATATTTTACTATTTGTATAATTAAATTTAAGTTGTGGCATTTGCAGGATGCCTATGACTTTTCTTTTCCAAACATTTGCAATAAGTCCGGAGCATGGTGAAGTCAGAGTCGAACATATTGAAAATTAACTGATGTAATAATTTCCCCATTTTACAACATGTCTGTCAATAAAGAAAATATTCAGTTTCTTTCCATATTTGTCAGTGTTTATCCTTTCAGAAACATTCTCACTGCAGTCAAAAACTGTTAGCGCTCCTGCTTGCCGCACAAAGGGATGCATAGGTTACAAGTTATGTTACTGAAGAAAGTTGATTTAAAGCTAACCAGTTTTATCTGAATGAATGACATTAGGATTTCGTTTGAATATGACAACAGACACTCAAAGCTTCATTTGTAAAAAAATTCAACATAAGTTTTGAATGTTAAAATATGACATTCAGTTGAGCCCTACTTCTCTGTAAAGTGACAGTCAGAAACACAGCCATACAACCACAGTACCTTGTATTTTCCCATAAGCCTCTCCTCTTCATCCTCCTCGTCACCCTCGATGCTCGCTCTGCCTTTATACAGCGGGAAGATCTGCAGCCAGTCCTGAAACTGACTGAAATCTGACTCCAGATCACCTCCGTACAGCTGAACACAAACAGAGGCAGCGTTTAATAATGAGTACTCAAGTTCTGTCTTTAACAGGAAAGTAAATTGAGGATAAGTAGCAGAAAATCGTTTTGGGTTTGGATTGTCTTTCCATGGTCCATTTTGGCTCATATCCTAACGTTTTCTCGACAGCAAATCTTTTTGTCTTGGCAGCTTCTTTGAGTAGGAAACCGTGCAATGGTTTGTGTGGATGTATAGAAAGCTTTCTAGCTTATTTTTGGCTCATTTTAAAAGGTGATGTTTAGGAGAGGTATGAACTTCCACAATACCTTGCAACATAAAAACATTCCAACATAGTCGCTCACGATTATCACTACAGTTGTAGTATGGACTCAGAATACCTTTATTCTTCCCACAGAGGGGAAATTGACTCCTTTATTCACATGATTTAGAACAATGTATAAAACGGTGTATTTAAAATGATCTTTATGGTTATTGTTCTTCAGGTAGGCAGCCATTAAAGGTGGCCTATTATGGTTTTTGTGGTTTTCCCTTTCCTGTATTGTGTTAGAAAGGTTTCTGTGCATGTAAATGGCCTACAAAGACTAAAATCCCAAAGTGCCCTCCAGATGGAGTTTTTCTCCCACACACTCCCCCCCCTGCCTGAAACACCGTCATTGGACTCCTTTGTTTTCTTCTGTAACATAGTGACATCACTATATATAATTCACGCTTCTACTGGCAGGCGCTCCAACACATTGAAACGCTAAGCACAAATTCCAAATATATGAGCCTGATATGAACATAAGATGTCCTTTTTAAGGCCAAGATTCACTCCCTTTTGAGCTCTATTTTGGTCTCCACCAACTCCTGAGAAAACTTGTCTTGTTAGTAACTTAATGTTTGATTTTCTTCATTGGTTAATCTTTAACTATATAACTTTATCCGTCTGCAACTTTGTTCCTGACAGGTAGTGAACATTAACTGTATAAAATAGGTTATGTAAGTGGAGTTTATTCAAGCTTATTTAATGAAAACACCTGCCTGTTGCTGCTGACACACTGACAACTCCGGTAGTCCCTAAACCATACAGTAAATGAGCTAAAAACTAAACTAGGAGCTACAGTATAAGAGAGTAAAAAAACCTCTGTAGAGCTGCAGAGTTACCATACACACATTAGATTTGCATAACACATTTGATTCAATGTCTTTGGTTGCAGGGCCGGCCCTGACCAATTTGCTGCCCTAGGCAAGATTTTAGCTGGCGACCCCCCCCTGCACGGTTGTGGCATGACCACCAAAACAGAAAGATACGGACACAAGATGTGTGCAAATATATTTAGTATCCTATCTATTTGAACATGATTTAAGTGGGAGGGGGGGGGTGGACCTCACGTCCTCTAGGGGGATGCGGCGGGAGGATTTTTTTTTTTTTATATTGAAGTTAAAAGAATCAATCTGGTGCACTTTGAGAGCAACATTAAGAGATCTATGGATACATCTCTCAACACCCATATGAAACAGAACTGTAAGCTGATTTTCTTTTTATTTATGGTAATTTTACAAATCACTCCCCTTTTAAACTGTATTCTTGTTTATTAATAACAACTTTTTTTTACTGTCATATAGTATTTCATACTACTACTTTTGTATAACTATAATGATCATATAAAGGTGTGCCTTTACCTCACTGAGCTGAGGTTATCAGAGCCTCTCAGTCTTTCAGGAGAGAGCTCTCTAAAGCTCTCCCCCCTGCGGCCGCTTACACAGTCAATTCCAATGTTAATAAAAGCTGTATACGTTTTTTGGGAGTTTGATTTATTTTAAATGAACACAAATACAAAATTAAAACCTATAATTGCACACTAAAAAATTAATAATATTTTTTTCATTTCTAACTTCTTTTTTTTGCGCCCCCCATAGATTGATGTGCCCTTACCATTCGCCTGTACTGCCTATGCCAAAGGCCGGCCCTGTTTGGTTGCAATACATTGTGTTTTATTGCTGACAGACTGAACTTTAAACTGTGAATCTCAGTAACCTAACCTCCCACCTTTAATGTGGCAATGTTTTTGCGTTTCGGAGGCTCGATCTCCACTACCACCATATCTTCCTCCTCCTCTTCTTCGATGTTTGCCATGGTCAGATTGCCTGCCTCTGAACCAAAAGAAAACAACACAATCAACACTAACAAACACAACTATATTAACATTGTTTACATAATTATTTTTGGGTTGTTCATTTTGTAGTTTGCTATCTTATTGTTCAGAATTTTGTTCAGCTATAGGTGCTTGGAAATATTTCAAACAAATGAGCAAAATACACTTTAATTGTGACTATATTAATAAGTAGGAGTTGAAACTGTACCGTTCTCTGCATGTTCCTCCATCTCCTCCTCCTCCCTCTTAGCAGCCTGCACACAGAAAACACATCAGATATGATGAGTATAATTCAACAAGTCCTCCAACTCATACGACCAAATGGGCCGATTGTTCAGGCCCTTATTAAAACCAAATATTGTTTGTTCAAGAGCTTAATACGTCCTATAATTACGTTTTAAAGTTTTCGCCCTCTAGTGCTCCCGTTGAATGCTAATGTTACAGATGGTCGTTTACAGATAGATATTACGAAGATGATTTGAGGTATGCGGCAGCCTACATGTAAAGTTACGGGTTGAAAACAGTATTTCCGGTATCAACGTTTTCATAATAAAACCAATGATCAAATGATTTAACAGTTATATCTGCAGTACTCATACACTAAAAAACATCTGTTTATCCTTGTTAATTATACGACACTTATTGGTTTAAATTGTGTACAATGCTATTGTGTTTTTCCCATAGGTTTTTCTCTTTCGATTCTGAGAGACACCTTTCTTTTTTCAAAGGTTTTAATAGGCTAAAACATTGATTGTTTTAGCCGCAATGCGTGTCGGGATATGGTGTTCACACGATATGAAATCGGCAAAACATTTTTTTTCAAATAAAATAATACTTTATTCTGAGTGTTCTTGCTTTTCTCTTTGGAAGTCATCACATGACGGCATTGTAATACACGGTTCGACTGCATTAAATATTACATATCTGCCGTAGATATTTATTTATAGAGCCCTGATCAGAAGGCCTTTTGACAAACTGTAAGAAATGCCGCCAAAACTGAATACGTGACGTGGATCATAAATATATTAGCAATTAAACAACATCTTCCATTTCTTTTCACACAATACGTTTCCTTTCAGTATCAACACTAATTCGGCTGACTTTTATATTTGATCCAATTGGCAGATTGGTTATATTTACACCATAAAGGTGCACAGCTGATAGAGAGGGATTTTTTTGTAGTTTTTAAAGATATTATTTAGTGAACTAAGATTTTTTTTAAATATTGAAGTTAAAAGCATCAATCTGGTGCACTTTGAGAGCAACATTAAGAGATCTATGGATACATCTCTCAACACCCAGATGAAACACAACTGTAAGCAGATGTTCTTTTTCTTTATGGATATTTTACAAATCAATCCCCTTTCAAACTGTATTCTCGTTTTACTGCCATATAGTATTTCATAACTGTTTTTCCTTTATTCTCTTATATTTTTTATAACTATAATGATCATATGAAGGTGTGCCGCGGAAATAATCTTTTGAATAATTTGTGACCAAACCGTTTGAGACCCACTGAGATAACTTAGACTAAAGTTAACTATCTAAACACTCAGAGAGTGTTTTAGCTCACCTGAGCCTCTCAGTCTGAGAGGAGAGCTCTCCTCCAGCTTGTTGTGGAACAAACAGCTCCGTATGTCCGTTAGTGCAGCTAGCTAACCAGATGCTAACAACACGGTCCCTGCTGGCACCGGTCCCTCTCTCTCTCTCTCTCTCTCTCTCTCTCTCTCTCTCTCTCTCTCTCTCTCTCTCTCTCTCTCTCTCCCTCTCTCACACACACTAAATGCGCTATTTCCGCACACACACACACACACACACACACACGCACGCACGCACGCACGCACGCACACACACACACACACACACACACACACACACACATGCACATAATGTTCATATTCAGTCTCCTGATTTTAAATGGGAATCAAATAATTTGAGTGTTCCCAAAGCACCGGTGTTCTGAAGTTTGTGTGGGACAACTCTACTGTTGCACAGTTTATACTGTAGAAACTATGTTGAGGACAAGGTATTTGGACGTTTTGGAAGATTCATAGCTAACCACACTGAAGATTATGGATTACCCCCCCCCCCCCCCCCCCCCCTCTAACATCACCAAAAGTCATGATTTAAGGGGTCTTTTCTCAAAATGTTCTTCCGGGGGAGCATCCCCCCGGACCCCCCTAGTATGGTTTGGTCACCATTTCCATAGCCCCACTAAAATATTTCCCACCAGAAGCCACAACCTAAACCTCCACCTAAACCTCCACTTCTAATTGTGGGGAATACGAAAACGTCTTATAAAGAGACGTGCCATAGAACATGTTGCGAAACACACAAAAGCCAGCATGTGTAGTTCTGGGGGGGGGGGGATCCAATTCCAGTTTTGGAAAGTCTGCCTTGGTGCCATTCCATTTCACAGAGCTGTGTGACGCTCAGCGTAACCTTGTCGCACTGCCACTCCAACATCCAATCACAGGGCATGATGACTAATCACGGGGTTTGTAAAGCAAGGGCGGATGTTGTAGTCCCAAACGATAGCTGGGATTCTGGGTAGTGTAGTGTCTTCGGAAACTGTAGTGTCTAAACTCCGAAAAAACTATTTGTTTCTCTGAATCGAAGGTTAAAAACACAAAAGCATTGTACACAATTTAAACCAATCAATATTGTGTAATTAACAAGGATAAACTGATGTTTTTTAGTTTAGAGTGATGCAGATATCAATGTGTAATCATTTGACAGTGAGGGGAATATATCCGGTTTTATTATGACAACTTCGAGAGTGGAAAAACTGTTTTCACCCACGCTAACTTTACATGGAAGCTGCGTACACGTTATCCTGGCGAGACCTCAAATCATCTTCGTAATATCTGTCAAACTATAGATCCTACACATCGACTGGACGTGGATTCTAAGAGTACAATATACACTTCTCGCTAGAAATCGAATCAAAAAGCATTTTAATGGCGAAAATATTCCACAATTTAGGATTTTCCAGAGAGGGTTATTTGTGAATAAACGTCCCTCCGGAGCGTTTGCAATGAACGGGCCGGGAGCATGTTGTTTTTTACACTGAGCACCTCTAGTGGTCGTGTAAGAAACAACATACACTTTAAAACGTGTCTCTGGGTCGTAGTAAGGGCATGAACAATCTGCCTTTATGGTAGTTTTTTGTAGGAGGACAGGCTGGTATAACTATGAATTATCTTCTTAAAGTGTGTCATTTAATAGATACATGTATTCTATGTAATAAAACAAAAAAAACGTTGTTGTAATTTTCCTAATTCTACTTTATTGATCTGTCTTGTTTTTGGACAGTTGTTAAAAAATGTTAGTTATGTAATTTGATCGTTTTATTGTAACAATGCGGTCACATAACCAATTTTGTTGTCTGAATTCAGGTTATCTCATCATATTAACTCATACTGTATTTAAAAGAACCACAACAAAATTAAGTTTTGACCACGTCCATTCTCCATGCACATTGCATATTTAATTCTACAGGAGTTGCTTGCATTTTGACTTCCTTACTATAGTGACATCTTAAATGTATTTTACATTTGATTCAGCTGACGCTTTTATTCAATGTCTGTGTGAAGTCAAAACAGGTGTGTTTTTATTCTACAACGGAATATGTGTATATCTTCTGCAGTCCTGACTAACCCATGTTTTCACACAGACAGGTAAATAATGCCTCACCTCTCTCTCCATCTCCTCCACAGAAGCGTAGTATTTGGACCACCAGTCCAGCTCCTCCTTCTCCGGCGTTTCCTCCTCCAGCTCCTCGGCTTTCTTCATCAGCTTCTTCAGAGGAGCCTGAAGGGGTTTATTCAAATTAACTCATTATTTAATCCTTTATGGCTGAATCTAGGTAGAAATGTGTCTTGGTTCCATGTCATTAAACACAAAGATGAGGAGATTATTGTACGCACATTTACCAGCTTCATGGGGTTTAAGGGGATCTTTGACTGTTTGATTGACAGGTTGCTGAGTCCCATACGGGTCACTGCATTCAGAGGGTCCATCTTCCTTGTATTCTGCCTCACTGGAGAGAGAATAAGATAAATGATGTTGATAAATGTTTCCATAAAAACTTTCAATTGAATATGAACGCTAAAGAGCATAGCTTGAGAAACATCCAATCATAGAGCTTCAGAAGTAGTCTTGTGGCTGATGGTGGGGGGAAGTAATATATACATTTTTGTAGAGAAATTGATACGAGAACTTGGCGGAAAAATACAATGCGAGGAAAAAAAGAAATATAACTAATATTATAAATAAACTACACAATTAAACATTGGCACAATAATGTCGTTAAGAAAAACGCAGAACTTGGAATCAAAACATGTTAAGGTCAATTTCGGATCAATTCCACTGAAAATAACCATGTTCTAACACTACATAATTGGTGAATTGCAGAATAATGAGCATTTTAAGGGACAACAGTCCTGTGAAACTTTGATTATCTCCACATATTGTACATTAAACAATGTGATTAAACAAATAACTCCTACTATTTAGTTGAAACTACTATTGTATTATGAATATTTATTTATTTATTTGACAGACACAGAGCACAGATTGGAAGCTGTACAAAAGTTTGCTATAATGTAATTTAGTCGCTGGGAAGCAAACAACAAATGAAATTAGATAAACGTACAGTGTAAAAGCACAAATAAAAGGCGTTACATAACATTTGTTACGTACACTGTAAAATATTACCATGTTTTCACAATATTTAGCTGTAATATTTTACAATGAATTACTGTTTTACCACTTTACAGTCTTTACCTGTAATGTTCACAATATAATACTGTAATTTTGAATTTCACAGTGAAATCAATACAGGCACAGTTAATTACTGTGAATGTACAGGATCAATGATTACCAGGATTTCACAACATGTTACTGTATTATTTCACAGTAAAATACTTTATTCAGACCATCGTCTGTGATAACACAACAAATTAAAGGATTTTCTTGCTTTTATCGCTCTTGCTGGCTTTAAATACTAATTTCTTTCTTTGGTGCAGGTTTTACTTAAATTGAAAGGGGCACCGCGGCATGTGCCTTAAAATAAACGATGCAACATATAAATCTATGTAAAATTGAAATTGTTGTCTTGGCTTAGTGTTTTCAGGTGCTTCCTGGGCATTAATCCTGAGACGGGCTCGAAAGCCAAAAAGAGGCATGGCAATTTCAACCCCCATGTCAGCACATTCTTCAGAAGGATTGTTGACTTTGAGTGGATGTCTGTGTATGTGTTAAGTGCTCCCCTCCTTGTTTTCTGCACCTGGTCTGCCCCTGGCTCCGCCTCTGCCCAGGTGTTCCAAATTCCACTCAGCCGTGTATTTATAAAGAGAAGCTGGAGGAGAAGGATGTCTCGCCTATCCTAATGCCGAGAGACACTCTCCTTAGAATACCTCTTACCTCTGGCCATATTTTTACAGATGTGTTTATGTTTAGCCTGGAGGACCTGGTAGTCCAGTTTTCGCAGCTTTATTTTGTTTCCCACAGGGTTTATATTTGATTTCTGGTTAGGGGGGGGGAGCTCTGGGTCCTACGGTCCATGGTGTGGCTGGCTCGGGTTCCCTCCTTCTGTTTGTTCCTTTTGGCCAGTCCTCCAGACCTATTTTTGTTTCCCGTTTTGCTTGTGTGAGCAAACGGCTGATTATCAATAAATGCTCGTTACCAAGTACCGGTTATTGCGTGTATTCTTTCATGTTGCGGGTCTCAACACGAGCCACTACTGCGGAGTAGAGGTTGGGGCCGTAACAACATGTCCAAGACACTGTGAAATGTACTTTGTACTTCAATGGAGTAATACAAAGTTAAAATGGGCATTTTATTTGTTTTTCTTTGTTGATTTAGCTGATTGAATTGTGTAGTTATGGTAAAATCCCAGTTAACTAGTCAAATTTACAATATATTATCGTATTATTTACATTTGTATATTCACAGTAAATTACTGGCTACTGTGTTGCATCACTTCTACAGTAATAGTGTGAAAATACAGATAATTACTGTAATCTATGTACAGCAAGGTACCATAATACCACAGCTCTGTACTGCTATATCACAGTAATTCCATGGGCATGGCAACTGTAAAGTCACATTATTTAGTTGTACTTTTATTCTAATTTACTGTAAAATATCTACAGTAAATTACTGTGAAATATTTACAGTCAATTACTGTGAAATATTTACAGTAAATTACTGTGAAATACATGCAACTAGTAGCCAGTAATTTACTGTAATTTTACAGCCAAACATTTTACAGTGTATACAACACATTTTAAACAAAATTGTGTTCAAAACCAATGACTCCAATCACCTCATGGACTTCCTCCATTACTTCTTTCACAGCTCTCACCTTTTGGTTTTGGCTCGTCATCTTCCTCCTCTTCCTCCCCCCCAAGCTCTCGCGGGGCGTAGTCCATGAGGCTCTGGACCACGTGGGTCCCCACCAGAGCCATCCGACCAAAGGCCCGATGCTCCACCACGAACACCGTCAGAGGGGGGTGGAGGTAGGCCTGCTCCGGCAGCTCCTGGATGGAATATTTACAGGAAGAGGAAGGAGGAGGTTAGCTCTGCTTTGTACGGACTGGATACACTAGGGCAGCGGTCCCATATTAAAACATTTAAAATAAATCACATCCCATGTATTTTGCAAACCACTTTTCCTTGACCTAATGTACAACCCAAATAATAGTTAATTGCCAAGGATGGTATTTAAATACACAACTGAATATAAGAAGGAAATGTTTGTAACATCGAGAATGGTGTCTCTACTCCAGTCCTCTCATATTTTGAGACATGCATCCAAATAACGAGTATGATTTTCTGGAAATTATTGTCATAACGTGTTCAGTTGTTTGTGTGTTTTCAAGAATGACGGAATGGTGTGTTGCTGGTTGCTTTGAATGTCGCTACTGCAAGGGATTGTGGGACATCATTATCTCTAGAGTTACAGCAGGGGGCCACAACATATTAGTTTTAGGTTTTGAAAGTTGTTCTTTCTTTAAAAAAATGTAATATGTCCAAAAATATGCATGAAAAAGGATCTGACATATTATTAGTGAAGACGAATCAAGCTATTGTTTATAAAAAAAAACAGGAACAAGAATGGCCAATAAATACCTCATTGTAGGCGTAATTCAAAATGCTTCTGGGTCATTTCACTCAGTAATGAACCTTTCTAAACAAAATACATTATTGGAGTGTGAAAAGCTTAAACAGTTTTCAGTAACCATCACTACTTTGACTGACCACATCTATATAGCGGACCAGCTCTTTGAAGTTGGGGTGAGTGCTGTAGCTCTCGATCTCCTCAGAATCCAGCTGTCGCCCTGCACACTCCACCCTCACCAGGGGGCGCTCCACCTCAAAAAGCTGCACTCGCTTCAGGTCCCGCAGACCCCAGAACAGCACCTCAACACACACACAAACAAACACAGTGACTTCACAGATCAAAGTCAGAAAAACACTTGAATATAATCGGTGTGTGTGTGTGTGTGTGTGTGTGTGTGTGTGTGTGTGTGTGTGTGTGTGTGTGTGTGTGTGTGTGTGTGTGTGTGTGTGTGTGTGTGTGTGTGTGTGTGTGTGTGTGTGTGTGTGTGTGTGTGTGTGTGTGTGTGTGTGTGTGTGTGTGTGGTACCTCAATCCTAAAGGTCTTCAGGACAGGCCGGACACCCTCTGGGATGTTGTAATATCTCTGCTCCTGCAGGTAGGTCAGCTCCTGAGGGTCCACGCTGCTGGGGACGCAGGGCTGCAGGGGGGATATGTTTCACCAGTTCACTATCTAGATTAATTCATGCACACTACTTTTTGGTTTTCTTGTTAAAGGATCATTCCATGTTTTGTACAACTCTTCATCGTGCCTATCCCACTAATTTAATATCAGCAGTTTGTGTTTATATGATCTTAACCACTTAGGAAGTCAAACATCTAATTGGTGAAAACGTTTATATCCCTAAATGGACATGAAAATGTAAGGCAAGGCAAGGCAGGCAAGTTTATTTATATAGCACCTTTCAACACAAGGCAATTCAAAGTCAGTGGCGTTTTCTCCTAGAGGCCAAGGGAAGTCAGGCTTCCCCTGTTTTTTCGGATTGTTGTTATAATTTTAATAAATAAATAAAAAACACTTCGTTTAGTTTCGGAAATTCTTTGTTGTGTGTTGCTGCCGGCCCGTCTCTCCCCCATTCTCATTGAGTATTTTACAAAGAGTGAAACAGCGCCCCTCTAGATGTTATGGTGAAACAGTAGATTGCACTCTCTGTTGCGAGAGGAGGCCAGCCGAAATTTGCTTCCCTTGGTGAAAAAAATGGAGGGATTGACCAATCAGATGAGGCTCACGTCATGCCCCTGCCAATCTGTGATTGGTCAGGGCCATGCCAAGGGAAGCCAGAGGCGGCTTGCCTCACAATCCAATCAAATCGCATCAATTTAGTGGTGCAGTGACGCGTTCCAAAAAGCGGAAGTAAGCTGCGCCCGGTTTCCCTCGACAAAATAGCAATGGGATTTCTCCATAGGATTTTGGAAAATAGCTCGAAAAAAGGTCAGTGGAAAACGAACCTGTTAGGTAAATGCAGGTTTTGTTCAGTCGGATAATATCCACATGTCTACCCTACTTTTATAATTTTCGAATCATAAATCTAATCGATAGAAGATAGATAGCGTCACTGCACCACTCTCACCGCCGTTAGAAAGTAGCAAGCAACTGAAGCAAGTGCAATTATGGAGGGTGGAGATTTGGAGTATTTAATCAAAAAAATTGTACTAAACTTCCGCTGCAGCAGCAACAACAAATACAATCTGATGACAGGCCAATGCCCAAACTGGAGCTGTGTACAGCGAGGAACAAAGGAGCGAACCGGACGTAAAACGTTAAAGGTCTCCTGATTTAGTTTGTGAATGAATGCTTATTAGAGTTTCGGCTGGAGAGTGCGTGCGGACCTGTCGGTCAGATAACAGGCGTGTGTAAGTCCTGCATCTGTATGATACAAATGTGTGTAAAATTATACCGGGCGCTGTAATCACTCATCTGGTTACGTTATTACATTGACCACCACACCCCCCCCCCACCCCAAAAGAAAGGACGTATTATTGGCATCCCCTAATTTTTTTCCCACGCCTCGCTACTGTTCAAAGTGCTTTACAAAAAATGAAAGACATTAAGAAAATTGCATTTAAAATTAGTCATTAAAAAGAAAAGATAATAAAATAAACATTAAAAGAAAAAATACATGGATAAAAGTTACAGTGCCGTTTAAGATGTGAATAGTTCAATTAAAAGCAGCGACAAAAAGAAAAGTCTTCAGCCTGGATTTAAAAGTAGTAAGAGTTGCAGCGGACCTGCAGGTTTCTGGGAGTTTGTTGCAGATATTTGGAGCATAATAACTGAACGCTACTTTACCATGTTTAGTTCTGACTCTGGGGACAGAAAGCTGACCAGTCCCTGAAGACCTGAGAGATCTGTATGGTTCATAATTTAGCGGGAGGTCAGAAATGTATTTTGGGCCTAAACCATTCAAAGCTTTATAAACCAGCAGCAATATTTTTGAAATATATTCTTTGACATACAGGAAGCCAGTGTAAAGACTTCAGAACAGGAGTGATGTGATCCACTTTCTTAGTGTTAGTGAGGACTCGAGCAGCAGCGTTCTGAATTAGCTGCAGCTTTCAAATGGATTTTTTAGTGAGACCTGTGAAGACACCATTACAGTAGTCCAGTCTACTGAAGATAAAAGCATGGACAAGTTTTTCCAAGTCCTGCTGTGACATCAGTCTTTTAATTCTAGATATATTCTTTAGGTGATAGTAGGCTGATTTAGTAACTGTTTTAATGTGACTGTTGAAACTCAGGTCAGAGTCCATGACTACACCTAGATTTCTGGCTTTATCTGTTGTTTTGAACATTGCAGACTGAAGCTCAGCGCTAACTTTTAAACGTTCTGCCTTGGCTCCAAAAACCATTACCTCAGTTTTATCTTTGTTTAATTGAAGAAAGTTCTGACACATCCAGTCATTTATTTGTTCAATGCACTTACTCAGTGTTTGAATTGGAGCATAGTCTCCTGGTGAAATTGTTACGTAAATTTGTGTGTCATCCGCATAGCTATGGTAACTTATTTTGTTGTTTTTCATTATCTGAGCCAGTGGTAGCATGTAGATGTTAAAGAGAAGAGGCCCCAAGATGGAGCCTTGAGGTACCCCACATGTCATATTTGTCAACTCAGATGTGTATTTACCTATAGAAACAACGTTTTTTCTGTCCTTTAAGTAGGATTCAAACCAATTTAGAACTGTTGCAGAAAGTCCCACCCAGTTTTTCTAGTCGGTCGAGTAATATGTTGTGGTCAACAGTGTCAAACGCAGCACTGAGATCTAATAATACTAACACTGAAGTTCTGCCACTGTCTGTGTTTAAGTGGATGTCATTGAAGACCTTTACAAGAGCAGTCTCAGTGCTGTGGTTTGGACGAAAGCCTGACTGGAAACACATCGAAACAGTTATTTAAATGCAATAAATTACTCAACTGTTGAAAAACAACTTTTTCAATGATTTTACCTAGAAATGGCAGGTTTGATATGGGCCTGTAATTGTTCATTACTAAAGCGTTCATTACTGAAACGTCTAGATGAAAAATACCTGAGTGAAGAGATTTGTTTACTATATGAAGTAGATCTGAGGCCATGCAACGAAAAACATCTTTGAAAAATCCTGTTGGAATAATATCAAGGCAGCAGGAGGAGGATTTCAGAAGTTGAATAATGTCCTCTAGGTTTTTATCATTAATCTGATGGAATTGTGTCATGGTGTTTGAATTGATATTAGGCGGACATAGGGACAAAACATTTGCTCTACCTGATGCAGAGGCACTGACTGCTTGTCTGATTTTCTGAATTTTGTCAGTGAAGAAGGAGACAAAATCATTGCACGCCCTGGTGGATAGAAATTCAGAGGCTACTGACACTGGGGGGTTAGTTAGTCTGTCGACGGTAGCAAACAAGGCACGTGCGTTGTTTTTGTTTTTGGTAATGATGGCAGAGAAGAAAGACTGTCGTGTGTTTTTCAATTTCAAATTATAAAGGCCAAGTCTCTCTTTATAGATTTCAAAGTGAACCTGGAGATTTGTTTTTCGCCACCTACGTTCAGCTTTTCGACACTCTCTTTTTTCTGCTCTCACGGTCATGGCCTTTCTCCATGGAGATATTTTCTTCCCAGTCACTTCCTTTACCTTAGTTGGAGCAATGGCATGTATAACATTTTTAATTTTTGAATTACTAGCTCATTTACTGAGATGTTAGCAGGGGCAAGTGTGGAAAAAAAGTTCTGAGTAAACATTTCCCTAGTATTTTCAGTTAAATATCGTTTTGTGGTTACCTCTTTTTGAACATTTTTGTGAACAGAAATAGAGCTCTCAAAGAATACACAGGAATGCTAAGGACAGTAGGCCAAAGCTAAAACAGAATGTGGGTCTGTAAACATCGAGAGATGTTTAGGACTCTTTGGGTAACACATTTTCCATTCACCTTCCTTTTCTCTTCCAAATACGTTTGTTTAACCTGAGAGACACACTACAGTAATTTACTCAGTCAAGTACTTTCAAAATTATTCAATTAATTCCTCCAAACAAGCATTTATAACTTGAATTGCCTCAATTAGTAGGGTCTACTTATGGGGGCAAAGTAAAATCTCACAGATTCTTTGCTTAAACTCTGTTGAACTTTGACACAGGAACATACATCTGACGGACATGTTTTTTCCCCCGCCTCCCGAAGGACTCGTCTGATGGAAGTTTTCAAATCACAATGGAGACTCACCATGCACTTTGGGTCAGCCTTGGTCAAGCCCTTTTGACCCCCCAAGCCTGGTTCTCGTAAAAGTTGACTTTTCGCTCAAATGACACCATGGAGGAATGTAACGGGAGTTGACAGGGGACTCTGCCTGCCTCACGAGTGCCTATTTTCGGACACTTTCTTTCACTTTTCGCCGGTTTTATTAATTTTTCTTTTTTTGGCTATTTCACCCGGTTCCTTTTACCGGGGACACCATGGGAGCCTGCCTGCAGGCGCCAGTCTCAGGACACCTCCATTGAGGACACCTCCACTCTCAGGACAGGAAGTGCATGCACGCTAAGAACTATAAAATAAAATCGCCAGTATCAGTACAGCGCCACTTTCCGAACAGGAAATGCACGCAAATACAAAATAAAATCATACTGATACATATTTATATACAGTGGGGAAAAAAAGTATTTAGTCAGCCACCAATTGTGCAAGTTCTCCCACTTAAAAAGATGAGAGAGGCCTGTCATTTTCATCCTAGGTATACCTCAACTATGAGAGACAAAATGAGAAAAAAAAAATCCAGAAAATCACATTCTCTGATTTTTAAAGACTTTATTTGCAAATTATGGTGGGAAATAAGTATTTGGTCAATAACAAAAGTTCATCTCAATACTTTGTGATATACCCTTTGTTGGCAATGACAGAGGTCAAACGTTTTCTGTAAGTTTTCACAAGGTTTTCACACACTGTTGCTGGTATTTTGGCCCATTCCTCTATGCAGATCTCCTCTAGAGCAGTGATGTTTTGGGGCTGTCGCTGGGCAACACAGACTTTCAACTCCCTCCAAAGATTTTCTATGGGGTTGAGATCTGGACACTGGCTAGGCCACTCCAGGACCTTGAAATGCTTCTTACGAAGCCACTCCTTCGTTGCCCAGGTGGTGTGTTTGGGATCATTGTCATGCTGAAAGACCCAGCCACGTTTCATCTTCAATGCCCTTGCTGATGGAAGGAGGTTGTCACTCAAAATCTCACGATACATGGCCCCATTCATTATTTCCTTTACACGGATCAGTCGTCCTGGTCCCTTTGCAGAAAAACAGCCCCAAAGCATGATATTTCCACCCCCATGTTTCACAGTAGGTATAATGTTCTTTGGATTCAACTCAGCATTCTTTCTCCTCCAAACACGTCTAGTTGAGTTTTTACTAAAAAAGTTCTATTTCGGTTTCATCTGACCATATGACATTCTCCCAATCCTCTTCTGGATCATCTAAATGCTCTCTAGCAAACTTCAGACGGGCCTGGACATGTACTGCCTTAAGCAGGGGGACACGTCTGGCACTGCAGGATTTGAGTCCCTGGCGGCGTAGTGTGTTACTGATGGTAGCCTTTGTTACTTTGGTCCCAGCTCTCTGCAGGTCATTGACTAGGTCCCCCCGTGTGGTTCTGGGATTTTTGCTCACCGTTCTTGCGATCATTTCGACCCCACGGGGTGAGATCTTGCGTGGAGCCCCAGATCGAGGGAGTTTATCAGTGGTCTTGTATGTCTTCCATTTTCTAATAATTGCTCCCACAGTTGATTTCTTCACACCAAGCTGCTTACCTATTGCAGATTCAGTCTTCCCAGCCTGGTGCAGGTCTACAATTTTGTTTCTGGTGTCCTTTGACAGCTCTTTGGTCTTGGCCATAGTGGAGTTTGGAGTGTGACTGTTTGAGGTTGTGGACAGGTGTCTTTTATACTGATAACGAGTTCAAACAGGTGCCATTAATACAGTTAACAAGTGGAGGACAGAGGAGGCTCTTAAACAGGGTGTCCGCGGGGTCTTAAAAAGTATTAAAAGTTGATAAATCAATTTTTCGAAAATTAAGGCTATTAAAAAGTATTAAACGGCATTTTCCAAGGTATTAAGAAGTCCCACAGCAACGACAACATGAAACACCCTTTAATTTACTGAAACGACATGTCGGGAAACCCCCTCAAGGCGGCCCCATGCATAGCGCGCCGTAAAATGCTGCTTCTTATTTTAAGTTTCGTTGCCTTGCTCCGCTCTGTGGGGGGGGGGGGGGGGGGGGTCCCAAGGTGGGTAGACCGACATACGCAACGCTCTGGGGGTCCAACGGCTCCGTGTGTAAGCCCTATATGATCATTTTCTGATAACGATGAAATAGCCCGCCTCCCTCTCCCCACGTCTCCTGCTGCTGGGCTGTCAGAAGAGGGGGAGGAAAAGAGAGGCAGGCACCGTTTATTAAATATTATTATACAGAGAACTTCGTCGTTATCAATCTGTTTTAAAGCTCAATAAATAACAAAGAAGACCTCTGATCGGCACTTTTCTAATTTTGTACGGAAGATTTAAACTTTAACGGACATGTTGACCGGCGGAACATTTTTTTTAACGGAAACTCTGCCGCACGGTTCCCTCGTCCCTTGGAAGTGGCGGAGAGGTGGGTGTTTTTCATCTGCTGGTGGACTACCTGAGAGATATACAGCAGGAGAACACGCCGTCCACCGCGGAGAATAAACAGAAGGGCAACCATGGCAACCATGCTCCGGGGTCTTTTTCGCTGCTTTTGGTGTATTTTGTGGCGGCAGCAGCGCCACTTACAGGCCTGGCATATGTACTACAGCGTTTCCAGCATTTCCAGCGGTCTAGTGTGAACGGACACATTAATGAATCGAATGCGTGTGAACGGAATACCTTTTTGCGTTTGCGTATGCGTTTTACCGTATGCGTCCACGTGGGGCCGGGGTCTAAGCCAAACTATATCCGGTCACAGAGATCTGCTATTTTAAAGTAAAGTCAACACATATCGACCCTAATATAGTCTATATTAAGAACGAGAAAAGTCTTAACATATATATTGTTTTCTGTAAACATATGACAAATGTGTGAGGGCGATGACGTCAGAGCATCGTCCTATGTGCCAGGGCTTAGCCCCGGACAGCCCCAGCCCAATTTAACCCCTGGGTATTTGTGAGGGAGCTCCTATATGTCATTACCCCGCTGAAGCTCACCAAAGTTTAAAATATTTCATAGTTCAAAGTTTTGTCAATTGTTTTGCTTATTGGTCAAATTCTGGTTTCTAATGGTTTTTCAGGAGTTTTACTTGCACAGAGTACAGAAGAAACAAAGCAGCATACTGCATTGTGCCTGACCTTCACAGAGAGGTTGAAGTTCATGTGGAGAGGAGGCTTCAGTAGTCTGTCTGCACTCTGTTTAGTTGTGCTATCTTACAATCAATATAGTCAATGTGAGGTAAAGTGTGTAACCGGTTAGAACTCAAAGTTGCGATGAGGTCTTAAAATGTATGGAAAGGGTCTTAAAAAAGGTCTTAAAAGGTATTAAATTTGACCTCAGGATTTGTGCATATACCCTGTTAAAGAAGAAGTTACAGGTCTGTGAGAGCCAGAAATCTTGTTTGTTTGTACTGTATGTACATATATATATAAAAATAGGGACACCTTGTATTGTTTACTCTCAGTACAGCACCACTTTCCGAACAGGAAATGCATGCTAATAGGGGTGTAACGGTATCCGTATTCGTCCAATACCGTCACGGTTCGGACGTCACGGTTAGGACGCCACGGTTAGCCACATGCAGTCACACAACGAATACGCCTTTTGGGAAAAAGGTCTGTCATTCAGGGCAGTATCCATGACACTATTTATAATCCAGGGGGCGGTATTGCGCCTAAAAGCTGTTTGCGAGCCGCCCTTAAACAACACATTAAGAACAAGAAGAAACAACACACTCTCACTCCATAATCGTCCAGGAGTGACGTTTGGTCAGGGTCCCGTGGCGTGCCGTTGTGACGCTCCTAGGCTCCTTCAGCTTCATAAAAGGACGCAAATAGCTTTCAACTGATTGCAATGTATTCCCCTCTGCTGCGGGATTTGACGCTCATGGAAGCACGGCATTCGTTTGTGTCGGCTGCCCTTAAAGGCAATGTGAGCATCCATTCCCATTGGATAACGGAGAATTGTACACCCGGAAGTAAGTATTCCCCTTACTGTCGATTGATTTTACATTGATATCTGCACTACTCATCGACTAAAAAACAGTTTATCCTTGTTAATTACACAACATTGATTGGTCTAAATTGTGTGCAATGCTTTTGTATTTTTCCCCTTCGATTCGGAGACACAAATATTTTTTCGGAGTAAAGGATGGCAGAAGACACTACACTACCCAGAATCCCCAGGTATCGTTTAGGACTACACCATCTGCTCTGTTTGACAAACCCCGTGATTAGTTCTCAAGCTCTGTGATTGGTTGACCTCCAACTGCATTCCAAAAAAACATTTCGTAAAAGATAAAATCATACTTTATTCAGCAGTGCTTGCTTTACTCTTTGAAAGTCATCACATTAATTACATTACATTACATTACATTACATTGCATTTAGCTGACGCTTTTATCCAAAGCGACTTACAGGTGCATTGTAAGAAATGCTTTGGCTGCATTAAATATATTACACATCTGTCGTAGTTTTTATTTTTATTTATCTACAGAGATCGGGCTCAGAATAGACCGGAAACTATTCTTTTACCGTTCAGTTTGAATTTCACAATAAAGTTAGTAGTAATATTTTATTTTGATAATATTGTTTTTTATTAACTACTAGACCGCTGGGTCATGTTAAGACCATCTTTTCTGTGTTGCTGTGGGTTTTTTCCATCGCTTTTGTGTTAAAAATATCAAAACAATAACTAAATGTATCTGTCGTAAACTAAACCAGAAAAAGCAGTATATTTTATTTTGTTAACACTGAAACTTGACAGCTTTTTAACCCAACCCACCTACTGGTTAAAGCACGTTATTACACGTTTAGAGTAATGCAATGCAGGTAGATTGTGCTCCCTGCTTGAAATGGGATGGAACCACGGCAGACTGTCCAAAACTGGATTTGAACGGGTCCACCGCGTCCCCAGAACTACACATGCTGGCTATTGTGTTTCGCAACATGTTCTCTATCTATGGCACGTCTCTACTGGGAGTTGTAGTTTTAAAATACGTTTTCCTATTTCCCATAATAAGAAGTTGCCAGTATACTGTGTACATCCCTGGAGGTGTAGGGGATAGGAAACACTCAAATTTAAAACATATAATTAATAAATGGGTGAAAATTGCTTGTGCCCATAATGGGGAGCATATACCCACATGCCAGCTATGTCAGAAGAGCTTTATTTAACAGCCGGTCTTCTGTTTGTGACCCCTCCTGTTGTTAATTGATAACACTACATTACATTAATTGATAAGCCTGAAACATGTACTTGTCAAGGTTCAGAGGCAAATTTTGCAAATATGGCAGTAGCCATCGAGCATCTTAAGATAAGATATACTTTATTGATCCCAAGTTGGAAACATTTGCGTTACATCAGCATGTGTAACAGTTGTAAATATTCAGTGGTGTTTATTTGTAAATCATTTAGTATAATCATACAAATTCTGTGTTTTATCTTTATTAATTCTGTTTTCTTTATTTATTGATTGTTCCATACCTGACAAGGCCGGAGATGAAATATCTATATACATCCTATAAGAGTATAATACATATGTATAATATCAGTTAAAATAAGTGCTTCAACATAGTTAACATTGCTGGAGGTATGCACAAATATTGATAAATGTCTTGTAATGCACTATTGGGACGGGTGGCGCAGTGGTCTGTACGTTTGATTATCAGATCAAGGGGGTGTTGGGGAACTCCAGTTCGAAACCCGCTCCCGCCCCACTGCGTCAGGCCGTTGTGTCCTTGGGCAAGACACTTCACCCGAATTTGCTCCTGTGGGTATTGTCCACAGTACATGTATAATATCAATGTGTACTTATAAAAGCGCCTCAATGACTTTGAGGTGTGAAGATGGGCGGTGTGGCGCAGTGCATTGATCAAGGGGGTGAAACCTGCCGCCGCTGCGTCTGTAAAGCCGTTGTGTCCTTGGGCAAGACACTTCACCTGAACTTGCTCCTGTGGGTGTTGTCCACAGTAGATGACCATTACATGTAGGTATGATCTGTATATGTAATGTGTATTTGTAAAGCGCTTTGAGTCATTGATAAAGCGCTATAATAAATATAAGGATTATTATTATTATTGAGGAACCTGCGACCCAAGTTTTTCATTCATTGCATAACTACACCGTTTGTGTATATATGTCAATAAACCTTAGGAAATCTTGAAAGGGATGTGCAAAATCGTCATTATATACAGTCTTTAATTAACTATAAGTAGAGAATAACGAGTAATGAATATACTTTATCGGGATCCTATTAATATCTAATAATAAAAATAATGAAATTCAATAACATGCTTTAACCACCAGGTGTCCCTTTCTATCAGCTGTGCACCTTTATGGTGTAAATACAGCCTATCTACCAATTTGATCAAATATAAAAGTCAGCCGAATTAGTCTTGATCCTGCAAGGAGACGTGTTGTGTGAAAAGAAATGTAAGATGTTGTTTAATTGCTGATATATTTATGATTCACGTCACGTTTTCAGTGTTGGCGGCAGTTCCTCATGTTTGTCTAGAAGTCTTCTCCTCAGGGCTCTATAAATAGAGAACTACGGCAGATATGTAATATTTAATGCAGCCGAACCGTGTATTACAATGCCGTTATGTGATGACTTTCAAAGAGAAAAGCAAGCACACTTGGAATAAAGTATTATTTTTTTTTTTTAAATGTTTTCGGTCTGTTAATGACGATGTAATGTGAGATGTGAGACTGGAATTGCACAGGGGAAAATAACGTATCTTTAGATGCGGATTTTGTTAAACTAATACGTTTGCGCTGTGGATCCAACACTATACATTGACGGGGAAAGGGTTAGCAATAAATGTAATAAGATAACACCATTAAACAGTTACACAACATAACAGAAATAATATCGATAGCAGCGTCCCTAGCAACCACCATGGTAACAATGAAAACGTTCTATGGACGCAATTTCCTGAAGTAATCTTCGTAATAACTAGCAAACTAAAGATCATGTACATCCACTGCACACATAATCTTAAATAACAACTCGTTCTCGAATCAAATGACATCAAAACGCATTTTAATGGCCAAACTAACTTTAAAATAGGCATTTTCCACCGAGAATAAAACGAAGTTCGGCCATGTTTTTTTTTTCTGCAGGGAGAAATTTGAAGATCACGTGACATAGACGCCAGCCATTGGAATGAATGGTGGAAAAAAATGGGGTTTGTCAAACAGAGCAGATGGTGTAGTCCTAAACGATAGCCATCCTTTACTCCGAAAAAATATTTGTTTCTCCGAATCGAAGGGGAAAAATACAAAAGCATTGCACACAATTTAAACCAATCAATGTTGTGTAATTAACAAGGATAATGTGGTGTTTTTTAGTCGATGAGTAGTGCAGATATCAATGTAAAATCAATCGACAGTAAGGGGAATACTTACTTCCGGGTGTACAATTCTCCGTTATCCAATGGGAATGGACGCTCACATTGCCTTTTAAGGGCAGCCGACACAAACGAATGCCGTGCTTCCATGAGCGTCAAATCCCGCAGCAGATGGGAATACATTGCAATCAGTTGAAAGCTATTTGCGTCCCTTTATGAAGCTGAAGGAGCCTAGGAGCGTCACAACTGCACGCCACGGGACCCTGACCAAACGTCGCTCCTGGACGATTATGGAGTGAGAGTGTGTTGGAAGAAACACAACAACAAAACAAACAAAATACAAGAAGAATAAAAGTTAGTAAGGTGATTTCATATAACACACAGGAGCTAGAACCCACCTGCTTCTATTAAATCAGCTGTACATTTCGGGTTCCCTGTGGACTACAATAACGATGGAGTGCGAGTGGTGGATCGGACGAGGCCCGTGTGTCGGCGTTGTTCGATAGCGGTGCGGTATGCTAGTTTTACAGCTTGATGAAACCTTTTTGTTTGACATCAGCCATTATAGATAATCTGGCCATCTGGGTGTGTGTTACTGTTTGTGGTTTGTTTTTAACCGTTTAATACAGTTAATTATTCAAAATGTCAGAGTTCCTTATTTTTAAACTGAAACTTGCACGACTGTTCAAAAATAAATAACAACAAACCTGGAATTATGCATTTGGGAGTTTTTTTTTGCTTTTTCTTGTTGTACCGAACCCGTACCAAACCGTGACCCCTAAACCGAGGTACGTACCGAACCGTGACTTCTGTGAACCGTTACACCCCTACATGCTAATACAAAATAAAATCGCACTGACACTTATTATATCTATATATATAGATATATATTTTTATATATATAAATAACGACATCTTGTATTTTAGTTACACCCGCTAGACAACAGTGGAGGGTTCGAGAAACAACCGTGTTTGCCGGGTGCACCGCGGCGGAGGTGGGGAGGTTCCAGCCGGGCGCCTCCACCCTGCTGCGGGACCCGTGGTGGGGCCCCTGAGTCAGACGGTGCGTCTTGGTCACGTTTCATATCGGCCGGTCCGGGAAGGAAGAGACACGCAGAGTGGGGGAAGTCCCCCACCCCAACGCAGCACACCCTCCCGGCCATCAGAGTCGAACCCGCAGTTCGGGGGAACTGACCACAAGAGCACCGGCACTAGGCCGGTCCGGTGGAGGCCCTCCGATGGTGGACACAGGCCGTGGGGGGGACACCCGAGACTGGGCAGTGTCCCCGGTAGAAGGAACCGGGTGAAATAGTCAAAAAAATCAAAATTAATAAAACCTGGGGAAAAGTTAAAAAATAGGCACTCGTGGGGCGTGCAGAGTCCCCTGTCATCTCCCGTTACATTCCTCCATGGTGTCAACTTTTACGAGAACCAGGCTGGGGGGGTCAAAAGGGCTTGACCAAGGCTGACCCAAAGTGCATGGTGAGCGGACTCATCACCTCCGTGATGAGTCTCCATTGTGATTTGAAAACTTCCATCAGACGAGTCCTTTGGGGGACGGGGAAATAAAACGTGTTTGTCAGAATCGTCACTTCCTGTACTGAGAGTGGAGGTGTCCTGACAGTGGAGCTGGAGCCTACACTGGAACTGTCCTGAGAGTGGAGGCCTCTCGGCTCCCATGGAGAGTCCTAGGTTGCAGCCGAATAGTCCATTTAGCTTAGGAACCTTCCTAACGGAGTGAAATGACCCGGAAGTACATCAGGCAGCCATGATAAGTGCCGGTCGAATTCTCTAAATGAAAGGAAAGGAGGTTTCAAACGTCCTTTATAACCTCCTTTAGCTTAGGAACCACTGGAACCTCCCTTGACGAAAGGAGAGGAGAAAATGCTGCCCCACAATGCCTTGCAGCCGCAGCATTTGCTGTCACACAACAGTCGGCCGCTCACGGAAACAACCGATTATGACCGAGAAATTATATCATGAAAGTTACGGTGCTTATTAAGCTTTTTAAAACGTATGTGGTAACTCGCCAAAGTGCTTTGTTTTGAACGTTCATCAGTATTATAATCAAAAAGACAAATATGAAAGTTAGTTTTTACTGAAATTATCAAATAAAGTAAACATTTCACAGTCTTACTAAGCTGTGTGGGGTTTGTTCAACTTTTAAAAGATGTTTGAATGGTGATATACACAGTGATAGATGTAAAGGACTAGCGTTTATAATAAATACATTTGTATTGATTTTAAGATCTTTTCATAGTTCATACAATCATACATATTGGGATCATTTGTATTAATGTGGACCGGAGGGAGAGGGTGACGAGCATAAGTTTCACTTTCCGTTTTATTTCAATTCCAACTTTGGTCATGAAGAACATGTACCAGGCTCAATCCTCTCAATTCATCTAGAAGGAGCAACTCTTCAGGTGTGATCAAACCTCCTTTAAGCGTGTTCCCAGATATTAGTTAAAACAGTGTCATTATCACTGATAGAAATGATGGTTGATTAAGGAGGTCAGAAAGACATTGATAGATTGACAGGTGTCACCTCTCCAAAGCTGGAGTAGTCCAGCTCGATGAGCTCGAAGGCAGCCAGCAGCTCTCCGGCGGGGGCTCTGCCCATGCTGATGTCAAAGAAACGGAGGTGGGCTTCTTATAGTACTGCTCCACAGTTTTAAACTCCGGCTCCGCAAACGCACGACCCAGAGGCTTTGGACTGCCCTGCACACACATTAACACACACACACACACATACACACACACACACACACACACACACACACACACACACACACACACACACACACACACACACACACACACACACACACACACACACACACACACACACACACACACACACACACACACACACACACACACACACACACACACACAGAGGTTGTTATGGCATTACTTCCTGAAGGTGCAGAAGAATTAAGAGACAAAGTCCCACTCAACTTGTTTTGTTAGAAATATGTACAAAATTATTCAAACATGTTATAACATTTTTTTTTCATTTGCCAACCTGAGAAGAAGAAAAAGGCAAGTGTTACCATGGCATCCTGGTCGTAGATGTTGATGGTGATAAGGGGAGGGTCTTGTTCGAGCTCCTCCCTCGTACCCTCAAGCAGAACTCTGTCAAACAACAAACTTTCACACCAGGCAGGAGAGATCGTATCATTTAAAACCTGAACACAAACACACACACACACACACACACACACACACACACACACACACACACACACACACACACACACACACACACACACACACACACAATATGTATTAAATGTGATGTAAAGGGCAACTCTTCAGTTAACTGCACAAGTCCTACATGTGAAACAGTTGTATAATGTTTTCCGTGGGCTTTGACATTTAACATGTGTAATGTACATATTAGATGGAGGTTACAGTTTAAAAGACATTGGTCTATGCAGTAAGTGATAAGCAAGATGCTATCCCATTGAATTAGCGGAAATTGTCTTTGGAGTTCAATTAATTGTCATCATTTAATATGCCCATTCATTGGATAGCTGTACCTACCCTGGTGACTTGGCATTGAGTAGAAAAGAGAACCTTGGCAAATGGATCTGATAGGCCGTTATCATCAGCAGCTATCAGGCCACGCCCCTGATACATGTGACATCGTAGCTGGAAGTATCTGCTGTCTACACACAGAGAGAGAGAGAGAGAGAGAGAGAGAGAGAGAGAGAGAGAGAGAGAGAGAGAGAGAGAGAGAGAGAGAGAGAGAGAGAGAGAGAGAGAGAGAGGAACATCTGTGCTGTTGATTCCAGGTAAAGCTTTATTGTGACCAAGTGGAAATAAAGAAACAAGAAGTGTCTGTACAAGCCACACTGCCCGTTGAGACTCACCTTGGCAGGACAGACTGACAGGAAGCTTCATCCTCCCTGCAGGGACCAGCCTCCTCTGCTCCTCGTCCTCTTCCTCGTATATCGGCAGAAACTCCTCCGGCAAACAGTTGGTGGCCTCTTTACTGTACTTGGCCAGGCCGAGCCACATGAAAACCTCCAGCTTTGCAAAGATCTCACTTGCCGAACCATCCGGAGACTAAACAGACATGCGGAGAGAGAGCCAGAGAGATTGAGAGACTGACTGTTGAGCACCATCCAGGACATCAGTGTTAGAACTGTTACCTTCATGTAGAGGGTGGTGACCTTGCCACAGTCCCGCCCCCTTTGCTCCTCCACCAATGAAAAGAGGATAGAGTATGCAGGGATCCTGACGTAGGCCAACCGCTTGCTTCCACTCAGTAACCACAGAAATGCGTCCGGGATGGTAGTCTGGGGCTGGAAAGAGAGAGGTGTGGGGTAGGGGGTTTCAGACCTCAGACTTACCCAACATACTGCTAACATCTTTGTAGTGGCCACTTAATAATTTCTGACCTCTTTAGCCAGCAGGCGGAGTTTCCTCAGGAGTTTCCTGCTTTCCATCAAACGCTGTTTTGCCATCCTCCTTGTGACCCTTCTCCTGGCCCTCACAGCTTGTCTAGCAACAAGGACCTTAAGATAGGTAGACATGGTGAAAACAGATGGTAAACTGCATGAACTGCATTTATAAAGTGTTTTCCAGTAAGCTTTCACTCATAGCACTTAACAATATCAGGCAGCATTCACCTGTTCACACACATTCAAACAGAGACAGAGGCTGCCATACAACGTGTCACCTGCTCATCAGCTGTGATGAACATTAACACACATTCACACACCATTGGGGGAAATTTGGGGTTCAATATCTTGCCCAAGGACACTTGCATGTTGACTTCAAGGACCTCCAACCGACAAAAAAGACAGCCAGACACAGAAGCAAGTAATGAATTGGCAGGAAGATTGTGGCATATATTAAGTGAGGACAGACTAACCAAATGTTTCTTGATGAAGTCCTTCCTGCACCGGTCCAGGTTGTTGGGTCGAGACTGAGACCTCCTGTCTGAGAAAACACTAAACTGTCTGCATTGAGAGAGACAAGAAGACGGACAGGTATCAACGCAAATCAAACCAAACAAAATCTATTCTAATCTATTTTTTCCAAAGGAGGAGACTGACTTGCAGGAGGCCACCAGCTCCAGCAGCACCTCCACCAAACGGCCTTTAGCGTTACTTCTCGGCCTCCTCAAGAGACTTTCCACCCCATCAAGACCAATCTCCTACAAGAGGAGTAGGGAACAGAGGAGAGGATGACATGTGACCAGTTCATATGCATTGTGTAATAGACACTGTGTAAATAAAAGGAAATAAACGATCACTTGAGTCTAACCAGTCGGTCAGCTGTCTTGTTGAGCCAGTTGGCCTGATAGAGACGAAAGCTGTGATCTTCAAACTGACTCCAGACAAACAGACAAGGCTTCTGTTTCTCGGAGGGGGGCTGGAGAGGAAGACATTGGAACGACCTGAGAGTCAGACAGACAGACAGACAGACAGACAGACAGACAGACAGGTAGAAAGAGGGAGAAACAGACAGGTAGACAGGGGGAGAGACAGACAGGGGGAGAGACACAGACAGTCAATCATACAGCAAGTGGCTGTGTGCATTAATCATTGTGGGGGTAAGTATAGTACCCCTCCAAGAATTGTCAGCTTTTATTGGTAAATGGACTGCAAAGTGCTGTATAATTTTTCTTCCACACATCCATTCACACATAGATGGCTGCAAGCTGCCCTTAAATGCACTGGCATACATATCGGCAACAGACAGGGTTCAGTGAACTGCTCAAGGACATTTCCCTTAATAAGCCTCTACTTTAACGGCTGAACAAAAACCAATGGAGAGTTGTGTGTCCCTGTGACAGTAGGAGCTGTGATGATAGGAGCAGTGCCTTCTGGTAGGACCTCCAAAGGCCAGTTGGTGTCATATATGAGGCCATAACTAGGAGCAATTCAAGAGCACCTAACAAATTAGGGTCTTGAGGATTTTGGGATTCTATGGTTAACATATGGATCCTGGCCTGGTAGCACCTCTACATTAGGGTTTAATATGACATGGTCTGAGGTCATGGAGACATGGAAACATACTGGGTCATGTCCAAAGCTTCCATTGAGGAGGCAGTTTCACACTGGTAAAGAAAGCTGCCACAGCAAAGATTGGTAGACAGGTACAGTATGTCCTGCAGAGTCCAGTGTGGGAGAGGTTCTGACCAACATATCAAGAAGCAGAAACAGGGGTCAGGTACAGGGGAAGGAACACCTGAAATGCTTTCACAGTCTGCTTCCTCTCCTTACCTGCTGCACTCAGTACTTTTCCACAACCCCATCTCCAGCTCTCATGCAAGACTCTCCAGCATTTCATTCCGGGTGGACTTCCTGTTGCCGACCCTGCCTTCCTCGGCTCATCCCCGGAAAACCTACCAGCCTTCTGCCCCTGGTCTTACAATCTGCCTCAGCGTCTCTGGTTCCTGTGGCTGTTTGGTGTTGGTGTTTTTTTTCATCGAGCAATTATCTTGGTTTCCCGATCCTCTGCCTGGCCCCGACCAACCCTGCTCCCTACTGGTTTGTTCTGCTTGGACTTTTTTGTTTTCCTATGCTCAATACCTGCCCTGCTTTGTAACAGCTGAGTTTCAAATTAGACTTCATTACGAACTGTTCCCAGTTTCCTGTGTGCTGCATTTGGGTTCCGACGCCCTCCGTTACACATGCCTTCTGTGGTGGAGGCCGGGTTTGTAGAACTATAGGAAATCTTGTGGTGCAAGTTACGTATCTTCTGAGAAGTTGCAAAACCCATTAGGGGGGCTAACTATCCCATCTGACCTGGCAAAGTTTTGAGATCACCCAAAGGTAGCTGAGATGATGGGGCTGGGGAAAAGGATATCTTTTATTTGCTGCCATGCCTCAAAAAGGGATGGAAAACAGATTTTGGATCAAGTAGTGTTGGTAGGGGATAAAGTTACGTGTAGTGGTCACCTACCTGTCGTACTCGGTGGGCTGGGGTCTTGCAGGAACAGTCACAGATCTGTTTTCAGATTTAGGACTCAGCAGATCCTCTCTGTCCAGCTCATCCTCAGACTCCAACAGACCCTGCGCCTCCTCATTCAGATCCTCCTTACTCCTCCTCAGATCGTCCCTGCTCCTCCTCAGCTCCCCCCTGCTCTGGCTCTTCTTTGACTTCCCAACCCCCAAAACCTTCCCATAATTCCCTGCCAAAAACAGAACAGCTGATTGACGATTGATATTGGACATACTTTGTCTTTTCGCACTGTTCTTCTGACATTTTTAGAATGTTAATTGCTCAGTGTAAATTTGATGTTTTTTTGATTACTGAGTACTGAGAATTGGACATAGAATAAAATGTTTACCTATTGAGAGTTCGAATATCATTGGTCTGGTTCCTACAGACGGGTCCATCATAGTGACCTCAAACAGAGACGCAAATAACAGAAATTCTTCCGTGTGACCCAGGAAACCCTGAGGACAAAAAACAAGACAATACTCAGAGCTGCAGGATGTCACCTATCTGTTATCTACCTGGGACACCTCCTCATCTGCAACTCTGTTTCATGCGGTGAAGTTGTGTCCTGGTTTCTCCTTATTTGTATGTACATCCATACACTTTGGTCAGGCATTAACACGTTTTAAGAATATTGCTGGTTTATTCTATGCAGATGATGATGAAATAAATGTTGGGGAGGAGAGGCAACAATTAGCAAAAGACAATTAGAGAAAGAAGGGTAGTAATAAATAAAAGCAGAAAGAAGCTAAAACAATGTTTTCTTTCATTCCAAATTGTTAATTTGAATTGAAATTATTGTGAAATATTTGTTCTGAATTCTGAAATATAAGATTTTAAAGTCTTTATTGTTATTAATGACTGCTAGGTCTCTTGGGTTTTTATATTTATATCGACTTTTTTTACTGCTGCTACTTATTTTTACCATGTTTTGTACCTTTTTAATATTTTATTACACATATTTGGCCTCTTTATCATCAATATTTAATAAGCTAGCATACTTAGCCTTTCATCTGCACTGTCCCTGTACATATCAACACTGTGGGACCAATTAAGGATTTCTGAATCTGATTTTGATATCGAGTGTATCAGACCCAGCTGTGTTTTCCAACAATACCATGTTTATTGTTTATGCACATTATGATATGTTTATGTTCATGACAATAATTTAAGGGTGGTATCTTCTGAGGAAGTGTGTGAATTTATTGTTGCTATATTTAGCGACCACACAGTAAGAGCTAGTGATGCCTGCTGCTTTCATTGGAAAAGGGTTTTTGACACTGGGGTTTTCCACTTGTATAATGTCATAATCTACGGTACTCTTGCTAGCTCTTATAGATTACCCAAACTAGCTTTAGAAGGCGGTGGTGGCAGCACTGACCTCAGGAAGTGGATGGGTCTCCTCGACCTCCACAGTTACAGCTTCTGGTACCTCAACTCCTGCATCTCCTGACTCCTCAACCGATCCGCTAGAAGACGATACTGCAACAAGGAAGAAAAACAATGTACAAACTACAAATACATGTGGGGTTCTCCCAACCAGGACATACCTAAAAGACCATGGGTCAGACTCAGTAGACAGACCTTCCTTATTCTTCTCCCTCTTGCTTTTCTTCCTCAGGCCCAGCTTCCCAAATGCTCCTTTAACCTTCAAGGACATAAAAGAGTCAGTGAGATGAGAAGAGATGATTGCTAAGCTCTGTTCAGTGTAATTAAGGTCAAATGTTATTTGGTTTGATATAGTGGTTGCGAAAGTAAAAACATCCTGCCTTAGATGAAACATGCAACCGGAAATGGATGCCAAAAAACTGATGTTTTCTCGTTTAAAGAGCGTCTTGCAGGTTTCTTTTTTTTCTACATTTATGCTTAAACTTGCTTGAAATTTACAATTAAAAAAGTGAATGTAGGATTTGATATGTTTTACAAGACATAAGGGCAGGAATTCAGAGGGAAAGGAGCAATTTTGAGCTCTGCTCTTAAAAAGGCATCACAAAGGGTAAACATCTCCGCTCTCTGACTGCGGGTATAATTAGTAGTTGCGTTGATTTGAGCGGTTGTGTTTTAGTGAGCTGGTATTTTTCGGTAGTTTTACATTGTATTTCACCTAGTGGCGAGCCGTCAGGGCCCTCTAGGCCCTCTGTGAGGGCCTAATATATTCTACAAAATAATATTTAAAAACATTAAAATAATATATATATATATATATTTTTTTTTTTTTGTTATATTTTTCATTAGTTTTAGCAAAATAACTTGATTCAATTGTATTTAAAATAACATTTCCAAAGAAGTAAATCCTTCGAATCTGCCAATTTAGTTTCTGTTGGAATGTGAAGGGTTAAATGAAAGAAGCTTGTCTCTGCGAGTTACTGTGAAGAGAGGAGCTGTTGGACGTCCAGCTATGAATTCACAGAGGGCCCAGCTATAGTAACTGAACGAGAGAGTAATGTCAAATGACAGTACAATTGACCAATCATAATTTCCCTCTAAATGGGTGGATGTTATTATCGCGGACTTTATGACAAGTTCCGCCCGCTGTGAAACTTTTCTTGTTTCCATAGCGACAACAACTTCCTGTCAACAGCGTTAACTCGCCTTCAAAATAAAAACATGCCAAATTACACTTAAGACATACAACTGCAACGAAAGTAACAAACACAATGCAATATCCTTTTCAATTTCAAAGAACACAAATAGGGTTATTTACAGGTGTTGTTTTGTGTGGTAGAGGGTCGCTTTCATTGATGCGTTTTGCACCCCGGGCCGTTGTTTTGATATTCCGCTGAAGTATACGCTGTGACTAATAAAGAGGGAAGGGGTGGGGGTCAGAGGGCCTAGGTATAAAAGTCACGGCTCGCCACTGATTTCACCATTTGTAATCATGGTGCAGTTTTGTATTTGTGCAGGTTGCACAAATACCAGCCTGTCAGGACATCGAGTCCACAGTTTCCCTCACGGGAAAAGGACCGGAGCTAGCGTTCGTTCCTGGGTGCGTTGTGCATCCACCTCCCTGCAGCACATACTCTCCACAGCTTTATCAGGAAACCGTATTACATCTCTCTCCCCCCCCCCTTCGCTGCTCTCTCTCTCTCTCTCCCCCCCGGTACACGGCACCGTAAGACGTAGTGTGGAGTTGCATTAGGTAACGCTGTGGTGGCTATACTGCTCCAGCCGTCTCCTTTGTGTTTGTTTGTTTCCCCCTGTCTGTGTTGTTTGTGTGTGCGTGGTGGCTGTCACTCCTGGCTCCCGGCTCAACCTCCACTCACCTGCTGCAATCAGCTGTGCACCCTCCCCGACTACACACCTGCTTTCCATCAAGCCATTTACAACGGCATATCAACGGAGGCTACACAACCTTTCTCTGCCAGATCGCCAAGTATCAGCCGTATCTCGCGTCTCCCTTCCGGTACACAGCACCGTAGTGTGGAGTTGCATTAGGTAACACGAGATACGGCTGATACTTGCGCATTAGTTTCTGTTATGGATCACTATCAACAGTCCTGCCAGTAACGTTATATTATCAATGCTATTTAGTTATAGCCTGATATATGATAGCTAACTTCACAATGTTGTGATGTGACGTTAGCTAACATTCTGTAGCTAACGCCGGTCACTCACCAAGATAGCTGCCCAGTTCTCCTCTGGTTCTCCTCACACCACATCTCAATTTTCTCTCCGATGGCCGTTATTTCTTCTAATCTTTGGCTGCTCCTGGTCTCTTGGACGCCTAGCAGGCTCATAATTATATGGTTGGGGTCCGTCATATGCATTCGAATATTCATATTCAACTTCTTCTGTGTCTTCTGTGTCGAAACTAGCATTGGGATCCATGTTTATTAATACGTTACACCGGCCGCTCTCCCCCTTTTTCCCCCATGTTACGTCACACGCGGGAGGTCACGTGCCGAGGCTTTTTTATGCTTACAAAAACGACGCCAAATGTCACTGTAGTGTATAT